>NC_090936.1:503140191-503446638 GCF_040938575.1 Ambystoma mexicanum | reverse complement strand
CACGAGGAGTACATGATAAAAGATCAGTTGCACTACTTCGGGAAACGTTTATTCTTACCAAACCAAGAACTACGAGAAAAAGTCATGTCCGTTTATCATGATTTCTTGATCGAGGGCCACCTGGAATTGCTAAAACCCTAGCCAAGGTAAAACGAAATTATTGGTGGCCCACATGGCATAAAGACATTACACAATTCATCCTACCTTGTGGAGTGTGTGCTCAAAACAACCCATCTAAGCAGAAACCGGCTGGGCTATTACAACCATTGGAAATCCCACCAGCACCCTGGCACACGTTGTCCCTCGATTTTATTACTGACTTACCACCCAGTCAAGGGTTTAACACTATTCTTGTGGTTGTGGACCTATTTTCAAAAATGGCACATTTCATTCCTCTTAAGGGGCTCCCAAATGCTTCCACTCTGGCAAAGGTATTTCTTGAAGGCATCGTACGGCTCCATGGGTTTTCCTTCAGTTTTGGTCTCAGACCGAGGTACTCAATTCGTATCTAACTTCTGGAGAAAATGCTGCTCTATGGCCCAGATCGACATCTGGCTATCCACCAGTCACCATCCCCAAATGGATGGTCAAACTGAGAGGACCAATCAGACGCTCGAGCAATATCTGCGTTGCATGTTACACCAAGCTGAAGGAAGCTGGTTCGACCTATTATGGATAGCTGAATATGCTTATAATAATTCCCTACACACCAGCACTGGGCAGACACCCTTTTATACCAGGTATGGCAGGCACCCACGTACTTCTGAGTTGGACGTTCCTACAACCCTGGAAATGCCAGCAGTCAAAACCTTGCACACGACCATTTCTCAAACCTTTAAATGGGCAGCTGAACACCTACTTCAAGTTAAGAATCGCCAAAAGAAGTTTGCTGATCAACACCGAGCAAAGGCCCCCAACTACCAAGTGGGAGACAAAGTCTGGCTGGCGTCTAAACATGTGTCCATTAAAGGAGCCTGAACTATCCGTCCAAGATACCTGGGTCCATTCACTGTCAACTCTGTGATAAATCCTGTGGCGGTCAGACTAGCTTTGCCGTCAAACATGCAAATTCATCCTGTGTTCCACATGTCTCTCCTTAAACCTGTTCAACCTGGGACCCGGGTAGCAACGCCACCGCAGGCAGTAGTAGTCGCCAGGGAGCCAGACTTCGAAGTCAAGGACATCCTAGATTTAAAGTACGTCAGATCCAAATTATACTACTTAGTAGACTGGAAGGGGTATGGTCCACAAGACAGGACATGGGAGCCTTGTGAGTACATCCATGCACCTTGCTTGCTTGGACGATTTCATCAAAACCATCCAACCAAACCAGGACCAGACAGAAGAGCCACCTTAAGAGGGGCCTTGGGGGGGAGTGCTGTCATGATTCCTGCCCCTCATGTCCCCAGCCCTCCAAGATGTCAGGCTGGAGCCAGGCCACAATCACCTACATGGCCCTCAAGGGCCTCTCCATCCCTCCAAAGACCCACTTGGAGTCAGACTTGGCGCTTGTGGCACCAGACTCACTCACTACCATAGGATACGATTGGGGATTGGACTTGTAGTGCATTGATGGGGACAAGATGGATGCCCCCACATATTTCCGTTCCCAGAAATGCATGTGCAGTCTAGTCTTTTGGGTGTGGTTCAGCCCAGAGGCACCTGGGATACCGAGAGACTATTTAAGCCAAACCCAGGCTGAGAAACATGCTTTGCTTTTTCTGCACCTGCAGCGTGACACTGACCGTGTTTCGGATCGGTCTCCAGTAGGCCTGCATCTTTCTTCTGCGCTCAGCTCCTGCAAGAACAAGAACACTGTTAGGAACTGCCTTACCTTGCGGTGCTTCTGCCCATCAGTCATCGCTCCTTCTGTTCTGCGGGCATCTTCAGCGGTGTCATTCCCATCCCGGCACACAACTTCCTAAGGAAAAGGGAAAAGAACAGAAAAAAAGGCATTAGTAAGCATTCTGCAAATCTCTGCTTATTTTTAAAAACTGTACGAGCTTCAAACGCTTACCTGAATCCGATCCGCTCGGGGGGAACTCTGTCTCTGGAAATTCTCATCCATCTATAAGATGGAAAAGACACTCCAGGTTAGCTTGGAAACATCTAGTGGTGCCGCATACCGCGCTTATCCACCTCATTTGTTCTTCATAACCGGCATCCACGCTGAAAACATCGCAGCACGTAAAAGACACAGAAAAAGAGCTCAGTTCAATGCAAATACGAAAGGGGTGCATCGCGCATCGCGCTCTCACTCACCTTCAGCGCTACTCATCTCAGCAGCACGCCGCCATCCATGGACGCCGGCCATCATCTAAGGAAGGAAAGGAATGAAGTTAGAGATCTGTTCAAAAGACTTATTATACTTACCTGTCGAACTCTTGCCAGTGAGGTAACTAGGCAGCAACGAGCCTGCATCAATCAACACGCCTCTGCACTGAAGGCTGGATGGAGAGCACACTATCCACTATACCAGCTTGACGAATTTCTCTACTGATATTTGAGGGAAGCTTTGGAGTTTCTACTGAAGTTCCACGGTTGGGGTGTTGATTGAGTGTTTTGGTTGGCTGGTCTGCTTTGTATATTTTGCCAGATGCCGCTTATTTTATTACGCGGCCTGCAAGGTCTTTGCATAGTTTCATTGAGGGTACCAGAGTGTTGTTGCAATCAAGTGGGTTCTTAATTTCGTTTGAGGTTGAACAGTTATTTTTGGGTGTTTCTGGCTTTGGTGATTAGATTGTCAGAGTGTTTCTTTTTGGCCTTTTGAATTTCCCTTTCTTATGATCAGAATTTTCATTAATACTTTGATTTTTTTGCCTGGTCTGATTTTTTTTCTTCATTCTAGTTCCAGCTTCTTGTTATTTCTTTTCATGGTGCTGAGGAGGGGGGTAAATCATTTTGCCATTGCTCTTTTTCGTGATGGGATGAAAGGTTTCTCCTGGGAAATATTGTTGATTGTTTCAGTGATCCACTTATGAAGTATGTTTGTTTTTCCATCGAGGTTGGCTTAATCTAGGTTAGTGGTTGATGATTTTGTGAGTTGAAGTTGTGCTATTAAGTTGCTACCTTTGATGGTCTTCCAGTTGCTTTTCATGACCGTAGGAAATCTTTTGGGCTAGTGGTGCAGTGATGATAAGGTTTTTGTTGGCGAAGATTGCATCGAGCATGTGCCCCGCTGTGTGTGTCATTAAACACACAAAAGAAGCACTAGCAGGCCCTATACAATAATATGTTGTATGTTAGATAGAGCTAGCTCAAAGAATTAACAAGACAATGGCCCTCATTACGCGGTAGGCAGTAAGGGATTACCGGCACCGGTAAGGGCACAAGTGCCGGTAATCCCTTACCACCCTATTCCGAGGTCCCTTAGCGGGTCCTTAGCGGGTCCCTTCCTTAAAGCCTGATTTTACCAGGCGTTATAGAAGGGACCCTTTAAGGGACTTCAAAGCTAATAACGGTACCGCAAATTGCTGTACCGTTTTTAGCTCCATCCCCATTCCCATTGAGCCCTATGGGGGCTCGAATGGGAATGGAGCCGGAATTGGGATTTACCGGGTCTTCCAAGGTTGGAGTGACCCGGAAAGTCCCTATTTCGGGAACCCGGAACCGGAATGCGGAATGCGGTAAGGGGATAGCCATGGTGTTACTAGCACTACTAGCGCCATGGCTACCGCCTACCGCGTAATGAGGCCCAATATGTTTTTGTCGGGTAGAGGAAGGCAGTTGGTGATAATGACATAAGGAATAATATGGCCAATAGTGTCCAGCCTCACACCCCATCTCCATCTGTGTGCCCATGCAAGAGTTCTGCTTTATACCTAATAACCAACACTACAAAAAAAAAGATGGATGTAAGACTCTGAATCAATTATTTCCAGTGCAGAGGTAACATATCCTTTCAGATGAGACTGAGCTGCACATTTTGCTGGCATAACAAAGACTCATTTGCTGATGGTTTGTCCTCTTCTTTAATGGCACAGACATACTAAATATATGGCATTGAAAGTTACCCAGAGCAATTGTAGTGGTATAGTTTAATTCAAAGCCTTGCATCTATCAATTTTTGATTTTACTACACGCACCACTACAGAATTACATTTTTCTTAATACCATCCTTTTAATTTCCCTTATATTAAAGTAGTTAAAGCATTAGAGTATTGTGCTCTAGCACCTTGAAGTGTTTCTTGTGCTAGATGTAATTACCAATAAAGATCTCAGACCAAACAACTGGACAGAATCAAAGAGTATGGCAAAGTACTACTTTATTCTCAATTTAATAAAGCTGGGTATACTGACAAACATCGGACTGACGTTTGCACACACACACACAAACTTGATTGCACAGAGGTCTTATACCCCAATAATCATCATTTGTGACATCCTATGTGGTAAACTGTAAAACCTACTTGCGGGTAGGATTCGTTAGGGGAATATATTTACTTATGGAAAGTATACGGGTTAGTTCTTCATTGGCGGTCTCTTAAATGTAAGACACACCTCAAACTACCCCTAAATACGTATAATACTGATTATAGCGGACAAAATGCCAGTGGATTGGTCTATGCAACATTGTATAGCAGGTTGCCGCACAGGCCCACTAATTGGTTGACATCCCATCCAACCTCGGACTCCCGGCTCACTAGCAGCATGTAAGGAATTCGAAACCCAGATGCTTGAGTCACGCCAGATTACTCCCCACTTTCCCAATTAGTCCATCATCTCTTATCAGTGTGATCGTAAGCCAGAGTATATCGTCTGTAGTTGACCTTGCTGTTGCTCTCTGTTCAAGGGAGTATGAGCATATCATTTATCTTCAACTGCAGCTTAATGAATAGCCTTTGTTTTCGTCTTCTGCATCACGTGAGAGGAGACTGCAAATGTGTCCATTTCAACCACCTATTTACTGCTTTTTGATTCAATTTATCTGGGTGTTATTGCTCATTTGGCCTCTAGAGAATTGCTCACCTCATCTTGTATAAGCCTTATTCACTGTTAATTACCCAATACTTGTCTCTTTCACATGTTATCACCTTTGTTAATCTAAGAGAAATGTGTCTTATGCTCATGTCTTTATCCGTCTGCCTCCCTTTGTGCTTTGCAGTTTTCTTAAATAGCATCCTTGATCCCAGTCCAATATAGACTCCTCTTTGTTTGTGCGCAAAGCTGTTTTCCAGCATCTCCTGACTCTTCAGCCCTGATCTGTTTCTGAGGTAGTTAGAATGACTCTTTGCATGAACCGGCATCCATTTTCCAATCATGCCCTTCCTAGACACATTATATATTCCTCTATTGCAAGCTTCTATACATCTCATCTACCTTGTGTTACTGCGCATTAACGCCTGTTGATCTTCTTTGTGCATACATGATTACTTTATCATTTTGTACGTTTCTCTTATAGCTTCAATTACATCGTCATTCTTAAGTATTTTCATATCGTTTCAGCATGTCATCGTATATCTTCTTCATGACATCACTCTGCCCTCGTCAGATGTCACTCAGCACTCCATGATATATAATGCTGCATACAGACATCCATCCACTCTCTCAACGTGACGGTACATTCGGTATGGTTATCTGAGTGAATAGGATCTCTCATACACTCTGTGCAGTATAGGGACAACAAAGGGGGTCGCACATGCAGCTGTTCTCCTGCTGTTCAAGTATGGCGGCGGTGAGGGGGCGGGAGTTAGGGTATATGCGTCAACCTGCTCCTCTACATTATATACTTTGAATGCAATTTTTAAGGGTCCTCAGTTGGCTGATACACCTGCTGCCAAAATCTGTGTGCAAGCAACATCTGCTGTCATTTATTGTTACGTGAACATAACGTGAACAACAGTTAAATTCCACCAAAAATAAACATACATCCAATTACAGAAATCAACTTATGATTTGAGATTTGGCAAAATAGCTTTACCTTGTAACTCAGAGGTTGGAAATGTAAGCAAAATGAACAGTGCAGTTAATACAAAATAGCAACACAGGATCTTGCAACCTGCCTGAGCAAAAATGTGCTACCTCGCTTGGAGTTGTAAATGGCCCTATATCTTTCTGGCCATTTGTGCTTTCATGGCAGTGGGGCATACATCACTGTCCAAAGCAAGCAAACAAACCCTGGCCGAGCCTCCTGTAGTGCAGCCCTCCAGAATGCTAATTGCTCTGAAGTTGCTGCCTGGAACTCAGCGAAATCCCACAATCTCTGTGGTGCTAAAAACACTGGAAAGGCCTGTTACTAAAGGGGGACTTTGGACAGACCAACCATAGTCACCCCAGCTCACTTGCTGGAGTTGAGGCGGGCCTGGATAGGGGGGGGGGGTGTAGCAGAAGCACTTACCCCGTTTCCTTTTTAGTCACGCTTCATACGAGTGAGAGACAAGTTCTTTAAAAATGTCAAATTCTGCAGAGTAAATTAAACGTGTTAATAGTCTTGTTGCCATATATACTTGGGCTCCCTGGGTTTTGTCTGTGAGACATGTGATGTCCACCCCTGCAAACCTATTTCCACCATCAGCTCTAGTACTGCGAGTAAATGGTCAAAATTCTCTACAAAGAAAGGGGAAGTCACGCAAACAAAATGAGAAAGTGTGAACACAGTGCTGCA
Source organism: Ambystoma mexicanum (assembly GCF_040938575.1). Classification (NCBI taxonomy): domain Eukaryota; kingdom Metazoa; phylum Chordata; class Amphibia; order Caudata; family Ambystomatidae; genus Ambystoma; species Ambystoma mexicanum. Next base: position 503,440,034 of record NC_090936.1, on the reverse strand, counting down.
GCAGTGACACAGGACTGAGGTCACAGAGGGGCTGGGTAGTATGCACTACTAGAGAAACCACTGCCCCCTAAACATAGTCAAACCTTCTTCCAGCTCATCTGCTGCCAACCCTGTACATGTTTTTTACTTTTACTGCCCAGCTTTGACACCCCTGCACATCTGCAGCCATTGTGCTGTGCACCTCTCTCTCAAACCAACCCATTGCCTACCATCAGGGCCAGTTTGATGCTACACTGTGCTCACCTACTGTCACCCAGTGTTAATTTCCTGACGATATTTGCACATGTCTTGGCGCTCGTTTTCCACCTCCTTCCTTTCCCTAACCTTCGCCTACCACTGCTTTCCCATCTTTAATTGTCCACTTGCCCGTTTCATGTTGACCTCATGTCCTATTCATGTTGCCTCTTTCCCCACGCCCTTTCACTGCTCTCCAAATGCCTTGCCATCTCTTGTCAGGTGTCTTTTGTGTGTGGCAGTGGCAGCCCGCAAATCCTGTCTCGATAGCCTACTGTATGTCCTGTCTTCATATTGCATATAATTTAGCTTACCCGTGCACATGTCTGCTCGCTAAAGCTCATGTCTAGTCACCAATGGCCCATCTATTGCGTCCCTCTTTCATTCTCATCGCCAGATCTAGTGGCCTCCTGCACTTGTCATATGAACACCTACCATCCCATTGTTGAAATATTAATTCAAATATTGGTGATGCATTTACATGTGCGGCCTGGTCCGAACAGCCCCAGTAGCGGAACAACTGAGTTGTGATAACGGCAAGAGTCTACCACATGCCCTGTAAAATTGTATTGATGATAAGCAACAAACAAGACCAATACCAAACAAACAGGTTTTTTTCAAGACCGCAGGACAGAGCGTTGGGGAAGGGATATGGTCCCGGCTCTAGCAAAAGAGAGTCAGAGCTGAGGATGATCTTGACTTCAGTGCTGTTGTCCATGGCATTCATAACTCTTGGCAACTTTTTCAATGAAGTCAGCGAAGTTCCTCACAAGAAAAATCTGTGCGAACACCACTGTGTAACTTGTATTCCATCATACCCTTGTAACACAAAAACCAGGTCATATGTGATTTTACCGACCCAGATTTCAGAGTGGTACGTTTCATCACGACCATAATAGTGAAAAACTCTGAATTATTATTTTTTTTAAATGGAGGGGCCCAAACCGCCTGTTTCTCTACCCTTATAACGCCACCCCAACCCCACCCCGACTCATTTTAACTCCTCACCCCACTGCCCCATATATATTCAATTAATATTTTCTGTTTTTTTCAGTATCATGCACTTCAGTGAAATGTACCACTCTGTTTTGTTTTCGGTAAAATGACTGGATACCAAAGACCACTTAGTCCCAAGCTACTGAGCTGAGAAATGAACAGGTCAGGCATTACAAGGCTATCCAACAAGAAGATGAAGAAGATCCAACAAAAACATAGGTCCATGTGACTTGATGTTTGGCAAATAAGCAGTCAAGAAAATGCAACAAGCATCCTCCAAGTATAAGGGACTTTGGTGTAAACAAGCCTAAAGTCGCTTACTAATGTAAAGTGGGAAACATTGAAACACTGGAGAATGGGTCCGGCTCACAGGAGAGCATGGGGCTGACCTTCATTTCCCCCTTAACTGCTGAGCTTTAATCAAGTCTATGCAAAAAGAACGGGCATACTCGTCCTTAGCACTTCAGGGAAACACTAAATAGGGCCTCATTACGAGGTTGGAGGAAAGGGTTTAACGGCGCCGATAAAGGTGCCGGTGCCGTTAACCCCTGACCTCCGCATTACGAGGTCCTTTAGCGGGTCCTGCTAAGGGCGGCTGGTTTTACCAGGCTCCCTTAGCGAGAGCCGCTAAAGGACGAGCATGCTAATAACGGGCCCGTGATGCTGCCCATTCCCATTGAGCCCTAGGGGGGCTCAAATGGGATTGGGGATGGGTAAATTGAATGAGGAATTACCGGGTCCTCCAAGCTTGGAATGGAGTTTGGAGGCAGCCATGCCGAAAATGGCGGCATGGCTGCCTCCAAACTCATAATGAGGCCCTATGTGCTACCTGTACCATCACATGGTGAGGACTGCAGGACAGGCGCTGAGTGACTCTGCTGATTCACAGCCTGCACACTCCCCTTGACATGGCACCAACACAAATCTCCACCCCTCAAGTGCCACTTGTAACCGATAGGAAGTATCTGGGAAGACTTGGGGCCTAGGTAACAGAGCAAGTGTGTGCCATGCTTAGGTGTGTGGCACTCAGCACTAGCCAACTACCTCCATTGCACACTTAGGGCCTCATTACACGGTAGGCGGTAAGGGTTTACCGGTACCAGTATTTTACCGGTACCGGTAAACCCTTACCACCTTACTACGAGGTCCCTTTGCGGGTTGGGGAATTTAACGCCTGCTTTTTGCAGGCGTTAAAAACCAACCCGCAAAGGGACCAGGGAGCTAATTACGGTACCGCAATTTGCGGTACCGTAATTAGCGCCTTTCCCATTCCCATTATGCCCTATGGGGCAAAAATGGGAATGGGGAAGGGCAATGGGGGAAGGGGGAATTACCGCCCCACCAACCTTGGAATAGGGCGGTAATTCCCCTTTCCACCAAGGCGGTGCCAGTATTTTACCGGCATGGACCAAGGTGCTAATAGCACCTTGGTCCACCGCCATCCGTGTAATGAGGCCCTTAGTCCCCTGCCTAAGGTCTGCACTTGACACACTCCTATTTATTAGTAGAGGTGATGGCCAAAGCATTGTTAGGCACACATTTGTGTTGCCTGAGAAGAAGGCCAAATGAGTGTTAGGCACATGTATCTTTTGTCAATGGAGAAGGCAAAAGCAATGTGACACGCACATCTCTTTTGTTGACGGAGGAGAAGATCAAAACAGTGAGAACTTTGTGTGTTTTTATAAGCGTAAAAGTGTTCGCCGCATATATATTTTGTGGGCAGAGAAGAAGGCCAAAGCAGGTTTAGGGACATGTATTTTGTTTTCATTGGAGAAGCTCAAATCAATGAGAACAAAAGTGTGTTTGATAAGAAGAAAAGGCCAAAGAAGTGTTAGGCACACATGTCTTTTGTCGGAGGATGAGAATACCAACGCAGTGAGAACCCCATACTTGTTTTACAAGCAGAGAAGAAGAAAGCAGTGTTAGGCACATGTATATTTTGTTGGTAGAGCAGAAGGCAAAATTAGATTTGGGTGTACATTTCGTTTGTTTCTTTTGTTGGTAGAGGAGAAGCCCAAAACAGTGAGAACCAATTGTGTGTTTCATTAGCGAAAAAGGCCAATTCAATGTTAGAAGCGTGTGTATTTAGTTGGTGAAGAAAACCAAAACAATGTAAGGCAAATGTATCTTTTGTTGGCGGAGGAGAAGGTCGAAACAGTGTTAGATGCACATGGATTTGTGGTGGACGAAAATACTAAAGCATTGAGAACCCCAGGTATGTTTTATAGTCAGAGAAGGCCAAAGCTGTCTGAGGCACAAAAGCCTTTGTTGCAGGAAAAGGCCAAAGCAGTGTTAGGTACACGTCTCCCTTGTTGGTGAAAGAGAAAGACAAAGCACTGTTAGGCACAAACAGGGCTTTAAGTGGGCCGGGACCTGCCGGAGCTCTTGTGCGAGAGCTTCAGGCTTCAGAAAAAAATGCCTTTCAGCCATAATGGTGGCGCCGCACCTGCAAGACATCCCTTTAATCAAGTGATGCACGTGGGCCGGCGCCACCATTATGGAGAAAACGTGAGGCCGCTGGAAGCAGAGGCCTTGCTTTCTAAATACTGAAGCTCCCGCGGATTCGCGGGAGTGTCAGTCTTTAGGAAAAAGGCCTCTGCTTCCAGTGGCCTCACCCTTTCAGCCTTAATGGTGACGCTGCCCCTCCCCAGCTGGCGAGGGCAGCACCACCATTAAGGCTGAATAGGCGAGGCGCTGTCCCCTGCCAGGCAAGCCTATAGAAAATAAATACAGAGATTAGCACCCTCTCCCCCATAGGGGGGAGCGGGTGCTAATCTCTACAAAAGGCTGCCTGGCAGGGGTGCCAGTAGCCCATTGAGCCGGGGCTCGTCAAGGGGGCGTGGCCTAATGGGCCATCGGGACCCCCCTCTGTTAGGCCACGCCCCCTCTATGAGCCCCGGCTCGATTTGTAGTGCCACTGAAGGCACTGGGCACAAATGTATTTTGTTGCAGAGATGGTCAAATAGCATTTACCATATGTCTTCTGCCGACAGAGAAGAAGGCAAGCCAAAGCAATGTTGTGCACACATGCCTTTTGTGGGCAGTAAAGGCAGAAGCATTGTTTGACATTCAAGTCTTTTGCTGACAGAGGGGAAATAAAAGGCAATGTTAGGCATACATGTCTTGTTGGCAGAGGAGAAGGCAGGAGCAGTGTTAGGCACACATGTCTTTTGTTGGAAGAGGAGGAGACCAAATCAGTGTTAGGCACATGTGTTATTCGTTAGTGGAGTCGTAGGCCAGACATTCCTAGACAGATGGTTCTTTCACTAGTAGAGGAGAGGGCAAGGGAGTTTTGGGTAGTCTGCCTATTCGTGGATGGTTCTGAATAAAATGAACATGTCTGAATCTGCTGCAGTACTCATAGTATTTGAAGAACAAATTGGCGTTTCACAACTAAAAAGAGGCTGGAGACAACATCTGGGGCTAAGCAAGAGCTCAGAGAGCCCATGCACACCCACAGCAAGAATATTTTCAATGACAACACATCTTTTTTTGAATCTAGAATTCTAAAGGTTGGCAAGATTGCCAAAGAGGTTTGCTTTGGTTCCAAATGAACAAATAATATGTGAAAGGAGTGCCTGTTGCAGCAGTGGCATCGCCCAACCTTTGCAATAACATTGCAAAACCTTCTCTGACAAAGTCAGTGATATTAGAGAGGTCCTTACTTTAAAAACACTGATCCACTGTTAATGGGAATAAAAAGGATGTTGGCTTCGGGCAAACCATTCACTGCCGATTATGCCATTTGCTGTTTTGGATGATTCTGATGTGGAAAGAGCTATACAAATGGAACAATCTCTTGATGTCTGTCCAGCAAAGATAGCAAAACAATATATTCAATCTTCAAATACATGATTAAGCACTCAATCAATCTTTAGCTAATGGTTTTGTGCCCTCTAACTTTAAAACATCTCTGGTGGTGCTGCTGCTAAAAAAAGCCAAATCTGAACGCTGACGACGCCATGAATTTCAGACCCATGGTAAAACTCCTAGAATCAGCAGCTATGGCTCTGGTACATGCACATGTACAGAAGAGTCATGACCTGGAGGACAGTCAACTAGGGTTTCAACACAGTAGGCGCATAGAATGAATGACTTCATCCATGTCTGATGAGATGCATCAATTAGTTTATTCCAGTACCACAGGAGCTTTTATCCTTTTGGAACTGAGTGCAGCATTCAGCACTGTCCGCCATGATCTCTTACTGAGTTGCTTGATTAGATTTGGGGTGTCTGATCTCGAAATTAAGTGGATTAAGTAGTTTATTTTACAATGATATCCGATCATCACAATAGAAACAGAATTTTCTGAGGTGTTTGCTGTCTCCATGGAGTACCACAAGGGTAGACTTTATCACCCGTCCTTTGTAATCTATACATTGAGTACCTAGCCTACGTAGATTGCGCCCTAATATGTAATAATTCCAAATGTCTAGTAGAACAGTTTCTAGATTCTATGAAAACCAACAATCTCTGGATGTGTAGCAACAGATAAAACATTTACCAGTTCTAAAATAAAGATTATTTATTTCAGTCTGGCCATTCTCACTCACATCTTCCTGGCCACTTCCTTGGAACAACAAAATGGGGCCTAGGCTGGCCCGTTAAACAACTGTCCATAACTTGGCATCTAGATAGATACCAAATTGGATTGTGAATTCTGGACCAACAAGCAATTGCAAACCTACTTTTTTCAGCACAGGCTACTGAGAACATTTTTTCTCTCGCTCAAAAATCTCTGACCATGAATGCTTTTGTAACCTTGCATATTGACCATGGACATTCATTGTAATTGGGTCTCCCTAAGGAAACTATGTATAAACTTCAGTAGATTCAAAATGTGGCAGCCAGCCTGATCCTGAAATTCCCCAGAAAAGCTGGCATTTCTAAAGCTCTTTCTGAACTACACTGGCTTTCTGTCATGGAAGGAATTACATTCAAAGCTATCTGTCTGGCCGGTATTGAGATACAAGACCTGGCCTCTCCTGTTCGAACTAAAATCTATTCATCCTCTTGCTTCTCAAAAACTCTTCTTCATCAATGAACAAAAGTTTAAGTTAGTCGAGTTGGGTGGGAGTCCATTTTCTCAACAGGCCACCCAACCCTAATATGCTCTAACATTATAATTTCAAAATATGACTACATGAAGTTCAGAAAGAAGGTAAAACATTACTATTTCCAAATAAACCTTTGCAGCATGTCTACAGGTACATCTATGCACTTATGTCAAGATACCCAGCATTGTGATTTACTTTGGGTGGATTAAATGCACTTTATAAGAAATCTATAAATATAAACAGAACAAATACCTACACTGGTAGGGTCTGGTAGGGGCTTGGGTGTGCATCTGATGGGCATTTTGCACATGTGACAGCATCGGCTCTATGTGTTGGAGAAGCCAGGCTGTGAGTCGGTCCATGGCCCTGCCTGTCAATAGGCAGCTGCAGGATCTCTTCCTCTGCAATGAGCAGGGGCATCTGCCTCAAACGAATGCGCTGCATGAGGAAGAAATGAAATTGTGCATGCATTGGTGCTATTCTTGCATAAGGCAACAGAGAATGACGTTTGGGAGAAGGAAGTGGAGGACAAGAAGGAGGAAGCAGAGCACCCACCATCTGAGACAAGAGGAAGAAGAGAAGACATTGGGCCTCATTACGGATTTGGCGGTAGCCATGCCGCTATTTGCGGCATGGCTGCCTCTAAAACCGGGTCCGGGTCTGGGTTCCCTGAATGGGGAATTACCGGGCCATTCGGAGTTTGGAGGGCCCGGTAATTCCTCCTTCAGGGAACCCGGGCCCGGACCTTCCCATACCCATTCAAGCCCCCATAGGGCTCAATGGGAATGTGTGCAGGGAGCTAACAATGGGCCGATTACAGCTGACAGCTCCTGCTGCTGTCTTTCATCCTCTTTAATTTGTGTGTTGTTTACATTTATTGATTTTACTTTGTTTCATTGGTTTTATTGGGGTTTTAGTAGCCCATGTTGCTTTTCTTGTATTTTAGGCTTTCCTGTTTTTTAATTGTTTCCTTGTTTACAGTGCCTGTTTGTTTCTGGGTCTAATGTGCTTTATACATTTTTTAATAAATAAATAAATATATAAATAACACTTGTCATAGGCTTGTCATAGGACAACGGTTTAGAGCTTCCTGCCAGTCAAAAGCAGGCAATGGACACATTTGCACCACCATCCCGCACCATTACACCAGATTCTATATGTTCACCAATTTTATCAAGTGTGTTAGAACACCATCTTTGCTGACAGCTCCCATAGCATTCAGACAACTTATTTGCCCATCAACGTACTAGCCCACTGTAGCTGAGACTTTTGAGCATTTTACAAAATATTGCAAAACAGAGGAAATGCTTTGTCTGTTCAATGGTGTAATATTGGCTTCTTGTTACCAATATATGTATTAGCCAGTAGTAGATTGTTGGGAGGAAACATGGCTTTCCATAGCTCTTTGGCATTGTTGATCTCTGCTGGGAACAATCTGAATGACCAGTACTTGATGGAAACGTCACTATCATGCCTCTACACGTATGTCTAGGAAGCAGTTGCAATGACACTGACCACTGCGAGGGTAGGAACGTCTACCTGACAATGGACATGTGGATCAGCGTTCAAGACAATGGTCATTACCAAACAATAGGTCACCTTTACCCATACCTTTCATCAGCAAAGACCACGACAGCAGATGCAGAATGCCATTCTCCTCCATATCATCATGCGTTTGGAAGGACTTGGCATCAACTCTCAAAGGGTGTTGAGATCTGGTAGACGGGGAAGGGGGTTGTGGCACACTGTCTCACTCCCTGTGGTTCGCAACTGTGCCTGGTGGAAGCTGGCAATGGATCCAATGGTGCAGCTGCCCTAAGGTTATTGGATGCCATATACCTGCCCTTGTTTTCCATATTCTCCTTTTTGCGGTAACATACTTCATAAGCCAGCATCCACCACTATATGAGATGATATTTATGGCCCAGAAGATCTGCACCCACTTTAGACACTCATACCCAAATAGTGCCCGAAATATGGAACAAAGGTTGCAGTCATGTAATAACGTTGGTTACCACCAGATATAAACCATGATACCAACACAGTAGAATTCCACCTTCCATATATTCAGGCATCTGTGAGAACAGAGCAACAAAACAACCAACTATTATGATAGCCAGAGCCAGCAACTTGATGGTGTCTGTGTCACATGTACACAGTCTCAAATGTTGGACAAACTGTACTCGTTAATGCAGCCTCTTGAAGAGGCCACCCATTGGGTTAACCTGTGTGCTATGTCAATAAAGAGTTGATGCCACCAGTGTGTCTCTTGGAATTAGATGTATCCAAAATAACACATGCACGTGACATTTCTGGCAATGCAGAAAAGGCGTATTGCTATGAAACAGCTCTCAACCTTAGGACTGAATCCAAACAGTGTTGGAATGAAGGGAGATATGGGGTACCTCTGAGGGAGATATGGGGTACCTCTGAGGGGAGATATGGGGTACCTCTGAGGGGAGATATGGGGTACCTCTTGCCATGTTTTATAACCCACGGTATATGGTTAAGGTGGCAACATTTGAACAGCTTGTTCGTAAACATGAGAAAACACAGAAAGTCATCATTTGTCAGAAAAATTCATGTGTAAGAATGAGCAAAAGAGAGGGGATTTACAAGCCAAGGTGGAACAAGAAGAGGGAGACACATTTCTGAGATCAACAACCCAGTCATAACCTCACCCGGAAAAAGTCGGCTATTGGACATTACACACTTAGGGCCTCATTACACGGATGGCGGTAATGGTTAACGGTCACCGTTAAAGGTAACGGTGACCGTTAACCATTACCGCCTTTCTACGAGGTCCCTTAGCGGGTTGGTGCTTTAACGCCTGCTTTTTGCAGGCGTTAAAAATCAACCCGCTAAGGGACCAGGGTGCTAATTGCGGTACCGCAAAATTGCGGTGCCGTAATTAGCACCTTCCCCATTCCCATTATGCCCTATGGGGCAAAAATGGGAATGGGGAAGGGCAGTGGTGGAAAGGGGAATTACCGCCCCGCCAACCTTGGAATGGGGCGGTAATTCCCCTTTCCACCAAGGCGGTGCCAGTATTTTACCGGAATGGACCAAGGTGCTAATAGCACCTTGGTCCATGTGCTAATACCGCCATCTGTGTAATGAGGCCCTTAGTTTCTTGAACTACCAACACTTGTCCATATGTCATCACGACGAACTTTCATCCAGTGAAGAAATGTAAAAGGCAGTGAGACCAAATCTTCTGCATATATTTCAAAAAAGGTAGCAGGCGCGTCTCTCCAGAAAGAACATGGAATGATGACCTGTTCTGGGTTGAGAGTTTGCAGCACACGCTTTTTGCTCACTGTACCTTTCACCGATGGGAAATATCCATTTGCATATCAGTCTTTGTCCCGCCCACATGGCCAGTCCAGCACCGAGATGCTATGGCAATTCCTCTCTGAACAAGAGTACCAACAGCAACCCCATACACGTGTTTCAGCCTTGTTGGGCCTCATCAGTGAGGTGGAGCTGTGCCTCTCTGAGCACAGTGAGCAGGGAGTCTACGTCTGGTTACCCCCAGGTAACTCAGGGTGACCTACCCCAAGTTCCTTGCAAATATTTCAAAGAAGGTAGCAGGTGCTCCTCTCCAGAAAGAACATGGCATGATAACTGGGTTCAGAGTTTGCAGCACACACTTTTTGCTCACTGTATCTTTCACAGATGCGAAATACCCATTTGCATATCAGTCTTTGTCCCGCCCACATGGGCAGTCCAGCACCAAAATGCTATGGCAATTCCTCTCTGAACAAGAGTACCAACAGCAACCCCATACACGCGTTTCAGCCTTGTTGGGCCTCATCAGTGAGGTGGAGCTGTGCCTCTCTGAGCACAGTGAGCAGGGTGTTCACGTCTGGTTGCCCCCAGGTAACTCATGGTGACCAACCCCAAGTTCCTTGCAAATATTTCAAAAAAGGTAGCAGGTGCTCCTCTCTAGAAAGAACATGGCATGATAACCTGTTCTGGGATGAGAGTTTGCAGCACAAGACACTGACAACCTTGCCACCATGTCCCAAAAAGGCCTGCTATACCCTGCAATAAGTGCATCCTCTAAACATGTCTTCATTAAAGTAGGGTCCGTATTAAGTGGCAAACAAACCAGTTCATCAATAAACAGTTTGATAAGCTGAAGATCTGAAAGGTAATTCCATTATGAAGCAGAAACAATTCATTCTTCCAAGTCCCTTTATGTACCAAGTTGATAGGATTCAGTGTCTGATGGCCTATCAGATGGTGCTCTGATGATGATGAGGAAAGACAAGATAACATATTTTATTAAGGTTATCTAATTGCAATAGTGTCTGGCTCTTTCTGGCCGAAGGTAAATGTATGTGGCTGATACAATTACTTAGCAAGAGTGTTTGGGCACTAGGTTTTGGGAATCCACTTGCGCTTCACTCCTTAGTTTGCTAATGTTTGTTTAGGGTTTGTAACCAGCAAGGTCTCGGGTTGTGGAGGTGTTGTCCACACCTCTTTTCAGAATTACGGTTTGTTTGTACCCGGATACCCTGTGCTTTGTTTTAATTATTTGAAGTATTCACAACCTGATAAGTAATTTTATAGGTATATATAAATATTGTGTGCTAATTGGTGGTCAGCTGACACGTGTTTCGACCTATCTGGGTCTTTATCAAGGCTAGAGAGCATATTCCGTAGGTGCCAGTTGACAGGAGTGAGATGTGTAGTCCTGTGGGATTGAAATCAGCCCAGATGGGCTTGGGTCTGGTTGGTGATCCTGGATTGTTGTCATCCTGACGTGACCACAGACCACAGAGAGGTCGAAACACGTGTTGGCTGACCACCAATTAGCACAATATAATATACCTAAAAATTTACTAATCAGGCTGTGAAGACTTTCAATCAATTAACAAAGCGCAAGGTACCCAGGTACAAACAAGATGTTATTACTTAGTTTCACATGTGCATCAGCCATGTTACATTCCTTAACTATCCCCCTTCACGTTCCCTTTTCATGTGAAACCAACAGGAGTCTTTGAGCACAGCATATCCTTGAGGAATATATATTCGTTGCTTCCTCTAAGTTCCTATTGGTGGTTTGAGATACGCGGTCTTACCCGTCACGCACCTATGCACTGGTGGGATCTGCACTACATTTACCTAACGCAAGGTGGTTCCCACAGCTGGGCAATGGGTGGTCTAGTTTTGTAGAATGGTCATCATGGCTTCAGTGCAAAAATAAAAAACTGTGCCTTTACGGACGACCCGCCACTCACAGTTCCATGGATACCCGGAGTAAAAGAAGCAGATAAATATTCCGAACAAATAAATAGGGCATACAATTACTCCCAAAAAATGAGAAACAGACACATGCAAGACTGCCACTAGCTTCCACGCACACCCAATAAATACTCTGGATAAGTTTGAATGTGTTGTGCCACCAGAGCAGGGACACAGTAAGGAGCTCTGCCATTATTGCTGCCTCACTTGAAGAGCAAGTTCAAGCTGAAAATGTGCATTTTAATTGACATTCATTACTGGTTGCAAAGAAGTATGAATTGAAAAATGTTTACCGGTTTTAGAGTTAAAATATATTTTTACTAGACTGAAGTCTACTGCCATTTGGAATGGGAATTGCATTTTGACACCCTAAAAAATCATGTTAGTCCCAACATAAAAAAAATAGGCAATACCAAATTCCTTGTTCAAATTCTTATCTGTAGTAATTCCTTCTTACGAACAAAGACAATTTCCCCAGCCCTCTCTCTGCTTTGTGTATTTTCTTTGTACTGTGCTATGCTTTCATCTTTAACCCAGATCTTATTGTTGGCAACCTGGAGAATATTTCTAGTCCTACATCTTTTGAAAAATGTTATGTATTTTCATGGGTACACCCACTGCATACAGGAATGCCAGTGCTTTATGTCTCCAAATGCAAAGCAACCCATAATTCAGGAAAATTGCATAATTCTCATGAATTATACACACCGGTGCAATATATTGTTTTTCATTAAAGTTATATATGTACTCTCATGCTCTGGTCTGAAACATATTTTTATTTTAGAGTAAGACAATTAAAAAAGAAGAACATAAAGCTGTAACAAGAAAGCAAATTTAAGATGAATTATGTTGTGTACTCGCACCGCAGGGCATTCCTACGAAATGTTTGACCCACAAACTGAAAGTTCACCAAGCAAATCAACAAAAGATAACTCAGATCAAATATTATTAAACTTCGAAAACGAGGGGCACAAAATACGTCCTGCAGCCCTAGAACCCCACTCCAGGATGCCATCAATGTGGAAGTCACTATTGAGCCTTAACTCCATCCACTCTAAGCTGGTCCAGGTGGTTGTCCAGTTCTCTGACCTACCTCTTGCCTTGCATGCCCATCACTATGTGCCAAATGGTGCATATGGTTAAAAAGCCATAGAATGTACAGGCTGTTCTGAAGGGAAGCATGCAGACAATCCAATGCATCAGATTCCAGGTCCGCCACTTGAGCTGGGTGGTATTCCGGCGGTAAATCCACCAGAATACCGTCCAACTCAGTTACCGTTATTGCCACTTGGTCCAGTGGAATTACTTCTGGATTACAAGTGGCAGTGGTGGAGTAAATCCCCATTTTTCCAGAGTCTGCTGGACCCTATGGGTTTTATTTCAGCAGAATTATTGCTGGCGGAATTACTGCTGCAGTAATTTTGCTGATTTTGCTGATTTCTTGGTGGACAGTGGGAGCATTCACCTACAGTATGATGCTGGTGGTAAATCCCCCACTCCAGGTCCACACTCATAGTATAGCAGTGCAGAAAGGTGGCGGTAATTAAGTTACCGCCAATTTGTTCTCGCACCGCCATACTTGTAATGAGACCAATGTCTTCACAGCAGCAAATCATGTATGTCCTGATAAGAAACCTCTGCACTCGGTAAAAAAAAACTGGATGCCTAGTAAACAAATATTTGTGCCACAACACTAAAGTAGTACTTGATGGAGTGTGGCATTGATCCACTGCAAAAGATTGATAATAAACATGTGTTATTATTCTGGAATGGAATTGTGCATGTTTTACTTAGAGACAACCTACTTGTATTGCGCTCGTACGCAAGTGTTTCAGAGCGCGACGAGGCAAGGGATGGGAACAAAGGAGAAACAAAAACAACGGTCTTACTAGGCCCAAAAATATGAATGCAACCAGAATTGCTGTTATAGGCCTTGATGCTGACACAATATAACTGTTGTACATCTGAGTGTTATTCAAATATTTCTAGGTACTATCGAAAATATCAAGGTGTTGCTCAAAGGCTCCAAAATTCTGTTAATAGTATTATGTTCTAAATGCCAGTCATAGCGTGCTGCTGAAATAGATTTTAGTTCTCCTACACATTGAAGAGTTCATTTCAGTGTGTATAGTTTGTCTTGCCCCCAACATGTGTACACAGCTGAATGCTGCCAAAAAACAATAAATGTGCATGTGTTGTATCCCTAACGTTTGAATCTAGATGTTGTGTCATGGGATTGATAATATAGTTAACACTATAGAGTGCACCACTTTTTTTTTTTTTTTTTTTTAAACCTTAATTATCTGTTAGCATCCCATAGTGTAGAAAAAACAAACAAGTTCCCTAGCCGGGAACTTACGTCCCCTGCACACTATCCTTTGTCTGGAAAACCAGACCAACAATTTAGAAGTGTTCACACATGACGTTCAATCAATATAAATATATTAAGTAATAGAATATTCTTGAAAGAAAATTTCTCAAACAGACAGTTTTAGGTCACAAGAAACCATCTTCTTTTTATTCATGATGTCGAAGTCAGGAGGGGCCCAACGTGTTTCTAGTGATTCACACTCTTCATCAGGGGCAATAAGTGATTTCTAAAGAGAAATTATAATTTGAGCTTACATTAATGATTTAACATAATTTTTGTAAACAATTTGAACAATATATGTTCTATACATTAATACCATATAACTGCCTTTACATCATCTTGGTGTTTGTAATTTAACATTGTTCTCATCTTTAGGCATTTATCATGACAATTTAGATTTTCTAATAATGGGAATCTCAATGCTGTATATTTTATACTGGTTTTAAGAAGGCAAATCCAAAATATTTTGAATATAACATTCGCAAAAAATAAGTGCATAGATATTCCTAACTGTGGTGGTAAGAGTGACTAACTCCAAGGAGTCATGGTGTGCAGCTAACTAGGCTGAAAAAAAGATTTAAGAGAGAAAGCTTCTAACCTTGTATTTTCAAACTCTACAGTGTGATGGCAGCAAGTTGATATCGGGTTGGGAAAGTCCTCAGGGTGAGAGTTTCCCAATGTAGTCCGCTAAGTGCGACAAGGGGCTTAATGGGCTTCTGCTTCCCGGTATTATCTGTTAGACAAGGCCAGAATGGGACTTGGTTAATAATTAGAGACTAAGGACTCAAATGGAGATAACTACTCCTAGGTACATTAAAAAGGACTTACATAGAAGTCAGGACATCTGCTTCCTGAGTAGAAGCGGCGGGTAACACCAGTAAGTCAGACTTTCAGGTGTCTGTGGGTGCCATCCGGGTCTAAAAAAATATTAATAATGTGGGATGTAGTTAAACTACTGTGGACATCCTCGAATTGGAGTCCACAAGAGGGAGGTTAAATCTAAATGCAAGAGCTGAGTTCTTACTTTGAATACGTAGCACAAGCCCATGGAGTCAGGATCCCTCGGGATAGCTGGACTACATTTTGCTTGTGCTTACATTATTTATGAAAAAAAGGGACCATGACGTCATCACGTGCATGCGCGCGGGCCATGACGTCATCATGCGCATTTGCATGTGACGTAGATCCTTGGCTATCCCGAATGTGAAATATGGTTTAATTATGATGCTGGAAACCTAGGCATGCGTAAGCCTCTCGATACCTAGGGGTGAGCAAGATCATCCCTATGGCCAAACGAATTTCTGGAGCTGTTATCCTAAAACCGGACGATCTGATTGTTTACCAAGTGACGTCACCACGCGGTCAGCGTGGATGACGTCACATGTAAACAAAAGACGTCCCTGTGTTAGAACGGGCTTGATGTATTGCTCAAGGGAGAGAGGGGGATCGCTACAACAACCAACCTCTCTCAAATATGGGAGATGTAAATAAGCGTTACTAAGTGGTAATTCAGGTGCAAAGTTATAAAATCTACGATGTGCTTGAAGAACCCCAAACGTGCATTTGTCATACGAGGTTCTGCCATTCGCTTGAATGCCCCATGCAGAGGCATTTTCCAATTGGTATGCATCCCTCACTTTGACATTAGTCAGAATAGCCAAATACCAATTGAGAATACTAAACCTACCTATGTTGGTGCCTGGCATCATGAATTTTGCATGGAACATTCTTTATTTCATTGCCGAATTAATGCTGTTTTTTCTAGTTCAAAAGGTCTTCCCGTTCCCAAGATAATGTACATTTTTGGGGTTTTTTTGGCATTAGGTTTTGTGGTGCTCTGCCCACCATCTACAGGTCATTTGTAGAAAGTGCTCATCATCGCGCTGTCTGTGCTGAACAGGTCTTGCATTTTTTTTTGTTTTCTCATTTTTTTAGAAGAGAGTTAGTGTGTGTTTCTTTTCATTGATTTGTAATGCAATAAACTTGATACATGTTAATTTCACTGATTAATTGAACACCATATTTTCATTTACCTCCGATTTAAATTCTCACATGAATTTCATATTTGTATGCTTACTCTGATTATTTGCAGTGCGCATTTAGCAGCGAAAATGGCCACCACTAGTAACAACACTGCAAAAGCTGGCCATTTCCCAGCATAATCTACATACTGAATCTGTTGGTTGCCTCCATGACCACCAGTCTGGCTTCAGAGCTGCAAGAAGCACAGAAACTGCTATCCTGAGCACCTGTGAAGACATGCTCTTCAATCTTGACTCTAATCTCCCTTCTGTCCTCATTTTCCTTGATTTATCCCCTGCGTTTGACATGGTCAACTATGCCAGCATGCTCAATAATCTCTGGGATAACCTTGGTATTACTGATCGGGTCCTGGCCTGGTTGACCTCCTTTCTCACTGACCGGCCCTCTCAGGTCCAACTGGGATATTTCCTCTCATCTATCTCTCTCTACTTGTGGTGTTCCCCAGGGGTCTAAAATCTCTCCCTGGCTCTTCAACCACTACCTGGCTCCTCTTGCCCACCACATTGCTACCTTCTGCTCCAATTTTCAGTGTTATGAGGATGACACTCAGCTCTCATTCAGGATCACCTCTGTTTTTTCTCTAATACCAGACTGTCTGGCCACAATTCAGGAACAGTGTGCACCAGTGATCTCTGCCTTAATGCCAGTAAAACTGAGATCCTCCTCATTGGGACACCTGCTCCATCCTTTTTCCTCTCCAGAACAGGACTGCAAGACTTGTTCTTGGTCTCAAGTGCTGAGATTTTATTTCTCCAGATCTGAAATCTCTTCACTGGCTCCCGTGGCTGGAAGAATCAAGGACAAGACCCTCTGCATCGTCCACAAGGCTTTCTGGGGCCTGGGACCAATCTACCTCCAACTTTCTCTTACAAAACATCTTGCTTCTCGTGCTCTATGCTCACCCACCTCCAACTCTCTGAGGATCAAATGCTTCTCCAAGCAGAGAGTTGGGGACAGGTCTGTCTCCTCGGCTGGAGCCTCCCTCTGGAACAGCCTCCCTGCCTCTCTCAAACCTGAGCAGGACCACCTCCGGTAGCAACTCAAGACCTTCCTTTTTGCTTCCACTTTCTCTCTTCATCTCCCCTGCTGATGCACCTGACTGCTCTGTGCACTGGTCACCTGGTCACCCTCTGAACTTGGGCCCAGGCTCCTGCATGTCCAGTCGCCCTTGCACTGCCTCCGGGCTCCCCAGCGCTTAAAGGTCTGTATCTGCAACCTCACAATCTCTTCTCTCTGCACTTGTGAGTTAACTGCACTGCCACATCATATCATATCATATCCTTCCACCAATCTGCACTACATGTTGCTAGGTTACCAGTTAGGACCCTCGGACATTACTAGCTACATTACATTTGGATACCCCCTCCTTTCCCCACATTTCAGCAACCTCACACATGAGATGGTTGCCTGAAATCAGTTAAACATCAATGTGGTCGTTGAAGGACCGGTCCCAACACAAGGAACAAAACTCACGGTCCAGGCCCTAAAATGCACAATTTCCAGGATTTTTGCAACACAATGAACCTAAACAAACTGCACCATGCAAGGGTGAGGCAACAGGTGGGGAGAGAGCACAGAAGGTCCCAGTATGCAGCAGCACACCAACTTTCGCCTCCCCCCATCATTTGCTCCAGGGTAAGTCAGCCAGCCACACACACCCATTCTCAGTGCAGTGTACTTCAGGGTGCAAAGCACATCAAGCGATAAGCGAACCGGAAAAGCGACCTACAGGATCAGTGTTATCATGTCTGTCTACAAAACCTGTATGGCAAACAGATACTTTTGCAAGTTAATAAATAACATAATTTGAAGCATCTAATATACTATGATATCTATCATTGAATAGTCATAACCTCCACAATTAGGAGAATGTGTTGTTATCCTATAGAGAGTATTGTGCACTGTGGTATTTGGTCCTTTTGTGTTTTGTGACATTGACATGCCAGCACCTACATTTTCCCACAGAAAATGGCATGTCAACTCCCACATCACCATGTTATTTTTTTACAATGCTGCAGTTAAGGATATGCCATTTTCTGCTTTACCCCAAGACAATGACAATGCCATTACCACCAGAAAACTGTCATTCCTATTTCAACCTTTCCATTGCAGTTTCAAACGTCCCCAGTTAAGCAACTTTACATGCCTGTTCTACATTACCACTTGAACATTTCATGCCTCTGTCAACGTTGCAATGGCAGCTTCATTTAGTACATTGCTATTTCCATTTCCACTTTTCCTCTGGAAAATTGCTAAGTCAAGGTGACTATTACCATTCCATTGTCACATGATGCAGACTAAGCAAACATTGTTGCACACATCATGTAACTTGTCACTGAACATGACAGTGTTAATTTCACATTAAACATTGCACCACTCAACCATTTGGTCATCCCATTACCAGTATTGTCTAGAACACTATCATGTCAGTTCCCACATCACCATACCCATTTCACATTACCTCAGTTAATCAGATTCTTAAGGCTGCATCTACATTGTCATCAGAATATGATTGTGCCAAAATTGCATATGCCTACGCAGGCAGTCCCATTGTAAGTACCATTGTAAGTCATGGTGGTATTGTGACATATATACACAAATATGCACACATAGATTCACATTTATGAATCTCGCTTTGCTACAGTGGGCCGCTGTTGGGTGACTAGATACAGAATCCATCCTTTTCCATTGATACAAATTAAGTCGGTAATTACGTCGGTACTCAAGGAGAGAATTGAGTGACTTTGGGCCTCATTCCGAGATTGGTGGTAGTCATGGCGCTATTTGCGCCATGACTGCCACTGCCACACGTCCCTAGCGGTTCCCCTTAGGGGACCTCGGAATCGGGCGGTAGGGGATTACTGGCAATGGTCTCCTTATCGGTGTCCGGTATCCCCTACCGCCCAACTCGTAATGAGGCCCCTTCTCCCCATAAATCCTTGCCTTGAATCACTGTAAGAGTGCGGGCAAGTAATGACTGTTTGGCCTGCCAATGCCAGCAACTGCTATTTAAACTGCTAGAGACTTACTGCCCATGCCCATGAATGATGAGGCCAGAATTGTGCCCAACACTTTAAAAGCCATGCTCTGTATTCGCCTATGAATAGTGGCAGACTGGCACGCTCATAATTTCTACTGGGAATGACAACAGGTTTATCCTCAGCGTTTTCTCTCCCCTGACACTAAACTTGTTCTCCGAGCTAGGCCATGGATCCTCCACAATGGGCAGTGATCAAACATTTTGGGAGAACCCCCTCTGATTTCCAACTCTAGACGATCAAAGGAAAAGCACTGTTGAATATATGCTCATTTATATGGCTTACATGCCTTTTATACTACCTACAATGTTTTCCCATTTTCATTAAACTCAAACTGCTATTTGACATCGGAGAAAGGTTGGGTAATATTTTGAACAGCAACGTATGGAAAGTGACAGAATGTTTAGTGATAAAATACATACCCAGGAGTAGACGTGGCAGTAGTATGTTGAAGTAATACTGATATAACTAGTTGTAGTGGTGATATTAACAGTTGTATTATTTGCTAAAGCATCCACATTATTATTACAAATAATAATAATAATAATAACATTATGAAATATTATTATATTTATTGAGCGTTGACCCAGCTTTGAGAAGCAATGGAGAGCTTTACAAGTAAAAGGGATGGGGAATTACACTGAGAGGAAAGCAGGTCACAAGGGATCAATAGAAGGCAACAGGAAGCTCACAATAGGGGAGAGGTCGGGCAATTAGGCAGCAAGGGATCTCCAAACATCCAGGGAGGAAAAAGGGAAGATCGGATGACTTGGTCTAAAGTTAAGTGGGGATTGGAGGAGGTGTGAACTTAAGTGTTAAGGAGGAGATGTTCCTTGAAGAAGTGGGTCTTGCGATCCTTGCTGAAATGTAAACATGAGGGGGTGAGTCTGGTGTTGACAAGGAAGAGATTCCAGATGTCTTCTCTGTAGTCAGAGTATAGGGGCATAGACAGAGAAGGACTGTCTTCCAGTTCTTTCCTTCCTATGCTGGCGAAGATCAGGACTGCACATGCTCTGGCTTCTTGTGTGTCGGAGTTCTCCATCAAGGGTGGACTGGGAACCAAAAGAGACCCTGGAAGGCGTGTTTGGCCCCATATTACACATTTTCACCAAGCCCAACCCTTCCCCTATGAGAACATGTGGAAATACCACACAAAAAGAATCCAAGAGTTCAGAGGCCTACTGGAAATTCCCAGAGTTTCCTGTAGGCCAGTGCACCCCTGGCCTCCATAGATAGCAAACTTCACATGTCGTCCTATGGGTGCTTTGCAGCTCTCAATGCACACTATGTGTATAATCAGCTCACATGGGTAGGACGCCCTACACCGTACAGGGGAAGAGAGCAATTGGTAATTCAGTTAACATCTGGAGAGTCCGTCCTCGCCATACATGTAAAGGTGAGAATGTGGTTGGTTGGGCCTGGCCCCTCCGTGTCGGAGCAGTTGTCAACACACGTTTTGCCTATCTATTGAACCCCTCTTTTAAGAGAGTCACCTTCAAATTTCTCTTCCAGGCTGAAAGTTGTTCAAGCCTTTATTCGACAATGAGTCATTAGGCATCATAAAAATAATTATTACAGCAATCAAAATCAAAGCATAAACAATAAGAACCTCATAGCAAATCATTCCTTGTAATTCATCATTAAATAAATCTAAAGTGTCAAGCAATAAAAGTTAGTGATAAAACACATAATAACCTATCTGCTTGTAACATTTCAAAATGATTTCTTGCTCAACCATGCCCTATGGATGAACTTGGCAATAGCAAATACCAAGCTGCCAACATTTGACATTTTACAGAGTGCCATGGCTGTTATAGCATTACAAATACCATTGCTATTAAACAAAGATTTTAAGTACACACTCGTTTGTAAAAGGGATACAATAATGCAAAGTGTACTTCTGTTCCGACTTTATTTAAAAAATAAGGGCAAGAATTGGATTGCATGTAATCCCATGAATGAATGCAATGTGCTAACGGTAAAAATACAAGCCTACATTTAAAAAAAGAGAACAGGCACAATAATTGAATCAAAGCCATAGCCAAAAGCGAGTTTGCAGTTCCAGTACCTTAAGGCTGAAGATGAATTGCTACTTTTGCCAAGCATGCAAGCCTCCTCTTTAGTATGGATGGCTATTGTTGATATCTGCTAAGCGAACAAATCAATAGCAACCGATTCAGTCCATATTTCATGGTGGCCAATATAATTTACTAGAAGGTGTACAGCCCCATGGGAGTGTGTGGCTGCCATCCTGTGTAAAGAGATCATGCAATGCTTCATTTAAGCAATAATCCCTGTGCCGGGGGGCGTGGGTGTGGCATTGCGGAGTCAGATAATGTCACAGAGCCCATAGTTAACGAAGGCCCGGGGCATTACCTGGCTTGGTAGTGCTCCGTCGGCAAGGGTATTATTGCTATTAGTATCACGGCCCATAAAAACTGGGGTACTAAAAGCATTTTTCTTTGTTGCGCCTTTCGAACGAAGAAAGAAAAAGCCTGCCAAGAATGGGAGAACGTAGTCTGTTCTTCATTTTAATGGCAGGAATTGGAAATAGATAAAAAGATAAACAAACAAAATGGCCACCATGAAAAGGGAGAAGGGACTATGCGTAGTCCCTTATCCCTTTCCATGGCAGCCATTCAACAAATAGGAAAAACATGTAAACAAAAAAATTGCCGCCATGGAAAGGAAGAAGGGACTACATATAGTCCCTTCTTCCTTTCCATGGCGGCATGTCGCAGATCGGAAAGGGGCGTGCTGGAGACAGAACTGTTTCCTATGCTTCAGATCCTGAAGAGGAGCAAAAAAACAGGTAAGTGGAAGAAGGGAGGGAAAGGGGGGACATCTGTGGAGGGGATTGGAGGAATGGGACAGACCACTTACCTCATTTCACGGTGCAGGAAGATGGCAGCCCTCAGCCATGAGGCGGCTTGGAGCAGGGGGATTACTGTCTGGTAATTCCCCATTACGATCCTCCTCATTAGCTGAGATGCTGCCACCCTCCAGCGCTCAGTGCTAATAAATGTTAATAAATAAGAGGAGGACCAGATATGTATCTAATATAAAAGCAGTTTCAAAGCAATTAAGTAATTGATACATCTCAAGTTAACCCCAAAATGTAATGGGAGAATTCGGTGTAGTCTTCGGCATATGCAAGACTTTTTTCAAAAATGAATTTCCATATAAAGCCATATTAGGGCAGGGGCAATAACACCAAGGGCCTCATTACACGGATGGCGGAGAACCATGGCGCTATTAGCGCCATGGTTCATGCCGGTAAATTACCGGCACCGCCTTGGCGGAAAGGGGAATTACCGCCCCATTCCAAAGTTGGCGGGGCGGTAATTCCCCCTTCCACCATTGCCCTTCCCCATTCCCATTTTTGGCCCATAGGGCTAAATGGGAATGGGGAAGGTGCTAATTACGGTACCGCAAATTGCGGTACCGTAATTAGCTCCCTGGGTCCCTTTGCGGGTTGGTTTTTAATGCCTGCAAAAAGCAGGCGTTAAATCCCCCAACCCGCAAAGGGACCTCGTAGTAAGGCGGTAAGGATTTACCGGTTCCGGTATTTTACCGGTACCGGTAAATCCTTACCGCCATCCGTGTAATGAGGCCCCATATCTCCAAGCCACAGAGAGCCTGCGGCCCTGCCTGCATCCCGTACATTTGGAGGGTTAGCTGAACTGCACCTTTCCAATGCTCCCGCATGAACCTGGTAAATACTGATCCATATCTGACAAGTATCAAGTTGGATGTTTCCAACTGCAAATTCCATCTACCACAATCCATGAACCGAATGCCTAAGTAGTCATAAAACTCTACTTGCAAAGTAGCAGTTCCATCAATTACTAATGACAGTTTGTGCTTTTTCTTTGTTGCACACTGGTGACAGGTCCAGGAATTTGTTTCAATATTGATTACAAAAATCCATTAGCAGAAGTTGTTTCTTCAGACCCATTTGATGAAAGGACACCAAAACAATGGGCCTCATTACAAGTTTGCCGGTCCAGTAACAATGGTGCTGGTAAGCTACCGGCACTGTTGTTACCGGACCCGCAAACTACGAGTTCTGCTCGCGGGTGACTTTCCGGCCACCAGGTCTGACCTGGAGGGCAGATCGGCACCCACAAGCAGATCTCGACAGATGCAGCCGGGTGCATCTAGCCTGTGCATTCCCAGTGAGTCCAATGGGACTCCAATGGCAATGGGGAGTAATAATTACCGGCACCCTGCAATGGGGATGTAACGGGTCCACGGGGGCTGTAACACCCCGGTCTGTCCCCATTGCCGGGTGCTGGTAAATTCATGACTCTGGTATTTACCGGCACGCTACTGCCAGGGTCATAATGACCCATGTCGCTTGTGAATAGAAGTGCTGGGAATTTATCTTTGCCCAATCCATGGGCATGAGTGGGAGTGGATATCAGTTCGTCACAGTTTGATGTGACCCTGTTATGGTCTTGCAGAGAGTTTAAGATGACTAGCCACTTTTTATTATTGGAGAGTACGGGCCAAGGTTTAGAGGTGAAAAACAGCCAATGTATCAAAACTGAACTTAATCAAGAGCCTTAAAATGGTAGAATACTGTCCCCTACTTAGGGGCACAAAGCAATTCGCTGCTTCTGAGATGGGGCTCCAAAGCATTTACAGGAGTGCTCCGTGTGGACTGATGAATTTGCCTCTATGTTTCTTCCTCTTGAAGTTGGTTTGCCTGTTCAGCCTGGCATTGCCTGAGATTTAAATATGATTCTTATATCCTAGGCCTCATTCCGAGTATGGCGGTAGCCATGCCACTTTATGGCTACCCCCATAACGGGTCCGGGTCTGGTTTCCTGGAATGGGGAAATACCGGGCCATTCTGACCTTGGAGGGAGGAGGGACCGGTATTTCCCCATTCCAGCAATCTGGACCCGGCACAGTCCCATTCCCATTTGAGCCCCCATAGGGCTCAATGGGAATGTGGAGAATGCTAACAACGGGCCCCTTAATGGCGAGCCCGTTGTTAGCATCCGGGTCTGCTAGTGGGTCCCGCTAAGGACGCCTGGTTTTACCAGACATCCTTAGCGGGACCTGCAAGCAGACCTCGTAATGAGGTGGTAGAAGGTTAACAGGGCCGACAGCTCTACCGGCGCTGTTAACCCTCTACCGCCAGGGTCGTAATGACCCCCAAATGTCAGAATTCTCAACCTTGTGTCCTGTGGCTGGTCTTTCGCGAATACAGGCAGAACATAGAAGTGTGGTTCAGGGACATTTTGGGCCTCATTACGACTGTGCCGGTCCAGTAACAACGGTGCAGGTAAGCCTACCAGCACCGTTGTTACAGAACCAGCACAGTACGACTCAGCAGGCAGGTGCTGTCCCGCCCACCGAGTTTCACTGAAGCAACGGCACCGTTATTGACGGTGCCGGTGCTTCCGTGGTCCCATTCCCATTTGAGTCCTATGGGACTCAAATGGGAATGGGGATTAACAATTCACCGTAATCCCCCAGTGTTTCCGGCAAGCCAGGTGCCAGTAAATATTGCAAGTCCGGCGACAACCCCAGGTTTACAGCCGGACTTGAAATGAGGCCCAATATAGTTCTGAGCGCACATTTTTCGGAGTACTAGTATTCCCCATTTTGCCGTTGTCTACTGGTGTTAATTTCTACATGCCCAAAGGTCAACTTGAAAGTCGAATTCCAAAGTGTGACTGTTTTGAAGTTGACCTTTTTGTGTTTTGATTGTGTTATTTTTGTATTTCTTTATTATGAAGTTTCATCCATATGCCTTTTTACCTCTCCCTAACCTATCCTTTTCTTTTTCTTTTCAAATAAAGTTTATTTCGTTTTTCCTCTTTTCCTATTTGCCTAGACTATTACCCCATGCCTAGACTTTTTCACAAATATTGGAATCAAAAACATTTTGCCATGTTAACCTTTGAACTCTTTGCCCATTAGGATCACAGTTTTTGTTGACATTCACACCTCTAGGATTGGTAGCAGTTTTACATATAACTGCACTCTTAATAAGAGTGATGGGGATATGAGGACACGCCTGCCAAGTCTGTATTTCTATGGGGTTGGGGAAGGCTCCCAACGTATCCATGTCTTTGAGAGGGTGATCGATGTAGACTTGACAAGTATACGTAAGGGGGGGAGTGGGGACGTACGACCTATGTTAACGTGCTACTGCAATTGATGCCAATTTTATGTTTCAGAAATTGAAGCATCTGACAACATGGATCACAGGATAAGTAAGAAAAATGAGTTCAAAAAGTTATAAGTATGGATCAGAATAGATTTTATACAGTAAATAACGCCTGAATTGCAGCATTGGTAGTAGAAGGCAACATGTTTTCAGTTTATGACAAAAATCTATGTTGCCTTTAATTCTTAATACTGAACATGACAAAGGTCCAGGAGAAGACAAACTGTAGTCACAAAAATTGGCACAGGGCATTTAATGCAATGCTGATGGGTTCTGGGTCCAGGGATGGTGTGGGGGCAAAGCTCCTGGAAAGGGATGCAGGTGTGCCCGAACAGAGTTACATTAAATTTCCTATTTCATAGTTTCCATTTTGCAGAACAAAGTACCAAGTTTAACAAAAATGTGCTTTGCGTTGCTGGATTACTTGGAATATTCATGTAGTTAAGGTGACCTGTAATTGTATGTAAATGCTTTTTTAGAAGTATCTAGTCGCACACATCTCTAGAATGGTGTGAGCTTCATTTGAGCAGATTGCAATAGAGTCCAAATAGGGGCAGATCGTCTGGTAGTGCCACGGAGGAAGTCGGGAATGTGTATGCGGGGAAGAAGGCTCCCACATTCGTCCTTTCAATAGGCGGCAGAATCGGATGTGGACAGTGCTGAGATGTAGCTAACAGTACTCTTGGCACTCTGTGCTTGAAACACAACACTACCACCAGTAAGGACTTCTGGCTGGCAGCAGCAGAATCGTCCCCCCAGTTAAGATGTTTTATATAAAGGTTCTGAGTCGCAGTACCAACTCAGAGATTGAGAATGGCTCCCCCAGACTAATCTCAACGCATGTTTGGACACTCTCTGCTGCCCACACATCAGTGTGCCCCCAAAGAGCAAATCGCCCCAGAACATTTCCGCTTGACACTTCCACATTGCTGCCAGAATAGTGCACCATGCTATCTGTGAGATCGCCTCAGAAGATAGCCATATGCTACATTCAATTTTCAAATGATC
Source organism: Ambystoma mexicanum (assembly GCF_040938575.1). Lineage (NCBI taxonomy): Eukaryota > Metazoa > Chordata > Amphibia > Caudata > Ambystomatidae > Ambystoma > Ambystoma mexicanum. The sequence continues at coordinate 503,413,847 of NC_090936.1, read as the reverse complement.
TCCAAAACACTGCCTCTTTATATGATATGACATTTATAACGCGCTTATACACACGTGTTTCACGGCGCAACGAGGCAAGGGAGGGGGAACAGAGGGAGGACAGAGACAACGATCTTACTAGGCCAAGTGGCATTCAGATCGCGCAGGTGTAGGGGAGGGGGAGTGCCAGGGGAAGGGGAGGATGGGCAAGTGCAGAGCAAGGGATCAAAAAACAACAAGTAGTGCAGCCAACAGGTGACAATCACTCAAGAGATGTGAACAGAGAGTTGAAAATGAGAGGAATGGCACTTTTCCAGCCAAATTGATATAAAATATGGGTGATTTATAGGAGAGCTCAAGCGTTTTAACATCCAATGGATGGGCCTTTTCACTTCCCTTTGACGCATCTCTGAAGCAGACTCAGAGAGCCATGTTATATTAATTAATGCTATGTCACATATTAAGTTATGTTATAGAATTGGGATTGATACTGAAAACACATATGCACTATAATAAATAGATTAACACTATGGAATGTTTTGTGAGAACCAACAATATGTCTGATGCACGTTACCCAAACCTGCATCGAGATCAGCTATTTGTATATATTGCGCCTCATTCCAAGTCCTGCGGTAACCAACCCGTAAAACCGGCAGGCTGCCACCGGACTTGGGATGAATTACCGCCTCCATGATTGCCAGAATCACCGGTGACCTGCTAATTCCGGAGGCAAATCCTCATTCCCATTGAGTCCCATAGGACTCCATGGGGATGGGGACAATGGAAACACTGGTTCCGTCTATGACGGAGACAGTGTTTCCATTTCCGTCTGCAGGCTGGTGGTGTTACTCCTGGCGGGAGTGACACCACCCACCTGCAGTGCTCATAATCTGCTGGTCCGGAAACAACGTCGGCGGTGGGTTTACCGCCACCATTGTTTCCAGACCGGTAGAGTCATAATGAGGCCCATTGTCTCACTGGTGGTATAAAAATGCCACATGTTGAATCCAAAACCAATGGTAGGGTAACAGTTTTTCTAAAGTACAAGCATTCCCCTTGAAAAGGCACCTTGGCGCTAAAACCAGCTGCCCATGCTGGAAATGAGAAAAGACTGAATAACCAATTAACTAGTGAGGTAACAAACATTCCTTAATCTGACATCCAAAAACCAGATGGTCCAATATCAGAGTAAGTTCGGTAGTAAAAGAATGCCAAAGGGTGGCAATCTGAACATAAAATTATCTGTTCCCACCCAATCTCTTCTGGTTGTAGCTCTTAACCAGTCCCGAGGATGAAGTTTCCAGGCCCCCAATGGGAATCCATTGTGAAAACCACTTTTGTAAAAAGCCTGGGCCAAATCCCTATAGGCTACACTGCGATGCACAAAAGGATGGCCTCAATGTAGAGAGAAGCAAATGGCATTGGTGGATAAATACAGTGACTTTGCTGTGCGCCCTCCTGCTCCGAGCTGCTTGGCTGCTGATTTGTCAGAAGAACGTGTTTGTCACTTCATTGCGCTTTCCGTAATGGCTGAAAGTGATGTCAATCTCATTACAAATGGTGCCAGGCTGTTTCTTTTCTTTTATCATCTTTTCATTGGGAAGGGACTGCTTTGTTAAATGTGGTTATCTTTCTGACTAGCCTTCACTTATACAGCCTGTGTATGTGTGTTTTGATCTCATTTGCCAGTGACTTAGATTAGACTGATTCAGTGATTTCTTTATTTTGTCTAAAAGGACTGGGTTTCGAATAGTGGGTGAAGAAAACACATGTGCATGCTGAACTTGTACTTTCATCCTTCCCATTATATGTTTGGCCCTGCAAATCCAAGCATTCAAAGTGAAAAGCCAGAAGTGGTTCATGATGTCACTCATGTCATGGGGGCCACTTGGCTGGTCTGAAGCTAAATTGTGTCAGTGAGTTTCAGATAACTGACTGCCTCGAGCTCACTGGATCTGCAGTGGCTGCTTGACGCACTAAGCTGAGTTTTATGCAGTAATAACTAGTTGCTAATATAATGCTTTATTGCCTAACTCTGAAAAAACGGTAATAAGTGCTACTAAAAATAAACTTGATGATACTCATTTCATCAACATCAGGAGGATAGAATTGTGAGCCGCACCATTGGGATTTGAAGCACCTGCTTCCAGGCGGTTCTCTGTTCATTCTTTGACTGTTTCTTTTTTCATGCTGCACTTTTTGTCAAAAATGTTTTGCCGAAAAAGATCATTGGATTTTTTATTTTTTTTATTTGAGGGGGGTCCCCTTCAGTCCCCCATACACTATTATGTATCCCCATACACCACCGAACCCTACCCCTTATTTGCCCCCCCCCCTATATTTTTCAATATTTTTTCAGCAAAAATGTTTAGGCAAAAAGTGCAGCGGGAAAAAAACAGTGGATGAATGAACGTCGTACCTTTCCAGGCACATGGATCCTGGCATTGGATGATCATGACTTCTGGGCTATCTTAACAGCTTTTCTTCTTTATTTGCACTGCTAATTTACCTCTAGATTTGTGGACCCACGCCAAACTTTTTGCTTTTGTTGCAGCCTCCTGTCATCACTTTTACCAGCGGAGCACAGCCTTCAGCTGCACTGGGCCTTCGCTCATCCTTACGGGGAAACTGTCACGTCCTTCAGGCTATCAGTACTGGGAAACTTTGTGGCAATTGTATTTCATTGCGCAAAGTACATTACTGTACTGTGCAACGAGGTCCTTGAGTCTTTGGGCCCTAGTCATCCACTTAGGATGTTTTGGTAACAGGAGAATGTACCTAGGAGTAGACTGGTGGGATGGCAGCCGAAGCGTTTTCATGTATTTGTATAACTTTTTTCCTAGCCGTACTGTATTTAGCACGTTTAGCTCATGACTGTGCCTAGTGTCTGTCATGGGCGTGCCACAAGGTCACTTGTCTTTTCCTTTGGCCATTTTGTCTGTTGGCCTTCCCCTAGTCTTTGTGCGCCAGGAATTCTTAATTTTAGCATGCAGTTGCCTGCGAAAGCCGCAACTTTTCGTGGGCTACTACAGGTTCCATGTATAGGTACTCAATAATTGGGCTGTGACTGTCTGGTCCCTATAAACACTAATGGTGCCAGGATGTCTGGTGTGCACAAGGGCATGAGAGCCGCAGTGGCCCACTGCTGGCGTGCATAAGTGGGGCAGATCTCTTCATTGGCCAGCTAGGCGCAAGCACTCACTGGACTTGTGGATATGAGATGGGTTCCTGAATGCAGACCCATAGATCAGCAATAGGTCCGAATTGACCTGTAGATGGAGCCAAGTATCCGGAAGAGCCGAGAAGACGCAGAGGTCCCGGTAGAGCCCTGCTTTGAGCTCAATCCTCAGAGACATGTGAACGTGCTTCAAACCCTTGGAGTGGTGGGACCAAACACTCTCAACGTCTCCTGGTTGCCCTGCAAAAGAGCCTTCTCGGAAGTGTCCCTGGGGCATCCAGTGGACTGTCCAACTCGAACTTTGGCACCCGTGCTTGAGCGTTGACCTATCAAGTTTTGCCTCAAGCTTTGGCGAAATCCTAGCTTGCACTACAAAGCACCTTCTTACCAAATGTCTTTGTCCCAGGCGCATTGGGGTGCGAGAGAGAAGTGTGCATCAGACCACAAGAGTTGTGTGCCCCTGCATCATTTACAACAGTGACGGTTGCTGCTGGTGACTTTCCCACCTTTCTTCAAGTGCCCTGAGACGAACTGCATCAGTGTTTTCTTTGCCCTGCAACCGAGACAAGAGATACAGCTCCTTGTTTAAACCAGACCTGCATCTGAACCTGCAGTGCCACTGCACTTTGAAGCCAAATCAAGTGCAGAAAACCGTAATCCAGGCGATCCTCCCCAGACCTGCCAAGTTTGGACCTTGAGTGAGCTAAGGGTCGGTGAGTATGAAACCACTTACCAGTGACCCCTAGTATGTTTACGCACAAAGGATCCCTTGTGGTCCTCTCCTTGGGTTTTGTAGCCTCCACTTCCTAAAGTCCTCCAAAAGTTGGGAATAGCTTTGTTCACCATAGCAGATCCTCACCTGTTATGTTATGTTATGTTATTTTGCATTTATATAGTGCATTATGTACCATTGGTATGATCTCAAGGCGCTGGTAGGTTGAACACCCTCGGAAACCGAAGTTCAAGTCAGTAGAGAGAGAGAGTCATAAGGTGCGTGTGAGCACCAGATATGTGTGCAGCTGATGTTGCATTCCTGTGATAGCTGCTTTTTAGCCGTAGGTGTGGTGGTTGGGATATCAAGAGTATGGGCCTCATTACGACCCAGGCGGTAAGTTACCGCCTGGGCCGTGACTTTACCACCATGGCGTAAACTACGTTTACGCCATGGTGGTTGGCGGATTTACCGCCCCATTCCGACCTTGGCGGGGCGGTAAGTCCCCAATCCCCATTTACCATTCCCATTTTTGCCCCATAGGGCATAATGGGAGTGGGGAAGGCGTTAATTACGCCACCGTAAATTACGGTGGCGTAATTAACTCCATGTCCCTTAGCGGCATGGATTTTAACACCTGCTAAAAGCAGGTGTTAAAAGCACCATGGCGCTAGGGGACCTCGTAATTGGCGGTAAGGGGTCGGCGCAGCTAACGCTGGCGTAAACCCCTTACCGCCAGGGTCGTAATGAGGCATTATGTGTTCGTTCTGGCAGGTTGTTATCCAGACCGATTCTGGCTGCGTTAAGCATGAGGAGAACACCTAGGCTGGAGGGTGTGTAACCAGCTTTGTTTAGTTAGGAAGATGGGGAGTATGAGGCAACTGATGGTATGAGAACAGCTATACCGAATGGTGTCATAGTATCGCTGTGTTCTAGTTGAGTGGTGGTGTGAAGAAGAGAATAAGCGTGGAGATGTAATATGGTGGTTTAGATAAGGTGCTTGAGATCGAGCAAACTCTAACCGTTCTATGCGCTCCAACCGTTCCATGCACTCCGACCGTTCCATGCACTCCGACCATTTTATGCACTTCGACCATTTCATGCACTCCAAACTGTTTCATGCACTCCATCTTATGCACTCCGACCATTTTATGTACTCCAACCATTCTATGCACTCCAACCGTTCTATGCACTCCAACCGTTCTATGCGCTCCAGCCATCCTATGCACTCCAGCCATCCTATGCACTCCAGCCATTCTATGCACTCCAACCATTCTATGCACTCCAACCATTTTATGTAGTTTGGTTGTTTTATGCACCCATATCGCTCCATGATCTCCAATCATTTTTGTAAGTGTCCATTACGTGCTCTCTATCTGTTCCGTGCATTCCTTCCGATGTATGTATTCGCTCAGTTCTATGCACACTGTAAGCTCGATCTTTTCTATGTATTCCTTCTAATCAATGCATTTCGTCCGATCTATACATGTTATCCCTTCATCACCCGGTCTGCTCATTTTCACGTTATCTGTTCTCTATGCATCATCCATCCACATCCTTGGCCCGTTTCATATACCCAGTTTCGCCCGTTCCATCCACATACGTCATCCGTTCATCCACATATGTCATACGTTCATCCACCTACTTTACCCGTTCCATCCGCTTCACCCGTTTCATCCTCACTCTTCACTGGTTCCAGCCATTGTTCCCTTTCCAACCACATACTTCATCCGTTCATCGACCTACTTCATCTGTTCTACCCACTTCACCTGTTTCGTCCACACACTTCTTTCATTTCATCGACTTCACCCATTCCACCCGCTCCACCGGTCCACCTACTCCACCCGGTTTGCCTACTCCACCCGCTTCAACCGTTCCACCTACTTATCGCCCGTTCCTTCCACATACTTCGTCCATTCCATCCATCTACATACTTCACCCATTGCATCAACATGCTTCACCCGATACATCCATATACTTCACCCATACTTGATCAGTTCCATCCACATACTTGACCCATTCCATCCACATACTTGACACATTCCATCCACATACTTGACCCGATCCATCATTCCATTTTTTTCCGTTCTTTCCACAAGTTTTGCCTGTTCCTTCCACATACTTTGTTCGTTCGTTCCATCCATCTACATACTTCACCTGTTCCATCCATCTACATACTTCACCCGTTCCATCAACATACTTCACCCGTTCCATCAACATACTTCACCCGATCCATTCGTATACTTCACCCGTTCCATGCACCCACTTTCTCCGGTTCCATCCACATACATCACCAGTTCCGACACACAGATCATCCGTTCACTCCACACCCATTTTCTCTGTTCCTTCTGCATATTTCACCCATTCCTTTCACATACTTCATCCGTTCCATCCATCTACATACTTCACCGGTTCCATCTACATACTTCACCCGTTCCATCCACATACCTCACCAGATCCATCCATATACTTCACCCGTTCCATACACCCACTTTCCTCATTCAGTCAACCTACTTCAACTGTTCCTTCCACATACTTCACCTGTTCCATTCACCCATTTTCTCTGTTCATTCCACATATTTTGCCCATTCCTTTCACATACTTCATCCGTTCCATCCATCTACATACTTCACCGGTTCCATCCACATACATCACCCGTTCCGACACATATATCACCCGTTCCGACATATACAGTGCCCGTTCGCTCCACACTATACCCGTTCGCTCCACACTCTACACCCGCTCCACACTCTACGCCTGCTCCACACTCTATGCCTGCTCCACAACACGCACGCTCCACTCTATGCCTGCTACACTCTATGCCCGCTCCACTCTACGCCCGCACTACGCTCTATGCCCGCACCACCTCTGCACCCACTCCATGCTCTACACCGGTTCAAATGCTACACCCGCTCCACATCCGCTCCACATACACTCCACAATCTACACTAGCGCCAGACCTACATTTTTAGCTCTATATCTTACATCCACTCCACACCCTACATCCATTCAACACCCAATATCTGCTCAAACACCCCCATATCCTACATCCGCTCAAAACCCTACATCTGTTCAACACCGTACATCCGCTCCACGCTATCATGCAATCCACACCCTATAGCCGCTCCATGCTCTCATCTGCTCCCTGCTCCACACCCGCTCCACACCTGCTCCAGCCGTACAATTTTGATCCACATCTTACATCCACTCCACACCCTACATCCATTCAACACCCAATATCTGCTCAAAACACCCCCACATCCTACATCCGTTCAACACCCTACATCTGTTCAACACTCTACATCTGCTTCACTCTATCATCCACTCCCCACCCTACATCTGCTCCGTGCTCTCGTCTGTTCCACGCTCTCATCCACTTCACGCTCTAATCCACTCTATGCACTTCATCCGCTCTACGCACTTCATCCGCTCCACCGACATTCATCTGCTCCACCGACTTCATTCACTTCACCGACTTCATCTGCTCCACTCACTTCATCCATTCATCATGCATTATCAGTTCGACTCATGTCTCTTGTCGTACGCACTCGATCCGTCACATGCACTTGAATCGTCTATTCTATTTGTTCCATTTATACCATGCACTCTTACACACGTCACATGTACTTGAATTGTCTATTCTATTAGTTCCATTTATACCATGCACTCTTACATTCCATGCCATATATCTGTTTCATGCACTCTACCAGTTCTGTGTACTCTGTGCACTCATCCGTATCATCTATTCATCTTTCCTTCCTTTCCACCTTATTCCTCTTGTGCATTTTGTTTCTCTCGTCCATTATATTCATTTCATCCATTTCATTAATTTCAACCACTTTACTGCTTTCATAGAATGTATTCTTTTTGTCTACTTCACTGCTTTGGACCACTTTACTCATTTTATTCAGTTTGTCCTTTTTAGTTTACATCAGAGGTTATTAGTTTTCGATTTCTCACTTGGAATCTTGATATTGGATTGATATTTATGTTATTTTTATTTATGATTGGTGTCCGGTCAAAGGTTCGAATCCAAAAGGATCGACTGCCATAGGGGCGAGTCAATAGGACCTAAAACAAAAGTGTCTAATTTTTTTAAACAATATATATGTTTTGGGGGGTTTCCGTATAGGATAGAAAATTGTTTTTTACCACAAAAAAGTGGGTTTGGAAGTGGGACACCCCCCAAAAAAATAAAAAAATTAAAAAAAAATAATCAACCTTTTTGTTTTCGGTCCTTTTGATTCGACCCTATTGTATTGCGATCCTCTGATTCGATCCTTTGACCTGCAACCTTTATGATCTAGTAGTTTGGGCTATTTGAATTGTTGTCGTCCACTTTATTCCTCTCGTCCACTATGATCTTCCTGTCTATTACATTTATTTCATCCGTTTTATTAATTTCAACCACTTTACTGCCCTCATACAACTAATTATTTTTATCCACTTCACTGCTTTGATCTTTTTTACTTGTTCTCTTTGTTTGACCTTTTAGATTACCATAGAGGTTATTAGCTTTCGATTTCATGCTCGGATCATGATGCTGGATTCTTATTTATGATCTAGCATTTTGGGCTATGTCATTGAGTTGCTGTGATCCAGTTTGAGTTAAGGATCAGTTTTAGGGGAAGAGCCATGTTTTCAGTAGTTTGCGGAAAGACATGAGGTCCTCAGTGAGTCGAATGTGGGGTGGGAATGCAGGGTGGGGGCCAAGGCTGAGAATGATGATCCACCTAACCTGACTGAGTTTGTTTTTGCAATGACTAGGAGGCCGGCTGAGCTTGATCTTAGGGTACGTGCCAGGTCATGGGGTTTTAGTTTGTCTTGGAGATATTGAGGTCCGGTTTTATGCAGTGCTCGGTGAGAGATGCATAAGGTTTTGAAGGCCACCCTTCTGGTAACCAGAAGCCAGTGCAGAGTTTTGAGGGCTGGGGAGATGTGGTCTCTTGGGCCAAGCGCTAGTAGCAGTTTGGCTGCAGCGCTTTGTGCTCTTTGTAGTTTATTTAGTTGGTATGCATGCACTCCGAGGTAGAGGGAGTTAGCATGGTCCAGTATTGATATAACAATTGATTGGACAGCGGAGAGTCTGTTGGGAAAGGAGAGGTAGGGAAAATTGCGCCTAAGAGTTTTAAGGTGGTAGTGGCAAGACTTTGAGACATTGTTGACTTGGTGCGAGAGGGTTAGGTCAGAGCCTAGGGTGCATCTGAGGTTTTCTACTGAATTAGAGGGTGTCGGTGAGTTGCCCATGGTAGATGGCCATGGTATTGGATGATGAAGAAGTTCGGTGTGGCCACATACCATGATTTCGGTTTTGGAGGGATTTAGCAAGAGGTGGTTTGTGGTCATGCAGAGATCTATGTCGAGGAGGCAGGAAGCGAGGTCAAGTCGGCAGTTGGGATTTGAGTTTAGGAGTTTTAGAATTAGTTGAGTGTCGTCGGCATAGTTGTAGCACAGGATGTTGTGCAAACAAATTATTTGTGGGAGGTTGGCCAATGTGGTGGTTAAACAGGAGGGCTGATAGGCATGCTCCTTGTGGAACTCTGGTGTCGACTGGACGGACTTGGGAGGAATAGGTGGAGAGTAGGGTTATTTGGTACCTATTTTTGAGGAAGGATGCTATCCATTTGAGAGCGGTTCCACAAATTCCTAGGGAGTGGAGGCGGTCAAGTAGGATTGAGTGGTTAATTGTGTCGAAGGCGGCAGATAGGTCAAGAAGGATTAATGCAGCGCATCCTGCAGAATTTGCTGTGTTTTTAAGGTCATCCCAGATTGAGGTTAGGGTGGTTTCGGTTCTGTGTCGGGCTCTGAAACCTGATTGAGCGGGGTCTAGGAGATTGTTGGTTTCGACAAAGGAATTTAGTTGGGAGTATGCGGTTCGGTCAATGAGTTTGGCAAGGAATCTGGTGTTTGAGATGGGGCGGTAGTTTTTGGGCTCAAGAGGGTCGAGGCAAGCTTTTTTATAAGGTTTTACATGAACCATTTTGAATGTGTCAGGAAAAGTTCCTGAGCAGAGGGAGTCATTTATGATGGTTCTTTTGTGTTCTCCTGCGCATGTAGATGCGAAAATCACTTTGAGGGTTGTGGCTGGGCAAGGGTCCAGCGGAGAGCCGGATGGTTTTCGTGCAGAGAGAAGTTTGAGGAATTGGTCGGTTGATATTGGACTGAAGGAGTCGAACGTTTATTGGGTGGTGGTCGCAGGCGGTGGGTTGGCTGGTATGGAGGGTGGATTGCCTGGTGGGTGTAAGAGAGCTAGTTTGTTGGTTAGAGTATTTGTTTTTTCGAGGGCTGTGGTGTAAAAATGGAGAGAGAGTGAGTTGCACAGTGATTGTGAGGGGGTCGGGAGGGTGGTGATGCATGATGGTTTGGTGAATTCGGTGATGATTTTGTGAAGTTCTTTGCTGGGGTTTTTACAGTTTAGGATTCGGAAGTTGTAAAGGGCTTTTTTTGCTTTTCCGATTTCGGCTTTCTACTGACGAAGGTGCCGGGCCAGGGTTGATCTGTTCAGGGGGGTTTTGTCTTGCCACCATTTGCGTTCTAGGGATTTATGTAGTTGTTTAGTGGTCTTCAGTTCAGGTGTGAACCATCTCGGGAAAAGGCCACGGCGGGCTGATGGTTTGCAGGAGGGTGTGAGCCGCATTAGCGAGGTGTTGAGCCCTGAGTCAAAGGCGTCGGAGGTTAGTTGTTCATTGAGTCGGCAGGTAGGCGGTGGAGACCGAAGGAGTGCGTCGGCTAGGACTGGAAGGATTATTCATTTCTTCCAGCAGTTGCGTAGGTTCGGAGTTACAGGTTCGGGTAAGGGGGGCGAGTTGGGTGAGCGAATGGCGAAAGAGACAATGAAGTGATCGGACCAGATGAAAGTGGTGGGGGGGTTTAGATGTATCAGGTTGTGGGAGCTAAGGATGGCATCAAGTGTGTGTCCTTTATAGTGAGTCGGGCCATTTATGTGGGGTTGGAGGTTAATCGAGTCTAGGCCGTCAACCAGAGAGTGTGTCATGGGGTTGGTGGGAATGTCAAGCCATATGTTGAAATCTCCTAGAAGGGTGATGTTGGGAGGGTTTAGTTGGAGGGTGGCAATAGAATCGCAGAGGTTGTTTGACAATTGTCTATCGTAGCCAGTGGGTCTGTAGATTATTAGGAAGGTGTGGGAGAAAGAAGGGGGGAGGGAGAGTTTTACGAGGAGTGATTCGCAGGAAGGAATGGATAGCTGGTTGTTGATGAATGAGGCATAGAAGTGAGACTTGAAGGTGATTGCTATTCCTCCTCCTCTAGAGGGAATTGTTTAGTGAGATGAGGGAGTAGTCTGGGGGAAAGGCTTTGTTGGTGATTGAGGCAAAGTCGTCAGAGAACCAAGTTTCTGTGATAAAGACCAAATCTGGTTTGTCAGAGGCGAGGAGGTCAAAAATGCTGTGTCTGTTTTTTGCTACAGATTGGGCATTATAAAGGATGCAGTTTACTTCGGTACAGGAGGGAGATGAGGGAGTTGCAGAAGAGGGAGGTGGAGGGGAGGGGATGGAAAATGTGGAGCTGGATGGGGGTGCAAGGTGGTCGATGGGAAGAGTAGGCGGGCGGTTGAGTTTGTGGGTTTGGGCGGGGAGGGGTCGGACTGGTGTGATGGGTTTACTAGATTTGGGTCGGAGGATTTGAGGGTGGGGTGTGAAGGGTTAGGAGTTTCGGTTGTGGTCAGTGAGAATTTGAGGGAAAGGGGTTTCAGGTAGGGTGAGGCCGGGGAGGAAGGTGGTGATCATCGAGAATGGGAGGATGAGGAGGCGGGTCTAGACAGGAGTGGCGATGAGTACTGAGCGATTGATGGAGACCAAGTACATTTCCTCTTCTGTGTTTTTGTTGTGGTTGGAGAGTGGGAGAGTGTAGGGGGGGTCGGAGGGGGAGAGGGACGTAGCTACTGTTCTTGCCAGGGCGAGGCATGCAATTTGTAGGGAGGGGAAGGAGTGGGTTCGGGGGCGGATGATGGTGGGAGTTAATGAAGGGAGTGGGGGTGGATGGTAGCGGGGGTGGGCATGCTTGAGAGCTGGCCGTTGGTCGGTGGGGTGGGGGAAGCGGGTATGATGATAGTAGGCGGATGGGAGGAGGCAATGGGAGGAGGAGTGGTCTTAGGATTGTTGGCTCGCCATCGTGCACCTCTGGCTTGGTGTTTGGATGGGGGATGGGTAGGGGATGTGGTTGAGGGCAGGATGGGATGGTGATGGGGTATGAAAGGAAGGCGGGGTGGGAAGGGAGGCAGGCACGGGGGGGTCATTTTCGGCAGACTTTGGTGGATTGGGAGGACTCATGCTTTTGCTTAGTTTGAGGTGTGTTATAGTTGGCGTTGTATGGTTTCGTTCACACCTTCCCACTACAACTTTACCACAGGATGTTAGCTGCACACACTCTCTATGATTAGCTGTACTACTACTGTACGACAGCGATAACTTCAACTATATCACAGGGCTAATTTAACTATGCCACAGGGTGAGATTATTGTCAATTTCTAAGTTCAACTATATCACAGAGTTATATTATTCACAGTTTCTTGGTATAATTGTACCACAGGGTGGGATTATTCACTGCTTCTACGTGCAACTATATCACAGTTTCTATTTAGATTTTCAGAATGCAACCTGACTACAGATATGCTACTAGGCCGACTTACTAACTGCGATTACACCGGGGTATGTGCTATTAGGCAGATTTTCTAAGCGGAACTTAACCACGGATATGGTATTAAGCAGATTTTCGGAGTGTAACTAAACCACCGTAAAGCTATTAGTAGACTTTTTGAATGCACTAGGCGACGAATATGTTATTGGGCAGACTTACTGCAAAGATAAACTTTGGATGTGTTTTTAGGAAGATTTTCTGAATGAGAACAGACCATAGATATGCTATTAGGCACACTTTCTAAATGTAGACCACACAACAGATAAGTTATTAGGAGGACTTTTCTAAATGCAATTATACCACGGATTTGCTATTAGGCACACTTTCTAAATGCAACTGTACCACAGATATGCTATTAATGATAGTTTTAACTACAACCACACCACAGATGTGCTAATAGGTGGACTTTCTAAATACAATTGTACCACAGAATGCTATTATGCACACTTTCAAAATGTAGACTACACAACAGTTAAGTTATTAGGGGGACTTTTCTAAATGCAAGATATCGCGGATTTGCTATTAGGCACACTTTCTAAATGCAACTGTACCACAGATATGCTATTAGGGACAGTTTTAACTGAAACCACACCACAGATCTGCTATTAGCTGGACTTTCTAAATGCAACCACACCATAGATGTGCTATCTTGTGGACTTTTCAAGGGAAGACTACACCACAGATGTGCTATTCGGCGGACTTTCTGAAAGCAATTATATTGCATATATGCTACTTGGTGAACTTTCCAATGGAGCCACACCACAGATGTGCAATTAGGCAGACTCTCTACATGTAGACTAAATCCATTTATACCACAGAGTGCTAATAGGGACACTTTCTAAGTATAGGCTACAGCACAGATATGCTATTAGGCGGGCTTTCTAAATGTAGACTACACCACAGATATGCTATTAGGTGGATATTCTGAATATGATTATACCACAGATATGCAGATTCTAAATGTAGACTACACCACAGATATGCTATTTGGCGGACATTCTGAATGCAATTACATCACAGATATGCTATTTAGGCAGGCTTTCTAAATGCATTTATTCCACAGAATGCTATTAGGGAGACTTTCTAAGTGTAGACTACACCACAGATATGCTATTAGGCAGGCTTTCTAAATGCAATTATACCACAGATATGCAGATTCTAAATGTAGACTACACCACAGATATGCTATTAGGCGGACATTCTGAATGCAATACCACAGATATGCTATTAGGGACACTTTCTAAATGTAGACTACACCACAGATATGCTATTAGGTGGACATTCTGAATGCATTTATATTACAGGTATGCTATGAGACAGACTTTCTAAATGCATTTATACCACAGATATGCAGATTCTAAATGTAGACTACACCACAGATATGCTATTAGGCGGACATTCTGAATGCAATTATACCACGGAATGCTACTAGGGACACTTTCTAAGTGTAGACTACACCACAGATATGCTATTAGTTTTCTAAATGCAATTATACCACCAATATGCAGTTTCTAAATGTAGGCTACACCACAGATATGCTATTAGGCAGGCTTTCTAAATGTAGGCTACACCACAGATATGCTTATTAGGCAGACTTTCTAAATGCAATTATACCACAGGTATGCTATTAGGCGGACTTTCTAAATGCAATTGTACCACAGAATGCTATTAGGGACACTTTCTAAGTGTAGACTACACCACAAATATGCTATTAGGCGGACTTTCTAAATGCAATTATAACACAGGTATGCTATTAGGCGGACTTTCTAAATGCAATTGTACCACAGAATGCTATTAGGTACACTTTCTAAGTGTAGACTACACCGCAGATATGCTATTAGGTGGACTTTCTAAATGCAATTATACCACAGAATGCTATTAAGGACACTTTCTAAGTGTAGACTACACCACAGATATGCCCATATGCAGGCTTTCTAAATGCAATTATACCACAGATATCAATTAGGCGGATTTTCTAAATGCAATTGTACCACAGAATGCTATTAGGAACACTTTCAAAGTGTACACTACACCACAGATATGCTATTAGGTGGACTTTCTAAATGCAATTATACTACAGATATCTTATTTGGGACACTTTCTAAATGTAGGCTACACCACAGATATGCTATTAGATGGACTTTCTAAATGCAATTATACCACAGGTATGCTATTAGGTGGACTTTCTAAATGCAATTGTACCACAGAATGCTATTAGGAACACTTTCTAAGTGTATACTACAACACAGATATGCTATTAGGTGGACTTTCTAAATGCAATTATACCACAGGTATGCTATTAGGCGGACTTTCTAAATGCAATTGTACCACAGAATGCTATTAGGGACACTTTCTACGTGTAGACTACACCACAGATATGCTATTAGGTGGACTTTCTAAATGCAATTATACCACAGGTATGCTATTAGGCGGACTTTCTAAAAGCCAATTGTACCACAGAATGCTATTAGGGACACTTTCTAAGTGTAGACTACACCACAGATATGCTATTAGGTGGACTTTCTAAATGCAATTATACCACAGGTATGCTATTAGGCGGACTTTTAAAATGCAATTGTACCACAGAATGCTATTAGGGACACTTTCTAAGTGTAGAATACACCACAGATATGCTATTAGGTGGACTTTCTAAATGCAATTATACCACAGGTATGCTATTAGGCGGACTTTCCAAATGCAATTGTACCACAGAATGCTATTAGGAACACTTTCTAAGTGAAGACTATACCGCAGATATGCTATTAGGTGGACTTTCTAAATGCAATTATACCACAAAATGCTATTAAGGACACTTTCTAAGTGTAGACTACACCACAGATATACTATTATGCAGGCTTTCTAAATGCAATTATACCACAGATATCAATTAGGTGGACTTTCTAAATGCAATTGTACCACAGAATGCTATTAGGAACACTTTCAAAGTGTACACTACACCACAGATATGCTATTAGTTTTCTAAATGCAATTATACCACCAATATGCAGTTTCTAAATGTAGGCTACACCACAGATATGCTATTAGGCAGGCTTTCTAAATGTAGGCTACACCACAGATATGCTATTAGGCAGACTTTCTAAATGCAATTATACCACAGGTATGCTATTAGGCGGACTTTCTAAATGCAATTGTACCACAGAATGCTATTAGGGACACTTTCTAAGTGTAGACTACACCACAGATATGCTATTAGGCAGACTTTCTAAATGCAATTATAACACAGGTATGCTATTAGGCGGACTTTCTAAATGCAATTGTATCACAGAATGCTATTAGGAACACTTTCTAAGTGTAGACTACACCGCAGATATGCTATTAGGTGGACTTTCTAAATGCAATTATACCACAGAATGCTATTAAGGACACTTTCTAAGTGTAGACTACACCACAGATATGCCCATATGCAGGCTTTCTAAATGCAATTATACCACAGATATCAATTAGGCGGACATTTTAAATGCAATTGTACCACAGAATGCTATTAGGAACACTTTCAAAGTGTACACTGCACCACAGATATGCTATTAAGTGGACTTTCTAAATGCAATTATACTACAGATATCTTATTTGGGACACTTTCTAAATGTAGGCTACACCACATATATGCTATTAGGCAGACTTTCTAAATGCAATTATACCACAGATATGCTATTAGGCGGACTTTCTAAATGCAATTGTACCACAGAATGCTATTAGGAACACTTTCAAAGTGTAGACTACACCACAGATATGCTATTAGACGGACTTTCTAAATGCAATTATACCACAGGTATGCTATTAGGCGGACATTCTAAATGCAATTGTACCACAGAATGCTATTAGGAACACTTTCTAAGTGTAGACTACACCACAGATATGCTATTAGGTGGACTTTCTAAATGCAATTATACCACAGGTATGCTATTAGGCGGACTTTCTAAATGCAATTGTACCACAGAATGCTATTAGGGACACTTTCTAAGTGTAGACTACACCACAGATATGCTATTAGGTGGATTTTCTAAATGCAATTATACCACAGGTATGCTATTAGGCAGACTTTCTAAAAGCCAATTGTACCACAGAATGCTATTAGGAACACTTTCTAAGTGTAGACTACACCACAGATATGCTATTAGGTGGACTTTCTAAATGCAATTATACCACAGGTATGCTATTAGGCGGACTTTTTAAATGCAATTGTACCACAGAATGCTATTAGGGACACTTTCTAAGTGTAGACTATACCGCAGATATGCTATTAGGTGGACTTTCTAAATGCAATTATACCACAAAATGCTATTAAGGATACTTTCTAAGTGTAGACTACACCACAGATATGCTATTAGGCAGACTTTCTAAATGCAATTATACCACAGATATGCTATTAGGCGGACTTTCTAAATGCAATTGTACCACAGAATGCTATTAGGAACACTTTCAAAGTGTAGACTACACCACAGATATGCTATTAGGTGGACTTTCTAAATGCAATTATACCACAGGTATGCTATTAGGCGGACTTTATAAATGAAATTGTACCACAGAATGCTATTAGGGACACTTTCTAAGTGTAGACTACACCACAGATATGCTATTAGGTGGACTTTCTAAATGCAATTATACCACAGGTATGCTATTAGGTGTACTTTCTAAAAGCCAATTGTACCACAGAATGCTATTAGGGACACTTTCTAAGTGTAGACTACACCACAGATATGCTATTAGGTGGAATTTCTAAATGCAATTATACCACAGGTATGCTATTAGGCAGACTTTCTAAATGCAATTTTACCACAGAATGCTATTAGGGACACTTTCTAAGTGTAGACTACACCACAGATATGCTATTAGGTGGACTTTCTAAATGCAATTATACCACAGGTATGCTATTAGGTGGACTTTCCAAATGCAATTGTACCAAAGAATGCTATTAGGAACACTTTCTAAGTGTAGCCTATACCGCAGATATGCTATTAGGTGGACTTTGTAAATGCAATTACACCACAAAATGCTATTATGGACACTTTCTAAGTGTAGACTACACCACAGATATGCTATTATGCAGGCTTTCTAAATGCAATTGTACCACAGATATGCTATTATGCAGACTTTCTAAATTCAAATATACCACAGATATGCTATTAGGCTGACTTTCTAAATGCAATTGTACCACAGAATGCTATTAGGAACACTTTCAAAATGTAGACTACACCACAGATATGCTATTAGGCGGACTTTCTAAATGCAATTATACTACAGATATGTTATTAGGGACACTTTCTAAGTGTAGGCTTGTTAAGAGTTGGTGGTCATGTAGATGATGAAACCTCCGTCCCCAAGTACCACACGGGCAAGTATAGAATATAACTGCCCATTCAATCTTTGGGGCCACAGGTGTGGAGTACCGTCAGCCTGGAACCAGGAACGCCAGAAGTGAACCTGTTGAGTCCTGTAAGGCAAGCAGCGAGGTTAGAGAAATCAAGGCAAGACAGTGAATGGTTTACAAGGACAAGTCACACTCTTTCTTACCCCGATGCCAGTGATCAGATAACCTGGGTGAAGTACTGGGCAGGATTCTATTATGGTTGACGGCGGCAGGCAGCAGATGGTAATGTGGCACTCTTGATAGAAAGAAACACCTGAATTTTGCCAAGAAACGTGAGCAAAGTACTGTGATGGGAAATCCGTAATCAGTCCAAAGATGTAGTCCGTGGTCAGAAACCGGCAGGTCACTACAATAACAATGGAGGATCCAAAAGCAAGTCCGAGGGAAAAACCAAGTTCGTATTTTGATCCTGGAAAGATCGCCAAAGCAAAGGTACCGAGGAGAAGCAGAGCGGGTCCGTGAAGGCAGTCCGTGATCAAGGATTTCAAGGAACAGAAGCAGGGTAAGCACTCTACAAAACTTTATTATACTGCAATTATACTACAGATATGCTATTAGGCGGACTTTCTAAATACAATTGTACCACAGAATGCTATTAGGAACACTTTCAAAATGTAGACTACACCACAGATATGCTATTAGGCAGACTTTCTAAATGCAATTATACCACAAAATGCTATTAAGGACACTTTCTAAGTGTAAACTACACCACAGATATGCTATTATGCAGGCTTTCTAAATGCAATTATACCACAGATATGCTATTAGGCAGACTTTCTAAATGCAATTGTACCACGGAATGCTATTAGGAACACTTTCAAAGTGTAGACTACACCACAGATATGCTATTATGCAGGCTTTCGAAATGCAATTATACCACAGGTATTCTATTAGGCGGAATTTCTAAATGCAATTGTACCACCGAATGCTATTAGGAACACTTTCTAAGTGTAGACTACACCACAGATATGCTATTAGGCGGACTTTCTAAATGCAATTTTACCACAGACTGCTATTAGGGACACTTTCTAAGTGTAGACTACACCACAGATATGCTATTAGGTGGACTTTCTAAATGTAATTATACCACAGAATGCTATTAAGGACACTTTCTAAGTGTAGACTATACCGCAGATATGCTATTAGGTGGACTTTCTAAATGCAATTATACCACAAAATGCTATTAAGGACACTTTCTAAGTGTAGACTACACCACAGATATGCTATTATGCAGGCTTTCTAAATGCAATTATACCACAGATATCAATTAGGTGGACTTTCTAAATGAAATTGTACCACAGAATGCTATTAGGAACACTTTCAAAGTGTACACTCCACCACAGATATGCTATTAGTTTTCTAAATGCAATTATACCACCAATATGCAGTTTCTAAATGTAGGCTACACCACAGATATGCTACTAGGCAGACTTTCTAAATGCAATTATACCACAGGTATGCTATTAGGCGGACTTTCTATATGCAATTGTACCACAGAATGCTATTAGGGACACTTTCTAAGTGTAGACTACACCACAGATATGCTATTAGTCTGACTTTCTAAATGCAATTATAACACAGGTATGCTATTAGGCGGACTTTCTAAATGCAATTGTACCACTGAATGCTATTAGGAACACTTTCTAAGTGTAGACTACACCGTAGATATGCTATTAGGTGGACTTTCTAAATGCAATTATACCACTGAATTCTATTAAGGACACTTTCTAAGTGTAGACTACACCACAGATATGCCCATATGCAGGCTTTCTAAATGCAATTATACCACAGATATCAATTAGGCGGACTTTCTAAATGCAATTGTACCACAGAATGCTATTAGGAACACTTTCAAAGTGTACACTACACCACAGATATGCTATTAGGTGGACTTTCTAAATGCAATTATACTACAGATATCTTATTTGGGACACTTTCTAAATGTAGGCTACACCACAGATATGCTATTAGGCAGACTTTCTAAATGCAATTATACCACAGATATGCTATTAGGCGGACTTTCTAAATGCAATTGTACCACAGAATGCTATTAGGAACACTTTCAAAGTGTAGACTACACCACAGATATGCTATTAGACAGACTTTCTAAATGCAATTATACCACAGGTATGCTATTAGGCGGACATTCTAAATGCAATTGTACCACAGAATACTATTAGGAACACTTTCTAAGTGTAGACTACACCACAGATATGCTATTAGGTGGACTTTTTAAATGCAATTATACCACAGGTATGCTATTAGGCGGACTTTCTAAATGCAATTGTACCACAGAATGCTATTAGGGACACTTTCTAAGTGTAGACTACACCGCAGATATGCTATTAGGTGGAATTTCTAAATGCAATTATACCACAGGTATGCTATTAGGCGGACTTTCTAAATGCAATTGTACCACAGAATGCTATTAGGGACACTTTCTAAGTGTAGACTACACCACAGATATGCTATTAGGTGGACTTTCTAAATGCAATTATACCACAGGTATGCTATTAGGTGGACTTTCCAAATGCAATTGTACCACAGAATGCTATTAGGAACACTTTCTAAGTGTAGCCTATACCGCAGATATGCTATTAGGTGGACTTTGTAAATGCAATTACACCACAAAATGCTATTAAGGACACTTTCTAAGTGTAGACTACACCACAGATATGCTATTATGCAGGCTTTCTAAATGCAATTATACCACAGATATGCTATTATGCAGACTTTCTAAATGCAATTATACCACAGATATGCTATTAGGCTGACTTTCTAAATGCAATTGTACCACAGAATGCTATTAGGAGCACTTTGTAAGTGTAGACTACACCACAGATATGCTATTAGGTGGATTTTCTAAATGCAATTATACCACAGGTATGCTATTAGGCGGACTTTCTAAAAGCCAATTGTACCACAGAATGCTATTAGGGACACTTTCTAAGTGTAGACTACACCACAGATATGCTATTAGGCAGGCTTTCTAAATGTAGGCTACACCACAGATATGCTATTAGGTGGACATTCTGAATGCATTTATATTACAGGTATGCTATTAGACAGACTTTCTAAATGCATTTATACCACGGAATACTACTAGGGACACTTTCTAAGTGTAGACTACACCAGAGATATGCTATTAGTTATAAATGCAATTATACCACCAATATGCAGTTTCTAAATGTAGGCTACACCACAGATATGCTATTAGGCAGGCTTTCTAAATGTAGGCTACACCACAGATATGCTATTAGACGGACATTCTGAATGCAATTATACCACAGATATGCTATTAGGGACACTTACTAAATGTAGATTACACCACAGATATGCTATTAGGTGGACATTCTGAATGCATTTATATTACAGGTATGCTATTAGACAGACTTTATAAATGCATTTATACCACAGAATGTTATTAGGGACACTTTCTAAGTGTAGACTACACCACAGATATGCTATTAGGCAGGCTTTCTAAATGTAGGCTACACCACAGATATGCTATTAGGCAGACTTTTTAAATGCAATTATACCACAGAATGTTATTAGGGACACTTTCTAGGTGTAGACTACACCACAGATATGCTATTAGGCAGGCTTTCTAAATGTAGGCTACACCACAGATATGCTATTAGGCAGACTTTTTAAATGCAATTATAACACAGAATGCTATTAAGGACACATTCTAAGTGTAGACTACACCACAGATATGCCCATATGCAGGCTTTCTAAATGCAATTATACCACAGATATCAATTAGGCGGACTTTCTAAATGCAATTATAACACAGGTATGCTATTAGGCGGACTTTCTAAATGCAATTGTACCACAGAATGCTATTAGGAACACTTTCTAAGTGTAGACTACACCGCAGATATGCTATTAGGTGGACTTTCTAAATGCAACTATACCACAGAATGCTATTAAGGACACTTTCTAAGTGTAGACTACACCACAGATATGCCCATATGCAGGCTTTCTAAATGCAATTATACCACAGATATCAATTAGGCGGACTTTCTAAATGCAATTGTACCACAGAATGCTATTAGGAACACTTTCAAAGTGTACACTACACCACAGATATGCTATTAGGTGGACTTTCTAAATGCAATTATACTACAGATATCTTATTTGGGAAACTTTCTAAATGTAGGCTACACCACAGATTTGCTATTAGGCAGACTTTCTAAATGCAATTATACCACAGATATGCTATTAGGCGGACTTTCTAAATGCAATTGTACCACAGAATGTTATTAGGAACACTTTCAAAGTGTAGACTACACCACAGATATGCTATTAGGCGGACTTTCTAAATGCAATTGTCCCACAGAATGCTATTAGGAACACTTTCTAAGTGTAGACTACACCACAGATATGCTATTAGGTGGACTTTCTAAATGCAATTATACCACAGGTATGCTATTAGGCGGACTTTCTAAATGCAATTGTACCACAGAATGCTATTAGGGACACTTTCTAAGTGTAGACTACACCACAGATATGCTATTAGGTGGACTTTCTAAATGCAATTATACCACAGGTATGCTATTAGGCAGACTTTCTAAAAGCCAATTGTACCACAGAATGCTATTAGGAACACTTTCTAAGTGTAGACTACACCACAGATATGCTATTAGGTGGACTTTCTAAATGCAATTATACCACAGGTATGCTATTAGGCGGACTTTTTAAATGCAATTGTACCACAGAATGCTATTAGGGACACTTTCTAAGTGTAGACTACAACACAGATATGCTATTAGGTGGAGTTTCTAAATGCAATTATACCACAGGTATGCTATTAATCAGACTTTCCAAATGCAATTGTGCCACAGAATGCTATTAGGAACACTTTCTAAGTGTAGACTATACCGCAGATATGCTATTAGGTGGACTTTCTAAATGCAATTATACCACAAAATGCTATTAAGGACACTTTCTAAGTTTAGACTACACCACAGATATGCTATTATGCAGGCTTTCTAAATGCAATTATACCCCAGATATCAATTAGGTGGACTTTCTAAATGCAATTGTACCACAGAATGCTATTAGGAACACTTTCAAAGTGTACACTCCACCACAGATATGCTATTAATTTTCTAAATGCAATTATACCACCAATATGCAGTTTCTAAATGTAGGCTACACCACAGATATGCTATTAGGCAGGTTTTCTAAATGTAGGCTACACCACAGATTTGCTATTAGGCAGACTTTCTAAATGCAATTATACCACAGGTATGCTATTAGGCGGACTTTCTATATGCAATTGTACCACAGAATGCTATTAGGGACACTTTCTAAGTGTAGACTACACCACAGATATGCTATTAGTCTGACTTTCTAAATGCAATTATAACACAGGTATGCTATTAGGCGGACTTTCTAAATGCAATTGTACCACTGAATGCTATTGGGAACACTTTCTAAGTGTAGACTACACCGCGGATATGCTATTAGGTGGACTTTCTAAATGCAATTATACCACAGGTATGCTATTAGGCGGACATTCTAAATGCAATTGTACCACAGAATGCTATTAGGGACACTTTCTAAGTGTAGACTACACCACAGATATGCTATTAGGTGGACTTTCTAAATGCAATTATACCACAGGTATGCTATTAGGTGTACTTTCTAAAAGCCAATTGTACCACAGAATGCTATTAGGAACACTTTCTAAGTGTAGACTACACCACAGATATGCTATTAGGTGGACTTTCGAAATGCAATTATACCACAGATATCAATTAGGCGGACTTTCTAAATGCAATTGTACCACAGAATGCTATTAGGAACACTTTCAAAGTGTACACTACACCACAGATATGCTATTAGGTGGACTTTCTATATGCAATTATACTACAGATATCTTATTTGGGACACTTTCTAAATGTAGGCTACACCACAGATATGCTATTAGGCAGACTTTCTAAATGCAATTATACCACAGATATGCTATTAGGCGGACTTTCTAAATGCAATTGTACCACAGAATGCTATTAGGAACACTTTCAAAGTGTAGACTACACCACAGATATGCTATTAGACAGACTTTCTAAATGCAATTATACCACAGGTATGCTATTAGGCGGACATTCTAAATGCAATTGTACCACAGAATGCTATTAGGAACACTTTCTAAGTGTAGACTACACCACAGATATGCTATTAGGTGGACTTTCTAAATGCAATTATACCACAGGTATGCTATTAGGCGGACTTTCTAAATGCAATTGTACCACAGAATGCTATTAGGGACACTTTCTAAGTGTAGATACACCACAGATATGCTATTAGGTGGACTTTCTAAATGCAATTATACCACAGGTATGCTATTAGGTGTACTTTCTAAAAGCCAATTGCACCACAGAATGCTATTAGGGACACTTTCTAAGTGTACACTACACCACAGATATGCTATTAGGTGGACTTTCTAAATGCAATTATACCACAGGTTTGCTATTAGGCGGACTTTCTAAATGCAATGTTACCACAGAATGCTATTAGGGACACTTTCTAAGTGTAGACTACACCACAGATATGCTATTAGGTGGACTTTCTAAATGCAATTATACCACAGGTATGCTATTAGGCGGACTTTCCAAATGCAATTGTACCACAGAATGCTATTAGGAACACTTTCTAAGTGTAGCCTATACCGCAGATATGCTATTAGGTGGACTTTGTAAATGCAATTACACCACAAAATGCTATTAAGGACACTTTCTAAGTGTAGACTACACCACAGATATGCTATTATGCAGGCTTTCTAAATGCAATTATACCACAGATATGCTATTATGCAGACTTTCTAAATGCAATTATACCACAGATATGCTATTAGGCTGACTTTCTAAATGCAATTGTACCACAGAATGCTATTAGGAACACTTTCAAAATGTAGACTACACCACAGATATGCTATTAGGTGGACTTTCTAAATGCAATTATACTACAGATATGTTATTAGGGACATTTTCTAAGTGTAGGCTTGTTAAGAGTTGATGGTTGTGTAGATGATGAAACCTCCGTCCCCAAGTACCACACGGGCAAGTATAGAATATAACTGCCCATGCAATCTTTGGGGCCACAGGTGTGGAGTACCGTCAGCCTGGAACCAGGAACGCCGGAAGTGAACCTGTTGAGTCCTGTAAGGCAAGCAACGAGGTTAGAGAAATCAAGGCAGGACAGTAAATGGTTTACAAGGACAAGTCACACTCTTTCTTACCCCAATGCCAGTGATCAGATAACCTGGGTGAAGTACTGGGCAGGATTCTATTATGGTTGACGGCGGCAGGCAGCAGATGGTAATGTGGCACTCTTGATAGAAAGAAACACCTAAATTTTGCCAAGAAACGTGAGCAAAGTACTGTGATGGGAAATCCGTAATCAGTCCAAAGATGTAGTCCGTGGTCAGAAACCGGCCGGTCACTTCAATAACAATGGAGGATCCAAAAGCAAGTCCGAGGGAAAAACCAAGTTCGTATTTTGATCCTGGAAAGATCGCCAAAGCAAAGGTGCCGAGGAGAAGCAGAGCGGGTCCGTGAAGGCAGTCCGTGATCAAGGATTTCAAGGAACAGAAGCAGGGTAAGCACTCTACAAAACTTTATTATACTGCAATTATACTACAGATATGCTATTAGGCGGACTTTCTAAATACAATTGTACCACAGAATGCTATTAGGAACAATTTCAAAATGTAGACTACACCACAGATATGCTATTAGGCAGACTTTCTAAATGCAATTATACCACAAAATGCTATTAAGGACACTTTCTAAGTGTAAACTACACCACAGATATGCTATTATGCAGGCTTTCTAAATGCAATTATACCACAGATATGCTATTAGGCAGACTTTCTAAATGCAATTGTACCACAGAATGCTATTAGGAACACTTTCAAAGTCTAGACTACACCACAGATATGCTATTATGCAGGCTTTCGAAATGCAATTATACCACAGGTATTCTATTAGGCGGAATTTCTAAATGCAATTGTACCACAGAATGCTATTAGGAACACTTTCTAAGTGTAGACTACACCACAGATATGCTATTAGGCGGACTTTCTAAATGCAATTTTAACACAGACTGCTATTAGGGACACTTTCTAAGTGTAGACTACACCACAGATATGCTATTAGGTGGACTTTCTAAATGTAATTATACCACAGAATGCTATTAAGGACACTTTCTAAGTGTAGACTACACCACAGATATGCTATTAGGTGGACTTTCTAAATGCAATTATACCACAGGTATGCTATTAGGCTGACTTTTTAAATGCAATTGTACCACAGAATGCTATTAGGGACACTTTCTAAGTGTAGACTATACGGCAGATATGCTATTAGGTGGACTTTCTAAATGCAATTATACCACAAAATGCTATTAAGGACACTTTCTAAGTGTAGACTACACCACAGATATGCTATTATGCAGGCTTACTAAATGCAATTATACCACAGATATCAATTAGGTGGACTTTCTAAATGCAATTGTACCACAGAATGCTATTAGGAACTCTTTCAAAGTGTACACTCCACCACAGATATGCTATTAGTTTTCTAAATGCAATTATACCACCAATATGCAGTTTCTAAATGTAGGCTACACCACAAATATGCTATTAGGCAGGTTTTCTAAATGTAGGCTACACCACAGATATGCTATTAGGCAGACTTTCTAAATGCAATTATACCACAGGTATGCTATTAGGCGGACTTTCTATATGCAATTGTACCACAGAATGCTATTAGGGACACTTTCTAAGTGTAGACTACACCACAGATATGCTATTAGGCGGACTTTCTAAATGCAATTTTAACACAGACTGCTATTAGGGACACTTTCTAAGTGTAGACTACACCACAGATATGCTATTAGGCAGACTTTCTAAATGCAATTGTACCACAGAATGCTATTAGGAACACTTTCAAAGTGTAGACTACACCACAGATATGCTATTAGACAGACTTTCTAAATGCAATTATACCACAGGTATGCTATTAGGCGGACATTCTAAATGCAATTGTACCACAGAATGCTATTAAGAACACTTTCTAAGTGTAGACTACACCACAGATATGCTATTAGGTGGACTTTCTAAATGCAATTATACCACAGGTATGCTATTAGGCGGACTTTCTAAATGCAATTGTACCACAGAATGCTATTAGGGACACTTTCTAAGTGTAGACTACACCACAGATATGCTATTAGGTGGACTTTCTAAATGCAATTATACCACAGGTATGCTATTAGGTGTACTTTCTAAAAGCCAATTGTACCACAGAATGCTATTAGGGACACTTTCTAAGTGTACACTACACCACAGATATGCTATTAGGTGGACTTTCTAAATGCAATTATACCACAGGTATGCTATTAGGCGGACTTTCTAAATGCAATGTTACCACAGAATGCTATTAGGGACACTTTCTAAGTGTAGACTACACCACAGATATGCTATTAGGTGGACTTTCTAAATGCAATTATACCACAGGTATGCTATTAGGCGGACTTTCCAAATGCAATTGTACCACAGAATGCTATTAGGAACACTTTCTAAGGGTAGCCTATACCGCAGATATGCTATTAGGTGGACTTTGTAAATGCAATTACACCACAAAATGCTATTAAGGACACTTTCTAAGTGTAGACTACACCACAGATATGCTATTATGCAGGCTTTCTAAATGCAATTATACCACAGATATGCTATTATGCAGACTTTCTAAATGCAATTATACCACAGATATGCTATTAGGCTGACTTTCTAAATGCAATTGTACCACAGAATGCTATTAGGAACACTTTCAAAATGTAGACTACACCACAGATATGCTATTAGGCGGACTTTCTAAATGCAATTATACTACAGATATGTTATTAGGGACACTTTCTAAGTGTAGGGTTATTAAGAGTTGATGGTCGTGTAGATGATGAAACCTCCGTCCCCAAGTACCACACGGGCAGTATAGAATATAACTGCCCATGCAATCTTTGGGGCCACAGGTGTGGAGTACCGTCAGCCTGGAACCAGGAACACCGGAAGTGAACCTGTTGAGTCCTGTAAGGCAAGCAACGAGGTTAGAGAAATCAAGGCAGGACAGTAAATGGTTTACAAGGACAAGTCACACTCTTTCTTACCCCAATGCCAGTGATCAGATAACCTGGGTGAAGTACTGGGCAGGATTCTATTATGGTTGACGGCGGCAGGCAGCAGATGGTAATGTGGCACTCTTGATAGAAAGAAACAACTAAATCTTGCCAAGAAACGTGAGCAAAGTACTGTGATGGGAAATCCGTAATCAGTCCAAAGATGTAGTCCGTGGTCAGAAACCGGCCGGTCACTACAATAACAATGGAGGATCCAAAAGCAAGTCCGAGGGAAAAACCAAGTTCGTATTTTGATCCTGGAAAGATCGCCAAAGCAAAGGTGCCGAGGAGAAGCAGAGCGGGTCCGTGAAGGCAGTCCGTGATCAAGGATTTCAAGGAGCAGAAGCAGGGTAAGCACTCTACAAAACTTTATTATACTGCAATTATACTACAGATATGCTATTAGGCGGACGTTCTAAATACAATTGTACCACAGAATGCTATTAGGAACAATTTCAAAATGTAGACTACACCACAGATATGCTATTAGGCAGACTTTCTAAATGCAATTATACCACAAAATGCTATTAAGGACACTTTCTAAGTGTAAACTACACCACAGATATGCTATTATGCAGGCTTTCTAAATGCAATTATACCACAGATATGCTATTAGGCAGACTTTCTAAATGCAATTGTACCACAGAATGCTATTAGGAACACTTTCAAAGTCTAGACTACACCACAGATATGCTATTATGCAGGCTTTCGAAATGCAATTATACCACAGGTATTCTATTAGGCAGAATTTCTAAATGCAATTGTACCACAGAATGCTATTAGGAACACTTTCTAAGTGTAGACTACACCACAGATATGCTATTAGGCGGACTTTCTAAATGCAATTTTAACACAGACTGCTATTAGGGACACTTTCTAAGTGTAGACTACACCACAGATATGCTATTAGGTGGACTTTCTAAATGTAATTATACCACAGAATGCTATTAAGGACACTTTCTAAGTGTAGACTACACCACAGATATGCTATTAGGTGGACTTTCTAAATGCAATTATACCACAGGTATGCTATTAGGCTGACTTTTTAAATGCAATTGTACCACAGAATGCTATTAGGGACACTTTCTAAGTGTAGACTATACGGCAGATATGCTATTAGGTGGACTTTCTAAATGCAATTATACCACAAAATGCTATTAAGGACACTTTCTAAGTGTAGACTACACCACAGATATGCTATTATGCAGGCTTACTAAATGCAATTATACCACAGATATCAATTAGGTGGACTTTCTAAATGCAATTGTACCACAGAATGCTATTAGGAACTCTTTCAAAGTGTACACTCCACCACAGATATGCTATTAGTTTTCTAAATGCAATTATACCACCAATATGCAGTTTCTAAATGTAGGCTACACCACAGATATGCTATTAGGCATGTTTTCTAAATGTAGGCTACACCACAGATATGCTATTAGGCAGACTTTCTAAATGCAATTATACCACAGGTATGCTATTAGGCGGACTTTCTATATGCAATTGTACCACAGAATGCTATTAGGGACACTTTCTAAGTGTAGACTACACCACAGATATGCTATTAGGCGGACTTTCTAAATGCAATTTTAACACAGACTGCTATTAGGGACACTTTCTAAGTGTAGACTACACCACAGATATGCTATTAGGCGGACTTTCTAAATGCAATTGTACCACAGAATGCTATTAGGAACACTTTCAAAGTGTAGACTACACCACAGATATGCTATTAGACAGACTTTCTAAATGCAATTATACCACAGGTATGCTATTAGGCGGACATTCTAAATGCAATTGTACCACAGAATGCTATTAGGAACACTTTCTAAGTGTAGACTACACCACATATATGCTATTAGGTGGACTTTCTAAATGCAATTATACCACAGGTATGCTATTAGGCGGACTTTCTAAATGCAATTGTACCACAGAATGCTATTAGGGACACTTTCTAAGTGTAGACTACACCACAGATATGCTATTAGGTGGACTTTCTAAATGCAATTATACCACAGGTATGCTATTAGGTGTACTTTCTAAAAGCCAATTGTACCACAGAATGCTATTAGGGACACTTTCTAAGTGTACACTACACCACAGATATGCTATTAGGTGGACTTTCTAAATGCAATTATACCACAGGTATGCTATTAGGCGGACTTTCTAAATGCAATGTTACCACAGAATGCTATTAGGGACACTTTCTAAGTGTAGACTACACCACAGATATGCTATTAGGTGGACTTTCTAAATGCAATTATACCACAGGTATGCTATTAGGCGGACTTTCCAAATGCAATTGTACCACAGAATGCTATTAGGAACACTTTCTAAGGGTAGCCTATACCGCAGATATGCTATTAGGTGGACTTTGTAAATGCAATTACACCACAAAATGCTATTAAGGACACTTTCTAAGTGTAGACTACACCACAGATATGCTATTATGCAGGCTTTCTAAATGCAATTATACCATAGATATGCTATTATGCAGACTTTCTAAATGCAATTATACCACAGATATGCTATTAGGCTGACTTTCTAAATGCAATTGTACCACAGAATGCTATTAGGAACACTTTCAAAATGTAGACTACACCACAGATATGCTATTAGGCGGACTTTCTAAATGCAATTATACTACAGATATGTTATTAGGGACACTTTCTAAGTGTAGGGTTATTAAGAGTTGATGGTCGTGTAGATGATGAAACCTCCGTCCCCAAGTACCACACGGGCAGTATAGAATATAACTGCCCATGCAATCTTTGGGGCCACAGGTGTGGAGTACCGTCAGCCTGGAACCAGGAACACCGGAAGTGAACCTGTTGAGTCCTGTAAGGCAAGCAACGAGGTTAGAGAAATCAAGGCAGGACAGTAAATGGTTTACAAGGACAAGTCACACTCTTTCTTACCCCAATGCCAGTGATCAGATAACCTGGGTGAAGTACTGGGCAGGATTCTATTATGGTTGACGGCGGCAGGCAGCAGATGGTAATGTGGCACTCTTGATAGAAAGAAACACCTAAATTTTGCCAAGAAACGTGAGCAAAGTACTGTGATGGGAAATCCGTAATCAGTCCAAAGATGTAGTCCGTGGTCAGAAACCGGCCGGTCACTACAATAACAATGGAGGATCCAAAAGCAAGTCCGAGGGAAAAACCAAGTTCGTATTTTGATCCTGGAAAGATCGCCAAAGCAAAGGTGCCGAGGAGAAGCAGAGCGGGTCCGTGAAGGCAGTCCGTGATCAAGGATTTCAAGGAACAGAAGCAGGGTAAGCACTCTACAAAACTTTATTATACTGCAATTATACTACAGATATGCTATTAGGCGGACTTTCTAAATACAATTGTACCACAGAATGCTATTAGGAACAATTTCAAAATGTAGACTACACCACAGATATGCTATTAGGCAGACTTTCTAAATGCAATTATACCACAAAATGCTATTAAGGACACTTTCTAAGTGTAAACTACACCACAGATATGCTATTATGCAGGCTTTCTAAATGCAATTATACCACAGATATGCTATTAGGCAGACTTTCTAAATGCAATTGTACCACAGAATGCTATTAGGAACACTTTCAAAGTCTAGACTACACCACAGATATGCTATTATGCAGGCTTTCGAAATGCAATTATACCACAGGTATTCTATTAGGCGGAATTTCTAAATGCAATTGTACCACAGAATGCTATTAGGAACACTTTCTAAGTGTAGACTACACCACAGATATGCTATTAGGCGGACTTTCTAAATGCAATTTTAACACAGACTGCTATTAGGGACACTTTCTAAGTGTAGACTACACCACAGATATGCTATTAGGTGGACTTTCTAAATGTAATTATACCACAGAATGCTATTAAGGACACTTTCTAAGTGTAGACTACACCACAGATATGCTATTAGGTGGACTTTCTAAATGCAATTATACCACAGGTATGCTATTAGGCTGACTTTTTAAATGCAATTGTACCACAGAATGCTATTAGGGACAGTTTCTAAGTGTAGACTATACGGCAGATATGCTATTAGGTGGACTTTCTAAATGCAATTATACCACAAAATGCTATTAAGGACACTTTCTAAGTGTAGACTACACCACAGATATGCTATTATGCAGGCTTTCTAAATGCAATTATACCACAGATATCAATTAGGTGGACTTTCTAAATGCAATTGTACCACAGAATGCTATTAGGAACTCTTTCAAAGTGTACACTCCACCACAGATATGCTATTAGTTTTCTAAATGCAATTATACCACCAATATGCAGTTTCTAAATGTAGGCTACACCACAGATATGCTATTAGGCAGGTTTTCTAAATGTAGGCTACACCACAGATATGCTATTAGGCAGACTTTCTAAATGCAATTATACCACAGGTATGCTATTAGGCGGACTTTCTATATGCAATTGTACCACAGAATGCTATTAGGGACACTTTCTAAGTGTAGACTACACCACAGATATGCTATTAGGCGGACTTTCTAAATGCAATTTTAACACAGACTGCTATTAGGGACACTTTCTAAGTGTAGACTACACCACAGATATGCTATTAGGTGGACTTTCTAAATGTAATTATACCACAGAATGCTATTAAGGACACTTTCTAAGTGTAGACTACACCACAGATATGCTATTAGGTGGACTTTCTAAATGCAATTATACCACAGGTATGCTATTAGGCTGACTTTTTAAATGCAATTGTACCACAGAATGCTATTAGGGACACTTTCTAAGTGTAGACTATACCGCAGATATGCTATTAGGTGGAGTTTCTAAATGCAATTATACCACAAAATGCTATTAAGGACACTTTCTAAGTGTAGACTACACCACAGATATGCTATTATGCAGGCTTTCTAAATGCAATTATACCACAGATATCAATTAGGTGGACTTTCTAAATGCAATTGTACCACAGAATGCTATTAGGAACTCTTTCAAAGTGTACACTCCACCACAGATATGCTATTAGTTTTCTAAATGCAATTATACCACCAATATGCAGTTTCTAAATGTAGGCTACACCACAGATATGCTATTAGGCAGGTTTTCTAAATGTAGGCTACACCACAGATATGCTATTAGGCAGACTTTCTAAATGCAATTATACCACAGGTATGGTATTAGGCGGACTTTCTATATGCAATTGTACCACAGAATGCTATTAGGGACACTTTCTAAGTGTAGACTACACCACAGATATGCTATTAGTCTGACTTTCTAAATGCAATTATAACACAGGTATGATATTAGGCGGACTTTCTAAATGCAATTGTACCACTGAATGCTATTAGGAACACTTTCTAAGTGTAGACTACACCGCAGATATGCTATTAGGTGGACTTTCTAAATGCAATTATACCACAGAATTCTATTAAGGACACTTTCTAAGTGTAGACTACACCACAGATATGCTATTAGGTGGACTTTCTAAATGTAATTATACCACAGAATGCTATTAAGGACACTTTCTAAGTGTAGACTACACCACAGATATGCTATTAGGTGGACTTTCTAAATGCAGTTATACCACAGGTATGCTATTAGGCGGACTTTCAAAATGCAATTGTACCACAGATGCTATTAGGAACACTTTCTAAGTGTAGGCTATACCGCAGATATGCTATTAGGTGGACTTTCTAAATGCAATTATACTACAGATATGTTATTAGGGACATTTTCTAAGTGTAGGCTTGTTAAGAGTTGATGGTTGTGTAGATGATGAAACCTCCGTCCCCAAGTACCACACGGGCAAGTATAGAATATAACTGCCCATGCAATCTTTGGGGCCACAGGTGTGGAGTACCGTCAGCCTGGAACCAGGAACGCCGGAAGTGAACCTGTTGAGTCCTGTAAGGCAAGCAACGAGGTTAGAGAAATCAAGGCAGGACAGTAAATGGTTTACAAGGACAAGTCACACTCTTTCTTACCCCAATGCCAGTGATCAGATAACCTGGGTGAAGTACTGGGCAGGATTCTATTATGGTTGACGGCGGCAGGCAGCAGATGGTAATGTGGCACTCTTGATAGAAAGAAACACCTAAATTTTGCCAAGAAACGTGAGCAAAGTACTGTGATGGGAAATCCGTAATCAGTCCAAAGATGTAGTCCGTGGTCAGAAACCGGCCGGTCACTTCAATAACAATGGAGGATCCAAAAGCAAGTCCGAGGGAAAAACCAAGTTCGTATTTTGATCCTGGAAAGATCGCCAAAGCAAAGGTGCCGAGGAGAAGCAGAGCGGGTCCGTGAAGGCAGTCCGTGATCAAGGATTTCAAGGAACAGAAGCAGGGTAAGCACTCTACAAAACTTTATTATACTGCAATTATACTACAGATATGCTATTAGGCGGACTTTCTAAATACAATTGTACCACAGAATGCTATTAGGAACACTTTCAAAGTCTAGACTACACCACAGATATGCTATTATGCAGGCTTTCGAAATGCAATTATACCACAGGTATTCTATTAGGCGGAATTTCTAAATGCAATTGTACCACAGAATGCTATTAGGAACACTTTCTAAGTGTAGACTACACCACAGATATGCTATTAGGCGGACTTTCTAAATGCAATTTTAACACAGACTGCTATTAGGGACACTTTCTAAGTGTAGACTACACCACAGATATGCTATTAGGTGGACTTTCTAAATGTAATTATACCACAGAATGCTATTAAGGACACTTTCTAAGTGTAGACTACACCACAGATATGCTATTAGGTGGACTTTCTAAATGCAATTATACCACAGGTATGCTATTAGGCTGACTTTTTAAATGCAATTGTACCACAGAATGCTATTAGGGACACTTTCTAAGTGTAGACTATACGGCAGATATGCTATTAGGTGGACTTTCTAAATGCAATTATACCACAAAATGCTATTAAGGACACTTTCTAAGTGTAGACTACACCACAGATATGCTATTATGCAGGCTTACTAAATGCAATTATACCACAGATATCAATTAGGTGGACTTTCTAAATGCAATTGTACCACAGAATGCTATTAGGAACTCTTTCAAAGTGTACACTCCACCACAGATATGCTATTAGTTTTCTAAATGCAATTATACCACCAATATGCAGTTTCTAAATGTAGGCTACACCACAAATATGCTATTAGGCAGGTTTTCTAAATGTAGGCTACACCACAGATATGCTATTAGGCAGACTTTCTAAATGCAATTATACCACAGGTATGCTATTAGGCGGACTTTCTATATGCAATTGTACCACAGAATGCTATTAGGGACACTTTCTAAGTGTAGACTACACCACAGATATGCTATTAGGCGGACTTTCTAAATGCAATTTTAACACAGACTGCTATTAGGGACACTTTCTAAGTGTAGACTACACCACAGATATGCTATTAGGCAGACTTTCTAAATGCAATTGTACCACAGAATGCTATTAGGAACACTTTCAAAGTGTAGACTACACCACAGATATGCTATTAGACAGACTTTCTAAATGCAATTATACCACAGGTATGCTATTAGGCGGACATTCTAAATGCAATTGTACCACAGAATGCTATTAAGAACACTTTCTAAGTGTAGACTACACCACAGATATGCTATTAGGTGGACTTTCTAAATGCAATTATACCACAGGTATGCTATTAGGCGGACTTTCTAAATGCAATTGTACCACAGAATGCTATTAGGGACACTTTCTAAGTGTAGACTACACCACAGATATGCTATTAGGTGGACTTTCTAAATGCAATTATACCACAGGTATGCTATTAGGTGTACTTTCTAAAAGCCAATTGTACCACAGAATGCTATTAGGGACACTTTCTAAGTGTACACTACACCACAGATATGCTATTAGGTGGACTTTCTAAATGCAATTATACCACAGGTATGCTATTAGGCGGACTTTCTAAATGCAATGTTACCACAGAATGCTATTAGGGACACTTTCTAAGTGTAGACTACACCACAGATATGCTATTAGGTGGACTTTCTAAATGCAATTATACCACAGGTATGCTATTAGGCGGACTTTCCAAATGCAATTGTACCACAGAATGCTATTAGGAACACTTTCTAAGGGTAGCCTATACCGCAGATATGCTATTAGGTGGACTTTGTAAATGCAATTACACCACAAAATGCTATTAAGGACACTTTCTAAGTGTAGACTACACCACAGATATGCTATTATGCAGGCTTTCTAAATGCAATTATACCACAGATATGCTATTATGCAGACTTTCTAAATGCAATTATACCACAGATATGCTATTAGGCTGACTTTCTAAATGCAATTGTACCACAGAATGCTATTAGGAACACTTTCAAAATGTAGACTACACCACAGATATGCTATTAGGCGGACTTTCTAAATGCAATTATACTACAGATATGTTATTAGGGACACTTTCTAAGTGTAGGGTTATTAAGAGTTGATGGTCGTGTAGATGATGAAACCTCCGTCCCCAAGTACCACACGGGCAGTATAGAATATAACTGCCCATGCAATCTTTGGGGCCACAGGTGTGGAGTACCGTCAGCCTGGAACCAGGAACACCGGAAGTGAACCTGTTGAGTCCTGTAAGGCAAGCAACGAGGTTAGAGAAATCAAGGCAGGACAGTAAATGGTTTACAAGGACAAGTCACACTCTTTCTTACCCCAATGCCAGTGATCAGATAACCTGGGTGAAGTACTGGGCAGGATTCTATTATGGTTGACGGCGGCAGGCAGCAGATGGTAATGTGGCACTCTTGATAGAAAGAAACAACTAAATCTTGCCAAGAAACGTGAGCAAAGTACTGTGATGGGAAATCCGTAATCAGTCCAAAGATGTAGTCCGTGGTCAGAAACCGGCCGGTCACTACAATAACAATGGAGGATCCAAAAGCAAGTCCGAGGGAAAAACCAAGTTCGTATTTTGATCCTGGAAAGATCGCCAAAGCAAAGGTGCCGAGGAGAAGCAGAGCGGGTCCGTGAAGGCAGTCCGTGATCAAGGATTTCAAGGAGCAGAAGCAGGGTAAGCACTCTACAAAACTTTATTATACTGCAATTATACTACAGATATGCTATTAGGCGGACGTTCTAAATACAATTGTACCACAGAATGCTATTAGGAACAATTTCAAAATGTAGACTACACCACAGATATGCTATTAGGCAGACTTTCTAAATGCAATTATACCACAAAATGCTATTAAGGACACTTTCTAAGTGTAAACTACACCACAGATATGCTATTATGCAGGCTTTCTAAATGCAATTATACCACAGATATGCTATTAGGCAGACTTTCTAAATGCAATTGTACCACAGAATGCTATTAGGAACACTTTCAAAGTCTAGACTACACCACAGATATGCTATTATGCAGGCTTTCGAAATGCAATTATACCACAGGTATTCTATTAGGCGGAATTTCTAAATGCAATTGTACCACAGAATGCTATTAGGAACACTTTCTAAGTGTAGACTACACCACAGATATGCTATTAGGCGGACTTTCTAAATGCAATTTTAACACAGACTGCTATTAGGGACACTTTCTAAGTGTAGACTACACCACAGATATGCTATTAGGTGGACTTTCTAAATGTAATTATACCACAGAATGCTATTAAGGACACTTTCTAAGTGTAGACTACACCACAGATATGCTATTAGGTGGACTTTCTAAATGCAATTATACCACAGGTATGCTATTAGGCTGACTTTTTAAATGCAATTGTACCACAGAATGCTATTAGGGACACTTTCTAAGTGTAGACTATACGGCAGATATGCTATTAGGTGGACTTTCTAAATGCAATTATACCACAAAATGCTATTAAGGACACTTTCTAAGTGTAGACTACACCACAGATATGCTATTATGCAGGCTTACTAAATGCAATTATACCACAGATATCAATTAGGTGGACTTTCTAAATGCAATTGTACCACAGAATGCTATTAGGAACTCTTTCAAAGTGTACACTCCACCACAGATATGCTATTAGTTTTCTAAATGCAATTATACCACCAATATGCAGTTTCTAAATGTAGGCTACACCACAGATATGCTATTAGGCATGTTTTCTAAATGTAGGCTACACCACAGATATGCTATTAGGCAGACTTTCTAAATGCAATTATACCACAGGTATGCTATTAGGCGGACTTTCTATATGCAATTGTACCACAGAATGCTATTAGGGACACTTTCTAAGTGTAGACTACACCACAGATATGCTATTAGGCGGACTTTCTAAATGCAATTTTAACACAGACTGCTATTAGGGACACTTTCTAAGTGTAGACTACACCACAGATATGCTATTAGGCGGACTTTCTAAATGCAATTGTACCACAGAATGCTATTAGGAACACTTTCAAAGTGTAGACTACACCACAGATATGCTATTAGACAGACTTTCTAAATGCAATTATACCACAGGTATGCTATTAGGCGGACATTCTAAATGCAATTGTACCACAGAATGCTATTAGGAACACTTTCTAAGTGTAGACTACACCACAGATATGCTATTAGGTGGACTTTCTAAATGCAATTATACCACAGGTATGCTATTAGGCGGACTTTCTAAATGCAATTGTACCACAGAATGCTATTAGGGACACTTTCTAAGTGTAGACTACACCACAGATATGCTATTAGGTGGACTTTCTAAATGCAATTATACCACAGGTATGCTATTAGGTGTACTTTCTAAAAGCCAATTGTACCACAGAATGCTATTAGGGACACTTTCTAAGTGTACACTACACCACAGATATGCTATTAGGTGGACTTTCTAAATGCAATTATACCACAGGTATGCTATTAGGCGGACTTTCTAAATGCAATGTTACCACAGAATGCTATTAGGGACACTTTCTAAGTGTAGACTACACCACAGATATGCTATTAGGTGGACTTTCTAAATGCAATTATACCACAGGTATGCTATTAGGCGGACTTTCCAAATGCAATTGTACCACAGAATGCTATTAGGAACACTTTCTAAGGGTAGCCTATACCGCAGATATGCTATTAGGTGGACTTTGTAAATGCAATTACACCACAAAATGCTATTAAGGACACTTTCTAAGTGTAGACTACACCACAGATATGCTATTATGCAGGCTTTCTAAATGCAATTATACCATAGATATGCTATTATGCAGACTTTCTAAATGCAATTATACCACAGATATGCTATTAGGCTGACTTTCTAAATGCAATTGTACCACAGAATGCTATTAGGAACACTTTCAAAATGTAGACTACACCACAGATATGCTATTAGGCGGACTTTCTAAATGCAATTATACTACAGATATGTTATTAGGGACACTTTCTAAGTGTAGGGTTATTAAGAGTTGATGGTCGTGTAGATGATGAAACCTCCGTCCCCAAGTACCACACGGGCAGTATAGAATATAACTGCCCAGGCAATCTTTGGGGCCACAGGTGTGGAGTACCGTCAGCCTGGAACCAGGAACACCGGAAGTGAACCTGTTGAGTCCTGTAAGGCAAGCAACGAGGTTAGAGAAATCAAGGCAGGACAGTAAATGGTTTACAAGGACAAGTCACACTCTTTCTTACCCCAATGCCAGTGATCAGATAACCTGGGTGAAGTACTGGGCAGGATTCTATTATGGTTGACGGCGGCAGGCAGCAGATGGTAATGTGGCACTCTTGATAGAAAGAAACACCTAAATTTTGCCAAGAAACGTGAGCAAAGTACTGTGATGGGAAATCCGTAATCAGTCCAAAGATGTAGTCCGTGGTCAGAAACCGGCCGGTCACTACAATAACAATGGAGGATCCAAAAGCAAGTCCGAGGGAAAAACCAAGTTCGTATTTTGATCCTGGAAAGATCGCCAAAGCAAAGGTGCCGAGGAGAAGCAGAGCGGGTCCGTGAAGGCAGTCCGTGATCAAGGATTTCAAGGAACAGAAGCAGGGTAAGCACTCTACAAAACTTTATTATACTGCAATTATACTACAGATATGCTATTAGGCGGACTTTCTAAATACAATTGTACCACAGAATGCTATTAGGAACAATTTCAAAATGTAGACTACACCACAGATATGCTATTAGGCAGACTTTCTAAATGCAATTATACCACAAAATGCTATTAAGGACACTTTCTAAGTGTAAACTACACCACAGATATGCTATTATGCAGGCTTTCTAAATGCAATTATACCACAGATATGCTATTAGGCAGACTTTCTAAATGCAATTGTACCACAGAATGCTATTAGGAACACTTTCAAAGTCTAGACTACACCACAGATATGCTATTATGCAGGCTTTCGAAATGCAATTATACCACAGGTATTCTATTAGGCGGAATTTCTAAATGCAATTGTACCACAGAATGCTATTAGGAACACTTTCTAAGTGTAGACTACACCACAGATATGCTATTAGGCGGACTTTCTAAATGCAATTTTAACACAGACTGCTATTAGGGACACTTTCTAAGTGTAGACTACACCACAGATATGCTATTAGGTGGACTTTCTAAATGTAATTATACCACAGAATGCTATTAAGGACACTTTCTAAGTGTAGACTACACCACAGATATGCTATTAGGTGGACTTTCTAAATGCAATTATACCACAGGTATGCTATTAGGCTGACTTTTTAAATGCAATTGTACCACAGAATGCTATTAGGGACAGTTTCTAAGTGTAGACTATACGGCAGATATGCTATTAGGTGGACTTTCTAAATGCAATTATACCACAAAATGCTATTAAGGACACTTTCTAAGTGTAGACTACACCACAGATATGCTATTATGCAGGCTTTCTAAATGCAATTATACCACAGATATCAATTAGGTGGACTTTCTAAATGCAATTGTACCACAGAATGCTATTAGGAACTCTTTCAAAGTGTACACTCCACCACAGATATGCTATTAGTTTTCTAAATGCAATTATACCACCAATATGCAGTTTCTAAATGTAGGCTACACCACAGATATGCTATTAGGCAGGTTTTCTAAATGTAGGCTACACCACAGATATGCTATTAGGCAGACTTTCTAAATGCAATTATACCACAGGTATGCTATTAGGCGGACTTTCTATATGCAATTGTACCACAGAATGCTATTAGGGACACTTTCTAAGTGTAGACTACACCACAGATATGCTATTAGGCGGACTTTCTAAATGCAATTTTAACACAGACTGCTATTAGGGACACTTTCTAAGTGTAGACTACACCACAGATATGCTATTAGGTGGACTTTCTAAATGTAATTATACCACAGAATGCTATTAAGGACACTTTCTAAGTGTAGACTACACCACAGATATGCTATTAGGTGGACTTTCTAAATGCAATTATACCACAGGTATGCTATTAGGCTGACTTTTTAAATGCAATTGTACCACAGAATGCTATTAGGGACACTTTCTAAGTGTAGACTATACCGCAGATATGCTATTAGGTGGAGTTTCTAAATGCAATTATACCACAAAATGCTATTAAGGACACTTTCTAAGTGTAGACTACACCACAGATATGCTATTATGCAGGCTTTCTAAATGCAATTATACCACAGATATCAATTAGGTGGACTTTCTAAATGCAATTGTACCACAGAATGCTATTAGGAACTCTTTCAAAGTGTACACTCCACCACAGATATGCTATTAGTTTTCTAAATGCAATTATACCACCAATATGCAGTTTCTAAATGTAGGCTACACCACAGATATGCTATTAGGCAGGTTTTCTAAATGTAGGCTACACCACAGATATGCTATTAGGCAGACTTTCTAAATGCAATTATACCACAGGTATGGTATTAGGCGGACTTTCTATATGCAATTGTACCACAGAATGCTATTAGGGACACTTTCTAAGTGTAGACTACACCACAGATATGCTATTAGTCTGACTTTCTAAATGCAATTATAACACAGGTATGATATTAGGCGGACTTTCTAAATGCAATTGTACCACTGAATGCTATTAGGAACACTTTCTAAGTGTAGACTACACCGCAGATATGCTATTAGGTGGACTTTCTAAATGCAATTATACCACAGAATTCTATTAAGGACACTTTCTAAGTGTAGACTACACCACAGATATGCTATTAGGTGGACTTTCTAAATGTAATTATACCACAGAATGCTATTAAGGACACTTTCTAAGTGTAGACTACACCACAGATATGCTATTAGGTGGACTTTCTAAATGCAGTTATACCACAGGTATGCTATTAGGCGGACTTTCAAAATGCAATTGTACCACAGATGCTATTAGGAACACTTTCTAAGTGTAGGCTATACCGCAGATATGCTATTAGGTGGACTTTCTAAATGCAATTATACCACAAAATGCTATTAAGGACACTTTCTAAGTGTAGACTACACCACAGATATGCTATTATGCAGGCTTTCTAAATGCAATTATACCACAGATATCAATTAGGTGGACTTTCTAAATGCAATTGTACCACAGAATGCTATTAGGAACACTTTCAAAGTGTACACTCCACCACAGATATGCTATTAGTTTTCTAAATGCAATTATACCACCAATATGCAGTTTCTAAATGTAGGCTACACCACAGATATGCTATTAGGCAGGTTTTCTAAATGTAGGCTACACCACAGATATGCTATTAGGCAGACTTTCTAAATGCAATTATACCACAGGTATGCTATTAGGCGGACTTTCTATATGCAATTGTACCACAGAATGCTATTAGGGACACTTTCTAAGTGTAGACTACACCACAGATATGCTATTAGGCGGACTTTCTAAATGCAATTATACTACAGCTATGTTATTAGGGACACTTTCTAAGTGTAGGCATGTTAAGAGTTGATGGTCATGTAGATGATGAAACCTCCGTCCCCAAGTACCACACGAGCAAGTATAGAATATAACTGCCCATGCAATCTTTGGGGCCACAGGTGTGGAGTACCGTCAGCCTGGAACCAGGAACGCCGGAAGTGAACCTGTTGAGTCCTGTAAGGCAAGCAACGAGGTTAGAGAAATCAAGGCAAGACAGTGAATGGTTTACAAGGACAAGTCACACTCTTTCTTACCCCAATGCCAGTGATCAGATAACCTGGGTGAAGTACTGGGCAGGATTCTATTATGGTTGACGGCTGCAGGCAGCAGATGGTAATGTGGCACTCTTGATAGAAAGAAACACCTGAATTTTGCCAAGAAACGTGAGCAAAGTACTGTGATGGGAAATCCGTAATCAGTCCAAAGATGTAGTCCGTGGTCAGAAACCGGCCGGTCACTACAATAACAATGGAGGATCCAAAAGCAAGTCCGAGGGAAAAACCAAGTTCGTATTTTGATCCTGGAAAGATCGCCAAAGCAAAGGTACCGAGGAGAAGCAGAGCGGGTCCGTGAAGGCAGTCCGTGATCAAGGATTTCAAGGAACAGAAGCAGGGTAAGCACTCTACAAAACTTTATTATACTGCAATTATACTACAGATATGCTATTAGGCGGACTTTCTAAATACAATTGTACCACAGAATGCTATTAGGAACACTTTCAAAATGTAGACTACACCACAGATATGCTATTAGGCAGACTTTCTAAATGCAATTATACCACAAAATGCTATTAAGGACACTTTCTAAGTGTAAACTACACCACAGATATGCTATTATGCAGGCTTTCTAAATGCAATTATACCACAGATATGCTATTATGCAGACTTTCTAAATGCAATTATACCACAGATATGCTATTAGGCTGACTTTCTAAATGCAATTGTACCACAGAATGCTATTAGGAACACTTTCAAAATGTAGACTACACCACAGATATGCTATTAGGCGGACTTTCTAAATGCAATTATACTACAGATATGTTATTAGGGGCACTTTCTAAGTGTAGGCTTGTTAAGAGTTGATGGTCGTGTAGATGATGAAACCTCCGTTCCCAAGTACCACACGGGCAAGTATAGAATATAACTGCCCATGCAATCTTTGGGGCCACAGGTGTGGAGTACCGTCAGCCTGGAACCAGGAACGCCGGAAGTGAACCCCCTGACCACTGTAAGGCAAGCAACGAGGTTAGAGAAATCAAGGCAAGACAGT
The DNA here is from genome assembly GCF_040938575.1 of Ambystoma mexicanum. NCBI lineage: Eukaryota > Metazoa > Chordata > Amphibia > Caudata > Ambystomatidae > Ambystoma > Ambystoma mexicanum. The sequence goes on along the minus strand of NC_090936.1, from coordinate 503,369,651 downwards.
GAATGGTTTACAAGGACAAGTCACACTCTTTCTTACCCCAATGCCAGTGATCAGATACCCTGGGTGAAGTACTGGGCAGGATTCTATTATGGTTGACGGCGGCAGGCAGAAGATGGTAATGTGGCACTCTTGATGGAAAGAAACACCTGATTTTGCCAAGAAACGTGAGCAAAGTACTGTGATGGGAAATCCGTAATCAGTCCAAGATGTAGTCCGTGGTCAGAAACTGGCCGGTCACTGCAATAACAATGGAGGATCCAAAAGCAAGTCCGAGGGAAAAACCAAGTTCGTATTTTGATCCTGGAAAGATCGCCAAAGCAAAGGTACCGAGGAGAAGCAAAGCGGGTCTGTGAAGGCAGTCCTTGATCAAGGATTCCAAGGAACAGAAGCAGGTTAAGCACTCTACAAAACTTGCCGTTAGCAGCTGTGAAGCGACATGTGAGCATTCGCTCGAATCTTTTGAAAGGCAAAAAAAGTCATGTGAGCACGTCACGTGTTACGCTCCGTGTCAGGTGAGCGCGTCAAGCGTTGCTTGAAGGCAGATGCTTCCGATGCTTCCTTCCTAATCACATGATGCATGCTCCTCATCTCGTGTAATCAATCGAGCCTGTCACTTCCTGATTTCGTGTCGCTTAACACGACGGGGCCCAAAACCAATCCGAAGACCATAAAGTGGCATGGACAGTCTCCATGGTAACCGCCACTGGAGGTAAGGGGATCGTGTCGGAAAGGAGTTTCTCTTGAGTCGTTTGCTATGCCAACATGAGCTGTAGTCCAACCGCCGGCGGGAATTACAAGGGGACATGGTGGTAGTGCGGTGTGTGACCGGGGACGTGACAAGGCTACACCACAGATATGCTATTAGGCCGACTTTCTAAATGTAGGCTAGACCACAGATATGCTATTAGGCAGACTTTCTAAATGCAATTATACCGCAGATATGCTAGTAGGCAGACTTTCTAAATGCAATTATACCACAGATATGCTATTAGGCAGACTTTCTAAATGCAATTGTACCACAGAATGCTATTAGGAACACTTTCTAAGTGTAGACTACACCACAGATATGCTATTAGGTGGACTTTCTAAATGCAATTATACCACAGGTATGCTATTAGGCGGACTTTCTAAATGCAATTTTACCACAGACTGCTATTAGGGACACTTTCTAAGTGTAGACTACACCACAGATATGCTATTATGCAGGTTTTCTAAATGCAATTATACCACAGATATGCTATTAGGCGGACTTTCTAAATGCAATTGTACCACAGAATGCTATTAGGAACTCTTTCAAAGTGTAGACTACACCACAGATATGCTATTATGCAGGCTTTCGAAATGCAATTATACCACAGGTATGCTATTAGGCGGACTTTCTAAATGCATTTGTACCACAGAATGCTATTAGGGACACTTTCTAAGTGTAGACTACACCACAGATATGCTATTAGGTGGACTTTCTAAATGCAATTATACCACAGGTATGCTATTAGGCGGACTTTCCAAATGCAATTTTACCACAGACTGCTATTAGGGACACTTTCTAAGTGTAGACTACACCACAGATATGCTATTATGCAGGTTTTCTAAATGCAATTATACCACAGATATGCTATTAGGCAGACATTCTAAATGCAATTGTACCACAGAATGCTATTAGGAACACTTTCTAAGTGTAGACTACACCACAGATATGCTATTAGGTGGACTTTCTAAATGCAATTATACCACAGGTATGCTATTAGGCGGACTTTCTAAATGCAATTTTACCACAGACTGCTATTAGGGACACTTTCTAAGTGTAGACAACACCACAGATATGCTATTATGCAGGCTTTCTAAATGCAATTATACCACAGATATGCTATTAGGCAGACTTTCTAAATGCAATTGTACCACAGAATGCTATTAGGAACACTTTCAAAGTGTAGACTACACCACAGATATGCTATTATGCAGGCTTTCAAAATGCAATTATACCACAGGTATTCTATTAGGCGGAATTTCTAAATGCAATTGTACCACAGAATGCTATTAGGAACACTTTCTAAGTGTAGACTACACCACAGATATGCTATTAGGCGGACTTTCTAAATGCAATTTTACCACAGACTGCTATTAGGGACACTTTCTAAGTGTAGACTACACCACAGATATTCTATTATGCAGGTTTTCTAAATGCAATTATACCACAGATATGCTATTAGGCGGTCTTTCTAAATGCAATTGTACCACAGAATGCTATTAGGAACACTTTCAAAGTGTAGACTACACCACAGATATGCTATTATGCAGGCTTTCGAAATGCAATTATACCACAGGTATGCTATTAGGCGGACTTTCTAAATGCATTTGTACCACAGAATGCTATTAGGGACACTTTCTAAGTGTAGACTACACCACAGATATGCTATTATGCAGGCTTTCAAAATGCAATTATACGACAGGTATTCTATTAGGCGGAATTTCTAAATGCAATTGTACCACAGAATGCTATTAGGAACACTTTCTAAGTGTAGACTACACCACAGATATGCTATTAGGCGGACTTTCTAAATGCAATTTTACCACAGACTGCTATTAGGGACACTTTCTAAGTGTAGACTACACCACAGATATGCTATTATGCAGGTTTTCTAAATGCAATTATACCACAGATATGCTATTAGGCGGACTTTCTAAATGCAATTGTACCACAGAATGCTATTAGGAACACTTTCAAAGTGTAGACTACACCACAGATATGCTATTATGCAGGCTTTCGAAATGCAATTATACCACAGGTATGCTATTAGGCGGACTTTCTAAATGCATTTGTACCACAGAATGCTATTAGGGACACTTTCTAAGTGTAGACTACACCACAGATATGCTATTAGGTGGACTTTCAAAATGCAATTATACCACAGGTATGCTATTAGGCGGACTTTCCAAGTGTAGACTACACCACAGATATGCTATTCTGCAGGTTTTCTAAATGCAATTATACCACAGATATGCTATTAGGCGGACTTTCTAAATGCAATTGTACCACAGAATGCTATTAGGAACACTTTCAAAGTGTAGACTACACCACAGATATGCTATTATGCAGGCTTTCGAAATGCAATTATACCACAGGTATGCTATTAGGCGGACTTTCTAAATGCATTTGTACCACAGAATGATGATAGGGACACTTTCTAAGTGTAGACTACACCACAGATATGCTATTAGGTGGACTTTCTAAATGCAATTATACCACAGGTGTGTTATTAGGCGGACTTTCTAAATGCAATTTTACCACAGAATGCTATTAGGGACACTTTCTAAGTGTAGACTACACCACAGATATGCTATTAGGTGGACTTTCTAAATGCAATTATACCACAGGTATGCTATTAGGCGGACTTTCCAAATGCAATTGTACCACAGAATGCTATTAGGAACACTTTCTAAGTGTAGCCTATACCGCAGATATGCTATTAGGTGGACTTTGTAAATGCAATTACACCACAAAATGCTATTAAGGACACTTTCTAAGTGTAGACTACACCACAGATATGCTATTATGCAGGCTTTCTAAATGCAATTATACCACAGATATGCTATTATGCTGACTTTCTAAATGCAATTATACCACAGATATGCTATTAGGCTGACTTTCTAAATGCAATTGTACCACAGAATGCTATTAGGAACACTTTCAAAATGTAGACTACACCACAGATATGCTATTAGGCGGACTTTCTAAATGCAATTATACTACAGATATGTTATTAGGGACACTTTCTAAGTGTAGGCATGTTAAGAGTTGATGGTCGTGTAGATGATGAAACCTCCGTCCCCAAGTACCACACGAGCAAGTATAGAATATAACTGCCCATACAATCTTTGGGGCCACAGGTGTGGAGTACCGTCAGCCTGGAACCAGGAACGCCGGAAGTGAACCCCCTGACCACGGTAAGGCAAGCAACGAGGTTAGAGAAATCAAGGCAATACAGTGAATGGTTTACAAGGACAAGTCACACTCTTTCTTACCCCAATGCCAGTGATCAGATACCCTGGGTGAAGTACTGGGCAGGATTCTATTATGGTCGACGGCGGCAGGCAGCAGATGGTAATGTGGCACTCTTGATGGAAAGAAACACCTGATTTTGCCAAGAAACGTGAGCAAAGTACTGTGATGGGAAATCCGTAATCAGTCCAAGATGTACTCCGTGGTCAGAAACTGGCCGGTCACTACAATAACAATGGAGGATCCAAAAGCAAGTCCGAGGGAAAAACCAAGTTCGTATTTTGATCCTGGAAAGATCGCCAAAGCAAAGGTACCGAGGAGAAGCAAAGCGGGTCCGTGAAGGCAGTCCTTGATCAAGGATTCCAAGGAACAGAAGCAGGTTAAGCACTCTACAAAACTTGCCGTTAGCAGCTGTGAAGCGACATGTAAGCGTTCGCTCGAATCTTTTGAAAGGCAAAAAAAGTCATGTGAGCACGTCATGTGTTACGCTCCGTGTCAGGTGAGCGCGTCAAGCGTTGCTTGAAGGCAGATGCTTCCGATGCTTCCTTCCTAATCACATGATGCATGCTCCTCATCTCGTGTAATCAATCGAGCCTATCACTTCCTGATTTCGTGTCGCTTAACACGACGGGGCCCAAAACCAATCCAAAGACCATAAAGTGGCATGGACAGTCTCCATGGTAACCGCCACTGGAGGTAAGGGGATCGTGTCGAAAAGGAGTTTCTCTTGAGTCGTTTGCTATGCCAACATGAGCTGTAGTCCAACCGCCGGCGGGAATTACAAGGGGACATGGTGGTAGTGCGGTGTGTGACCGGGGACGTGACAAGGCTACACCACAGATATGCTATTAGTCCGACTTTCTAAATGTAGGCTACACCCCAGATATGCTATTAGGCAGACTTTCTAAATGCAATTATACCACAGATATGCTAGTAGGCAGACTTTCTAAATGCAATTATACCACAGATATGCTATTAGGCAGACTTTCTAAATGCAATTGTACCACAGAATGCTATTAGGAACACTTTCTAAGTGTAGACTACACCACAGATATGCTATTAGGTGGACTTTCTAAATGCAATTATACCACAGGTATGCTATTAGGCGGACTTTCTAAATGCAATTTTACCACAGACAGCTATTAGGGACACTTTCTAAGTGTAGACTACACCACAGATATGCTATTATGCAGGCTTTCTAAATGCAATTATACCACAGATATGCTATTAGGCAGACTTTCTAAATGCAATTGTACCACAGAATGCTATTAGGAACACTTTCAAAGTGTAGACTACACCACAGATATGCTATTATGCAGGCTTTCGAAATGCAATTATACCACAGGTATTCTATTAGGTGGAATTTCTAAATGCAATTGTACCACAGAATGCTATTAGGGACACTTTCTAAGTGTAGACTACACCACAGATATGCTATTAGGTGGACTTTCTAAATGTAATTATACCACAGAATGCTATTAAGGACACTTTCCAAGTGTAGCCTACACCACAGATATGCTATTATGCAGGTTTTCTAAATGCAATTATACCACAGATATGCTATTAGGCGGACTTTCTAAATGCAATTGTACCACAGAATGCAATTAGGAACACTTTCAAAGTGTAGACTACACCACAGATATGCTATTATGCAGGCTTTCGAAATGCAATTATACCACAGGTATGCTATTAGGCGGACTTTCTAAATGCAATTATACCACAGATATGCTATTAGGCAGACTTTCTAAATGCAATTGTACCACAGAATGCTATGAGGGACACTTTCTAAGTGTAGACTACACCACAGATATGCTATTAGGCGGACTTTCTAAATGCAATTACACCACAGGTATGCTATTAGGCGGACTTTCTAAATGCAATTGTACCACAGAATGCTATTAGGAACACTTTCTAAGTGTAGACTACACCACAGATATGCTATAAGGTGGACTTTCTAAATGCAATTATACCACAGGTATGCTATTAGGCGGACTTTCTAAATGCAATTGTACCACAGAATGCTATTAGGGACACTTTCTAAGTGTAGACTACACCACAGATATGCTATTAGGTGGACTTTCTAAATGCAATTATACCACAGGTATGCTATTAGGCAGACTTTCTAAAAGCCAATTGTACCACAGAATGCTATTAGGGACACTTTCTAAGTGTAGACTACACCACAGATATGCTATTAGGTGGACTTTCTAAATGCAATTATACCACAGGTATGCTATTAGGCGGACTTTTTAAATGCAATTGTACCACAGAATGCTATTAGGGCCACTTTCTAAGTGTAGACTACACCACAGATATGCTATTAGGTGGACTTTCTAAATGCAATTATACCACAGGTATGCTATTAGGCGGACTTTCCAAATGCAATTGTACCACAGAATGTTATTAGGAACACTTTCTAAGTGTAGACTATACCACAGATATGCTATTAGGTGGACTTTCTAAATGCAATTATACCACAAAATGCTATTAAGGACACTTTCTAAGTGTAGACTACACCACAGATATGCTATTATGCAGGTTTTCTAAATGCAATTATACCACAGATATCAATTAGGTGGACAGGTATGCTATTAGGCAGACTTTCTAAAAGCCAATTGTACCACAGAATGCTATTAGGAACACTTTCTAAGTGTAGACTACACCACAGATATGCTATTAGGTGGACTTTCTAAATGCAATTATACCACAGGTATGCTATTAGGCGGACTTTTTAAATGCAATTGTACCACAGAATGCTATTAGGGACACTTTCTAAGTGTAGACTACACCACAGATATGCTATTAGGTGGACTTTCTAAATGCAATTATACCACAGGTATGCTATTAGGCTGACTTTCCAAATGCAATTGTACCACAGAATGCTATTAGGAACACTTTCTAAGTGTAGACTATACCGCAGATATGCTATTAGGTGGACTTTCTAAATGCAATTATACCACAAAATGCTATTAAGGACACTTTCTAAGTGTAGACTACATCACAGATATGCTATTATGCAGGCTTTCTAAATGCAATTATACCACAGATATCAACTAGGTGGACTTTCTAATTGCAATTGTACCACAGAATGCTATTAGGAACACTTTCAAAGTGTACACTCCATCACAGATATGCTATTAGTTTTCTAAATACAATTTTACCACCAATATGCAGTTTCTAAATGTAGGCTACACCACAGATATGCTATTAGGCAGGTTTTCTAAATGTAAGCTACACCACAGATATGCTATTAGGCAGACTTTCTAAATGCAATTATACCACAGGTATGCTATTAGGCGGACTTTCCAAATGCAATTGTACCACAGAATGCTATTAGGAACACTTTCTAAGTGTAGACTATACCACAGATATGCTATTAGGTGGACTTTCTAAATGCAATTATACCACAAAATGCTATTAAGGACACTTTCTAAGTGTAGACTACACCACAGATATGCTATTATGCAGGTTTTCTAAATGCAATTATACCACAGATATCAATTAGGTGGACAGGTATGCTATTAGGCAGACTTTCTAAAAGCCAATTGTACCACAGAATGCTATTAGGAACACTTTCTAAGTGTAGACTACACCACAGATATGCTATTAGGTGGACTTTCTAAATGCAATTATACCACAGGTATGCTATTAGGCGGACTTTTTAAATGCAATTGTACCACAGAATGCTATTAGGGACACTTTCTAAGTGTAGACTACACCACAGATATGCTATTAGGTGGACTTTCTAAATGCAATTATACCACAGGTATGCTATTAGGCTGACTTTCCAAATGCAATTGTACCACAGAATGCTATTAGGAACACTTTCTAAGTGTAGACTATACCGCAGATATGCTATTAGGTGGACTTTCTAAATGCAATTATACCACAAAATGCTATTAAGGACACTTTCTAAGTGTAGACTACACCACAGATATGCTATTATGCAGGCTTTCTAAATGCAATTATACCACAGATATCAACTAGGTGGACTTTCTAATTGCAATTGTACCACAGAATGCTATTAGGAACACTTTCAAAGTGTACACTCCATCACAGATATGCTATTAGTTTTCTAAATACAATTTTACCACCAATATGCAGTTTCTAAATGTAGGCTACACCACAGATATGCTATTAGGCAGGTTTTCTAAATGTAAGCTACACCACAGATATGCTATTAGGCAGACTTTCTAAATGCAATTATACCACAGGTATGCTATTAGGCGGACTTTCCAAATGCAATTGTACCACAGAATGCTATTAGGAACACTTTCTAAGTGTAGACTATACCACAGATATGCTATTAGGTGGACTTTCTAAATGCAATTATACCACAAAATGCTATTAAGGACACTTTCTAAGTGTAGACTACACCACAGATATGCTATTATGCAGGTTTTCTAAATGCAATTATACCACAGATATCAATTAGGTGGACAGGTATGCTATTAGGCAGACTTTCTAAAAGCCAATTGTACCACAGAATGCTATTAGGAACACTTTCTAAGTGTAGACTACACCACAGATATGCTATTAGGTGGACTTTCTAAATGCAATTATACCACAGGTATGCTATTAGGCGGACTTTTTAAATGCAATTGTACCACAGAATGCTATTAGGGACACTTTCTAAGTGTAGACTACACCACAGATATGCTATTAGGTGGACTTTCTAAATGCAATTATACCACAGGTATGCTATTAGGCTGACTTTCCAAATGCAATTGTACCACAGAATGCTATTAGGAACACTTTCTAAGTGTAGACTATACCGCAGATATGCTATTAGGTGGACTTTCTAAATGCAATTATACCACAAAATGCTATTAAGGACACTTTCTAAGTGTAGACTACACCACAGATATGCTATTATGCAGGCTTTCTAAATGCAATTATACCACAGATATCAACTAGGTGGACTTTCTAATTGCAATTGTACCACAGAATGCTATTAGGAACACTTTCAAAGTGTACACTCCACCACAGATATGCTATTAGTTTTCTAAATACAATTTTACCACCAATATGCAGTTTCTAAATGTAGGCTACACCACAGATATGCTATTAGGCAGGTTTTCTAAATGTAAGCTACACCACAGATATGCTATTAGGCAGACTTTCTAAATGCAATTATACCACAGGTATGCTATTAGGCGGACTTTCTATATGCAATTGTACCACAGAATGCTATTAGGGACACTTTCTAAGTGTAGACTACACCACAGATATGCTATTAGTCTGACTTTCTAAATGCAATTATAACACAGGTATGCTATTAGGCGGACTTTCTAAATGCAATTGTACCACTGAATGCTATTAGGAACACTTTCTAAGTGTAGACTACACCGCAGATATGCTATTAGTTGGACTTTCTAAATGCAATTATACCACAGAATTCTATTAAGGACACTTTCTAAGTGTAGACTACACCACAGATATGCCCATATGCAGGCTTTCTAAATGCAATTATACCACAGATATCAATTAGGCAGACTTTCTAAATGCAATTGTACCACAGAATGCTATTAGGAACACTTTCAAAGTGTAGACTACACCACAGATATGCTATTAGACAGACTTTCTAAATGCAATTATACCACAGGTATGCTATTAGGTGGACATTCTAAATGCAATTGTACCACAGAATGCTATTAGGAACACTTTCTAAGTGTAGACTACACCAGAGATATGCTATTAGGTGGACTTTCTAAATGCAATTATACCACAGGTATGCTATTAGGCGGACATTCTAAATGCAATTGTACCACAGAATGCTATTAGGGACACTTTCTAAGTGTAGACTACACCACAGATATGCTATTAGGTGGACTTTCTAAATGCAATTATACCACAGGTATGCTATTAGGCGTACTTTCTAAAAGCCAATTGTACCACAGAATGCTATTAGGGACACTTTCTAAGTGTAGACTACACCACAGATATGCTATTAGGTGGACTTTCTAAATGCAATTATACCACAGGTATGCTATTAGGCAGACTTTCTAAATGCAATTTTACCACAGAATGCTTTTAGGGACACTTTCTAAGTGTAGACTACACCACAGATATGCTATTAGGTGTACTTTCTAAATGCAATTATACCACAGGTATGCTATTAGGCAGACTTTCCAAATGCAATTGTACCACAGAATGCTATTAGGAACACTTTCTAAGTGTAGACTACACCGCAGATATGCTATTAGGTGGACTTTCTAAATGCAATTATACCACAGAATTCTATTAAGGACACTTTCTAAGTGTAGACTACACCACAGATATGCCCATATGCAGGCTTTCTAAATGCAATTATACCACAGATATCAATTAGGCGGACTTTCTAAATGCAAGTGTATCACAGAATGCTATTAGGAACACTTTCTAAGTGTAGACTACACCACAGCTGGGCAAAGTAGTTTCTATGGGTGGAGTGGTAGGGTAGTATGGCGTAAAATATTTGCTTCAGTCCCCGCCCTTGCCATACTTACTTATTGTTGGCTTCTTGCTTCTCCTGCGGATACCTGCAGATACGATCTGGAGCCGTCACATTGGAGCTGTCCTTTGCCTTGGGGTCCTTAGCCGAGGGGCTACACGGGCAGAGGGCTGCCCTAGGAAGGTCGGTAATGGCCTGGGCAAGATGGTCCTTGGACCAATCAGGGATGGGTGGGTGGAGAGGGAGGAGGGAGGGCTTGGAACCAGGAAGCGGGTGCGGGCGTATGACTCTTGGAACCTGTTTTCTACTCTTCAGATCCTTTCTCTATCTTTGCCAGCTCCTTAGAAATTGTACTTTGTGACTTTACACACAACCAATCCCTTTTACGCATGCAACTAACATCGAGCACAAGGCTCTATTCATCGTAGGTCTGGATTTATAAAATTAGGGTTATCCATCTCTGAAGATTGTCAATGTTATTAAGTTTGCCTGCTCTTTTCCCTTAAAGGTTTTGATGGATTCCACACTTTACTGCATTGACAAAGTGACTGTATATAATTTACAAAGTGTGTTGTTTGAGTGGTGATTTTATTGTGCTTTTCTTTATCCACTTGTGTTTATTTTTGGACCTAATACATCGTATATTTTCATATATTACTGTCTAAGGGTAATTGTTAGTGTCTTGCTTTTTGTGATCATCAAATACCTCAGCTCACCCCCACTCCTCGTGAGACAAAGCCTTGACTGCTCTCCGAGCTACTGTGAATTGGTCTGGCTATCTTCCCAGAAGTGTTCCCTGTTTCACTAACAAGGGTGGCCTCCTAAACATCTGTTCACCAGAGCAGAGTTTATAAATCCATTCTAACAGTATCGCTGAGCACAAAACAGATGACCAATTCCAATGCTAATATCCAAAACCAACCTGTAGACTAGGCAGAGTGCATAGTGTTACAGCGGGCATGAACATGAGGACACCAGAGGGATCTGTTTTTCTTATGTTCCAAATGTAAGAGGTTAGCTATGAATGCCTAATAGTTTAGTATTTAAAAGTTAGTACAGAACTGGAGACTAAGTAGAATGAACAGTGTTGTTAAAGTCAAGGAACACAACATATCACATGGGTAAATATTAGGATAATTAGAATCTGGAAAAATCCATGAACACTTCCAAACGTTTTGACTTGCTTGCTCACATAGTTTCCCTTTCCATATATTGCAACAGAAACAAAATAGATCAAAACTTCACTCATAGCATGGGCGTTATACATTATGTGTATGTTTTGGAATGGTTCCATTCCAAGATGTATATGGCTAAACTACCCTTAAGATGGGTTCCCTGATATGATCTCATCTCTGGCACTCTAATTATTATCATATGACGATCATACTGTACTGATTGTTTTTGCAAATGCATGTTCTTATGACATGACATGAGACGTGTTTCTTTTCTTTCTTTCTCATCACTACTCAGGTGTTGTTTTGTCCAGCCTGCTTGTTCTGATCTGAATATCCCAATGCTCACGTGCACTGAGTGTGCGGTTAATGTTTTTCTTGTACTTTGTTTGATGAATTTACTGTTACTTGCTTGTGACGTGTGAAAATAAAAACTTTAATAACTTTCACATGTGCAGGAACGCTTTTCCCTGACTTCTAAAAAGTAAGTTACGAACAGCACAGGTTTAGACCGCTCTTATTCAAGGGAAAGTGATTACTGTGAACACATGGCTCTAGTGACTTTATTAAGTCACTCAACTCGTTTGTATGATGCCCGCAGCTTGATTTGATTTTTGAATGTGTTTCTTTATTTCCCTTCCTTGCCCAGGCCTGTGCTGAAGGTAGGCAATCCTGCATATATGTTGAATATACCAGGCACATGAAAGCATTACTGGCGCATGCAAGGATGCACTTAGCGTATCATCACATGGCACACGCATGTGTTGCACATGGCACGTGATGGCAGCAGCTGCATGTGTGGGTCAATCTTACAATATGGTGACTATGCCAGGCACATGGTGGCAATTATGGTACATTTGAGTCTACAACTGATACATAACAGCCACAGTCTATTTGGCCTGGCCAATCCTTGTTTAGATTCTGACGAAGGTGCCAGTCTATTAATGTACTTCAAAACTGGTCAATAGACATTAGTTGTTTCAAGAAAATAGGTGTGGTGCTGTGGCTCTGCTTAAAGCAGGGGTGTGCTCTCCTGCATGGCATGAAAGTGGCTTAAACTGTCCTCAATTAATGACTGTTTTTAAGGAATTGAAAACACATGTTCCTGAACACATTACTTGGCTTCCATACTGTGATCCTCCAGGTGGCATGAAGACTTTCTATCTTTCCTCTGGGGCGCATGTTTTACTCGGAGACACCATGCCATGTCCTAAGCAGACTTTCAATAACTCTGCTTTCCATCATTGCCACCAGCAGTCGGAAAACCCTTTCCCAGATAATGAACGCAATCATGTGAGCTGCTAGGAGTTTCATTTACGCTTGCCACGGGCGCTGAATCAAATGCGGGCAGGGACGTCATTTGGGGGTCGCCAGAGGTCGCAACTGCGACCTCTGAGGTCTCCCTTGCGACCTCTAGAAAAATTGTAAAAAAAAATACGTTATTTTTTTTTTATTTGTAAAGCAAGCTCCTGGGCTGTTGCCAGCATAATGTGGCTCTTTACTTCTGGAGTGTCTGGCTTTCTTGTTCAGGCCCCTTAAAAAAGAAGTAAAATAAGAATAGCACTGCCACAAGTCTAACACTTTCAGCACTGACCCTAAATAAGAAAGAATAGGAATACCAAATAATGTGTCTTTCTGGAATTCTATACAATAATTGCTATACTCATTAAAGGTTATTTCAGGCACACTTCAGGTGGTGTCACTGATTTAGTCTGTTCTTAAATGCCTCAACTCAGCCTTTCATCCTTCTGAGGTCGATAAATGAGTACCAACACAGGTTGGATGATATGGGGTGAATATTATTTCTATATAAAGTGCTTAAGCGTAAGTGCTATATAATAACACATCATTATTATTTGGCCCTGGACGTCTGCTTGCATTCACAGTAATTTGGTAATATGGGCCTATACACACTGATCTTAACGATACATATGGCGTTCCATTCTTGTATGAAATGTACATCACATTATAGTGATATCGTAACCATATTTTTCGTAGTGTACAATGCTATGTGATGCCATTTCTTGTTTTGTCAACGGGTGAAAGGTCGTGTTCCATCGCTTCCCGCGATATCACTTTGGGGTGGGGTCAAATGACATCACTTCCTGTGATGTCATCAGGGAGTCAAGGGTCGTGTGATGTCACTTCCGCTACCCCTGGGATTTTGGTGAAATGACATCCCTGAATGCGGGCACTGCTTTACAACGTTTTATTTATAGTGCAATGTAAGCATTTTGTTTTACAAGGATAGAGAGGAAATCTAGACCTATATGCGGCCTATTCGCTAAATGTACTTTTTTTTTTGCTTAACTTGGGCCATGTACATTTTGACTGGGTGTGGTGTAAGTTATGCAAAACATTGCTATTCACTAAAGCAGACAGTGAAATCAGGCAGAACTTACAAGTCACGCAAAATCCACTGTAACGTCCACCTGATTCGCTAAGAAAACACGCTTTCACCACAAAATAGCCAGACTAACTTCTGGAGCCGGAAATTGCTCTGTTGCAAGTGCACATCTACAATCATTTTACTCACACACTTCTACACTTCCTCCAGCCATTCTACTGATCACCACACACACACACTCCAACTTTCACACACCGCAATAATACCATCAACTGCTAGGTGTTACTTGGAGGTTTTGGTATCAGCACGGATCTTAGTAAATTCCGCTAAACGTACACCTTAGCGGTGTACCTCTCATTGAAACACCCTCAATATACGCACAAAATCTGGCACACACCCACCAACACATCCACAATGTGCATGACGTCCCCACAGAAGCACCCATCACATGTGACCAAATCAGCACACATAACATGGAAGTTACGCCGATAACATATGAAAGATTCACATTGGAGGTTCAGAGGTGGACATTCGCCCAAACAATGGCATCACTTCCAACAACACCATGCAATATATACAGCCACATAACGTAAGAGTTTCAGGCCAGCCACTGTCAAATAACATGAGTAGTTTATATGCATCACACCTCATTTAATGAGACTATCAACAACACGGCAAGCTCTCTTTCAGTACATGACGCCTGCAATCAATGTCCACAAAGCGCCTGCACATTATGTTAATGCCACCATCACAAGCCAAGACAGCTACATATAAACAATTAAGCCCTCAAACACCATGTTGCTCGCATGTCCGTGTCCCAAATGCAATCAGCCCAACATCAAGCACTTGGGACATGGCTAACAAGGAAGAAAGACCTATCAATCTCCATTAGAAGCATGCACGTCCCCCTTCTTCACTCTAAAGTGTATAAGCCAGTGCGCAAGTGTGTCCCTTGTCCATGATCCCCAGCAACAAGGAGGGACCAAAACTCCCCTTGGGGAAGCTCAACTTTACAGAGCCTGAGCTAGTGGTCCGGGTAGACTCTGTCATCATAAGTACCTTGCCATCAACGAGTATCGAGAAGACCGGTGCCTGTAGTCAAAGGATATGGACACAATGTCCTGCATAAAGTCACGCAGTCACTACTCAGCCGGTAAGATATCTCAGTGGGTTGGCGTTTGCTGCTGCAATATGAGTGTGATCTGCAGGTTGAAAGTTCGAATCCCCGCGAGGCCAACTGAGGCTTTCATCCTTCTGAGGTGATAAATGAGTGTCAACTTCAGTTAGGTGATTTTGTATGTAAATATGTTACAGGTACAGTGCTTTGGCGAAAGTGCTATATAAATAAGACATCATTATCATCACAAATCAACAACATCACAAAGGTCATGGCCATCTGTGTGCAAGGGGACCAAGTGAAACTAGAAAACCAGCCAGCAGGCTGCAGCTGGTGTACAAGTGGCAACATACCACATAGAAATATACAGAGGCCCTGCATTCCACAAACCCCTACATAATGTAAGTGAAGGATAGACCCAGGACACAGTTGCAATGATGTCCTAACCTGCTCCTTGGGCACTTTCTCACATTGTTGCAACGGTCAACTGCCGCCCCCTCCAGCAGTCTTCTGATCACAATGTTCATATAGCACCTTCTGTGCACTGTGCATCTATTCTCTCCCCAACTCCCATTGGATTTGCCACTGCAACTAGCAAAACAAAAGGCAAACAGTGACCACGGCTATTTATGTCACACCCAAATCATACAATTATTCAATTGGTTATTTAGAGTTTTCTATTTATTCAAAAAAAAAAAGTATTTTATTTATACCAAAAAACACATATTTTTCTTTCTAACAACACATGCAATGGCCTTTATTAGGGCCTTTGAACAATATTCTAACCAGTCGCTAAACATATCAATATCAGACACAAGTGGAACAATTGTATACAGTTGAGATCTATAGGACGCATAGATCTCTCCTATCACTGTAACTCTTTATAAAACCCTGGCAACATTCAGGGCCATTTCTAGATAGCTTTTTCCTTTATATTGGAACTGCCCTATCTTTGCAGTGTTAGTGGTTGCTGTATCTATAGTCAACACAGTGTTCTGGCCGTCTCTTCAACCAACTGCGGTTCCTCAATTATGTGGCCTTCACCAGGACAGATTCAGTTTGTTTCCACATAAAATGTATTTTGTGATTTTAGTAGTAGCCCAACATCAAAACGGGGTGTCAGTGGCCCTCATGTGTGGTGGTACTGTTCTGTAGTGGACTAGCCGGAGAACCGTACTTCACTTGGAAGGAATGGTCTCAATTTGGAACAGTGAATGCCAAAAGGCAGGAAAAAATCCTGTGGGTCTTCAGGGACAACTGTAGTGCTGCTGCGTGGCGTGCAGGGTGCGCAGAGGGGAGCCGATAGATGCCGGTTGCTAAGCTGCAACTAGGCTTCCGCTGTCATCATTGAGGCCCACCTATGCAAAATGTCCCAACACAGTCATGAAATCTATTGAAAAGTGATACCTACATCTCTCAAACCAGTAATCACTGAGTAACAACAGGCCAATCTATCACAGGCTTATGCAGTAGAGACACAATGGTTGCATTGCCAACTATGTACGTCGTTTATCCCTAGCTGCCTCCCTATTTTCAGGCTACTTTTGTTTCACTTGCCACGGCATGTTCCTCACTGGCATCCTACACTGACCGCACTAGTGCTCGATAGTCGTCATCATGCAGAGTTTCCCATTGCCTCTTTGTGATAGGGCTAGAAACCCTGTTTGACTAGAATGAGGTACAGTCAGGCATTGGCATGAATTCTAAATTCACAATGCAGAAAGTAAGCATTAGAAATCTCGTGGCAGATGTCTCAGAGCATATATGTCACTGTATGCACATCAAACAAGGACAATGAGATGACCATTGTGCACACACGCATAGTCTTTTTCTTGGTGTCTCTGTTGACCCTACACTTGCTGCCACAGTCACCAGGTGCATCCTCTACACCATGGCACAGTAGGGTCACATTGTCAGAGAAGCGACACCGTTACTTTTCTGTATCATATATAGGAACACTCCCTCACCATTTCATTGAGGTACTTCCGGTACTTATTTTCTTCCCTGTCCCTTTCTCTAACAGCCCCAGAAGCATGGCACTCATGTTGTTTACCAGACTTCCAGAAGGATATATTGCTCAGTTGACAAGAAGCTAAACATCACACCATTGTTTTTCACCGGACAGACTGGCACTAACGCCCCTTATCGTAGGGTCACAGGAAGGAAAACATTCCATTTGAAAAGACAAACTATCTCTGACACCAGAAGGTACAATGAAAGCAGCAATGGGGGCCACAGCCACAATGCCTAGCAGGCATATGCAGGAGCACCTTACACCCCTGTGGAACAAATGTCCATGGTGGGATTTGTGATACGAGCAGCAAATATGCATAATCCATGTGGCATTCATGTCAAGTCACAGATACACATGAGCAAAGCTGCCAATAGAAGTAGACGCTATCTGGCCCAGCTCTCTCAAACCAGAGAGGCAAATCATGAAACATGGAAGGTGCTTACTCTTGCACATAATTAAAGTAATGGAAGCCTTCCAATGGAGCCCCATAACTCTGTCCTTTCAAAGTGGCAGCTAAAAAAAACACATGAACAGATCACTGTGAACACATATCTCATACACATTTGCATTGTAAAGCTGCATAGAAAAGACTACGCAGAAGTGCCAGTGTTGTCACACACTCCCCACAATCTCCTCTCACATAGAAACTGCCAACATCATTGCTGGGAACTGCAGGAAGGGATTCTTCAACGGGCAAGCTGTACATCTACTCTATGTAATGACCATACAAGGATCGAAAGACTCCAGTTGACAGACATTTACTGATGGAAGGCAGCATCCTCTAAAAAAGGGTTGTCCAACTCAAGGCCTTGCGGCTCGGAAACATGTCGGATGTCCAGCATACCCCTCACTAGTATTCATGAGATACATTTGCATAAGAGGAATCTAAATATATGGACATTTGTACTAATGAGGAACATCATGAAAAATGTGTTAGGATTGCTGCCCTCGAGGCGTGGAGCTGGACAACCCCACTCTAAAATATGCACCTCTTGACTAGCTGTGTGTACAACCATACATATGTCTCATAGTTGTGACCTCTCATCCATATCTTCCTGCACTGCTCCTTGTGTGCAGCCCTTCCACCTGCATCCCTTGACATACCACAATAGCACACAAGCCCCTCATAGGACATCTCAGCTTTGGCTTACATGCCCACATTCAGCCCCATGACATTTGCAAGACCGCTACATGACTGCCAAACCATCCACCCACATGGTCTGCACTCATGCGTCAGAAACCTTTTAATGGTTGTAAGTGCGTCTAGTCACTGGGCCTCATTACGACCCTGGCGGTAAGTGAAAAACGATGCCGGTAAATGATTATCGGCATCGCTTACCGCTAGGTCCGATCATGACCCGAGAAAGTGCAATCAGCGGCATCGTAGTTAACGGTGCCGCTAACATCGCCAAGCTCGCGTGCACGTGAACTCCCATGGCATAAATACCGGCATTGCGCAAAGGTGGGAAAATCACAAATCAAGCGGACATGCTCTTAACGCCCTTGCAAAGCCCGTAAAGTACCTTACTGCCATGGTGCTAATTCTGCCGGCGCGAACCAACTGTAAATGGCCATGTGTAATGTTCCCAGCTGCCACAGGTGCACACAATCAGCACAGGTGGAGGCAATACAGACTCACCAAGTACAAAAAGAGCACACCCCACCCCTTCCCGCACCCAGTCACACTCCACAATGATTCCAATACGACTAGCAATGTTGGGGCTGGAGGACCTGATTGCAATGCAAGTGCTACAACTACAACAACAACAACAACAACAAAAACAGGCAGCACAGAGGAGACGCAGGAGGAGAAGGAGGGCAAGGCAGGGCCAGCAAGCCCCACCAGCACAGCCAATCCCACGCATCCGAGCCAGTCCTTTCAACCTCACCGCTGAGCAGATCCACACCTAGTACCGTTTGGACCGGGACACCATCACCACCATCGTGGACATGATACACAATGACATCGTCAGCATGATTGAAACACCCACCGCCACCCCCCCCCCTACTGAAGTTAGTGTCCGTGCTCCACTCCCTGGTCACAGGCACCTACCAGCACACAGTGGGGCACTTGCATGGCATTTCACAACCATTATTCTCACGTACGCTGATCCAAGTGCTCGATGCCCTCCTCAAGCACACAGACAACCACATTTCCTTACCACGGTCTGCCCAGGAGATCGCAAACACCAAAGTGGGTTCCCATGCACTTGCCGGCATACCTGGTTGCATTGGTGCCATCGACTGCACCCATGTGGAATTAGTGGTCCCACATGCCATTGAGGTAGGGTACCGCAACCGTAAGCTATTCCACTCAATCAATGTTCAAATGGTATGTGACTCCAACAGGATCCTCACACATTGTTGTGCCCGATTCCCCGGATCAACCCATGATTCAATGGTCCTGCGTAACTCCACAATACCACGCTACATGGAGCGACATGCAGGGCCAAGATCCTGGCTACTCGGTGAGTCTCATGTCATGGCCATGGAAATGTGAAGTGGGTAGGTGATTGACGTACCAATGCATACTTTACCTTGCTGGAAGCGGTGGGGCGGGAGAGATGCATACTTTACCTGGCTGAAAGGGGGGTGGAGATGCATACTTTACCTGGCTGAAAGGGGGGTGGAGAGATGCATACTTTACCTGGCTGAAAGTGGGGAGGGAGAGATGCATACTTTACCTTGCTGAAAGGGGGGGTGAGTTGCATACTTTACCTGGCTGAAAGGGGGGAGAGATGCATACTATACCTGGCTGAAAGGGGGGGAGAGATGCATACTTTACCTGGCTGCGAGTACCAGAGGCAATGGAGCCAGCTCATACGCTGAAGCAGCCCAAACTTTAGCTGACACCTGTACACATAATGCCCGATGTAAGCAGCCCTACCATGTGAATGAAGGTGTGTCCCAACCATGACACAACCATCTGCAAGTGCACTGTACCGAATCGGACCGCATCCACCTCAACGAAATGCACCTACATGCAATGACTTCAGCCAATACACGGCACCAAACACCATCAACTGAAAGGCCAGTCCCCCATAACTTCGCACAAAGGAGGCACATGACGGACATAAACATCAATACACCACTACACAGACACAGAGGCCAAAATAAATTGCATAACAACATTTGTAGTGCTCAGTAAGGTCATCATGAGGCTGACAGCAATGTTGCCATGATGAGAGCATTGATATCACTGGACATCTGCCAGATCACCAAAACAACCGCTATGGACTTACACAGTGGATGGGCACTCACAAGGCACTGGACCCCCCTGGATACACTGGTTGATGACATGCAAAGCAGTCCATGAGAGGAATACACATATACCGGTCACATAGTGTGACTCCATTCGTGCATGTAAATGTGGTACAAAGTAAGAGATGAATGCATGCCATGGTGGCACGTCATGATTTGAAGTTTGATGTCATGACTGACACATACATTGTTACCCACATACAGGTGATGCAGGCTATCCCTTGAAGAGGTGGCTCCTTACTCCAGTCCGGAACCCACAGAACCAGCATGAGGAGGACTTTAATCGTGCACATACATGAACCCGTGTGGTGATTGAGCAGACATTTGGCCTCTTGAAGGCACGGTTTCGCTGCCTCAGTAGGTCTGGTGGGGCACTCCTGTACCGCCATGAGAAGGTGGCGAAGATCGTCATGGCATGTGTAATGCTACACAATATGTGCATCAGACGAAATGTGCCCCTGCCCCCTGAAGCTGAACTGCAACCACCTGACAATGACGATGAGGAGGGTGCAGATGGGGCAGCACCTCAGGGAGGAGGCGATGCACAGGAGGGACGTGCCATGCGTCAAACTCTCATTAACCAATGCTTCTAGCACACATGGATGATGTGTGTCACATGGAGATGGCACTTGGGGCACTGTGTGTGTCTGGGACATGCACACTGTGGGCTGTTCACCAATAAAGCACACATACGCAATGAGCAATGTCCACACATGTGATTTGTGCACAAGCAAAAAGTGTATTGAAAATGTGATTTGAATGAACACACCCACTCCCCCCTGCCCCCTCAACTCCCCAACACACCCACTCCCCCGTCCCCCCTCAACTCCCCGCAAAAGTGTGTGGATGCCTGTGGTGAAGTGCATAATGTGGGATTGTTCTACTGGGCGGCCTCTATTGGCAGCCCCCTCTCCCGATCCCGCAGGTTCCTGCCTGATCTGCGGACAGGGCTTCTTGGGGTAGAACTGGCAGCCGAGGAGATACTTGGCTGCTCAAGAGGACACATGTCCCTCATAGTTTGAACGAACTCCGAGAGCACATGCCGCACTGCAGCGATTTCTGCACAGATATCCTTGGTGGAGGATTGTATGGCTGCCTTCACAGTGTCTGCACATTGTTGCATTTCCTCCCTTGCACCTCCACATTCGGCCACATGCTGAGTCAGGAGTGAAGACATTTGGTGTTGGTGTGTTATGATTTGGTCCAGCGACTCTTGGTTTTTTTGGACAATTGATAATGCCAGTGGCGTGTCGATTATGCTGCTCCCCTCCTGCACATCTTCCACTAGGCATGGAGTGGCTGGCCAAGAGTCATCAGGGGATTGTCCCTGTGTGCCATCATCATGCTGGCTGCATGGGGACAGGTAGGGGGAATGAGGGTGGGCAGTGGGGGGACATACTACAACATCAGCATCCTCCACATCACTATCCGAGCTAGCTGCAATGGCAGCAATCTCCCCAATCGTGCTGCTTCCTGCAGACACAGTTCCTTCAGTGGGCACCAGTTGGTGGATGTCTGTTGCTGATGGTACCGTGGTGCTTGCCTTGGTGATTATCAGTGCCCTGGCCTGTGTTGTGCCCATAGATTTTAGCTGCTCTGGGGGTTTGTTTTGTCCAGCAGAGGTGGAGGGTTGGTGTGGTGGTACTTCGGGCCTGGCCTTCTTGGCAGGTGTGGTGCCAGTGTCTTCATCGCCAAGGTCCGAATGAGAGCCTGTGGTGGAGCAAAGGAGGGAAAGTGTTATTGATGGGTCTGCGGACATTGAGAAGGCATTGTGATGACTGCCATCATTTTGATAACTAGATGGCGCACATTGGAGGCAGTGACATACAGGTTGTCTCCCTTTTGGGTGGAAGAAGCATGGAGGAATGTGGGTGCCTACAGTAAGGGTGTACATACTGCACATGCACAGGGTCGAGGTCAAAAATGCCTTTAGGCAGTCTTCTGCTGATGTGTCGCGTTAACCCTATTAGGCAACATTGCGCTTCACATGATTCTGGACTTCAGTGAGTTTGGCATGGCTTGATTTAAGGCACCTACCTGCGTCACCTGATGTCGGGGCTCCCCTCTCCATTTCCCCGACCCCCTCGATGCTCTCGATGCCAATGGTTGTGGCACATATCTCCTCCATGGCTGCAATTTTATCGGTGACTCTGCTCCTCCACCAGTTGCCATGCCCAGGTTTCTGTTAGCAGACAGTATACTCCTTACACGGAGCCGGAGATCGTCCCACCTTTTCCGGCACTGTCTTGCGTTGCGGGGTGTTGTGCCAATTGCACTGTCCTACCATGGCCCATATGGCCTTCTTCCGTGCTATCGCCGGTCTGGTCATCTCTGTTGAAAATACAACATCGGCATTTTCCTGTAGGGTTTCGGCAAACATGTTGAGCTCCTCCCTAGTGAAGCGCTCCTGCCGAAGCAGATCGCAACTTTTTTTTACAACTTTTGTCATTCTGACAATGGGTGGATGTAGGTGAAGGTTTGTGGCGGTTCTGGGGGTCAGATGTCCACTGGTTGTGGAGGATGGCAATGGTTTGTTTTTTAAAGATGGCCGCCATGCTCTTTCCCGTTCCGTTGCGATGACGCAACTTCCGGATCTGCTTATTTACGTTCACAGCTATTTGCGGGCACCACTATTTGCGGTGATCGCTAATATCGGTGGGAGGGGTGGCGGTAGTGTACCTGCTGTTTTTGGGATGTTACCGGCATGGCGCGGATTACATTACTGGCATGGCGCAATGCTCATGCCCGAGAGGTCGTAATGTACCGCTTTTAACGGTTTCTGGCCAGCACGGACACGTTAGTTGCGCCATGCCGGTAATGTCCATTACTTACCGCCAGGGTCGTAATGAGATCCACTGTCTGTTTCCCTAGAGAATCACTAAATTCTCCGGGGGTCATTAAGACCCTGGCACTAAGGGGTTAACGACGCCGTAAAAGGCTGCAGCGCCGTTAACCCCTTAGCGCCTAATTACAAGGTCCCTTTGCGGGACCCGACCTTAACGGCTGGTCTGGATCAGCTTTTAAAGTAGCGACCCGCAAAGGGACCTTCGAGGTAATTACGGTACCACAATTTGTGGTACCATAATGACCACCTTCCCCAGTCCCATTGAGCCCTATGGGGCAAAAATGGGACTGGGGAAGGGCCAATGTTCAATGGGGAATTACCGCCCCGCGAACTTTGGAATGGGGTGGAAATTCCCCATTGAACATTGGCGGACTCGTTACAACACCGGCAGCAACAATGGTGCTAATAGCGCCATGGGTTACCACCAGTGTTGTAATGAGGGCCTACCTGTTGAATGGAGATTTTATCTCTAAGTGATGGGGATGTGATGCCTAGCTAAATCGATATCAAAAGATCCAACTCATCCACAATCAAAGCAGGAATAAAGTTTCATCTTAGTGTCTTTTTGATTTACAAATGTGTCCTAATATTAAAAAATGAGGATCCATCTATTTTCACTAGACCCTTTAGCTGAAAGGAGAGCACATTTTTTAAAAAGGCGGTACATTCAGGTGTGTATTATTGCATTTATTTTATTTGGGCCTCATCTGAATATGAAGCACATACAAGCATTAGAAGATGCCTTCCCATTGTGTATCCCAAAATTCACTACTCTCAAGGCTATTGAAGATTCGTGTACTCACTTTGCCCCTTCTTTGTTCTGCACTTCACGATCCCCAACAAATTCCATCTAGAAGCACCTATTGAAGACACACACATGCCCCTATGACTACAGGCAGGGCTTCCCAGGAATGTAGGCCAAGGTGCAACGTACGTGACCCAATGCCATGCACTGGCATCGCCACAACCATGGGTCACACACGTCTCCTCACTTGACTGTCACATGTGACATGCACCCCTGTATGCCAACACACGTTGGAGTATCTCCCCATACCCCTCACCTGTACCAGAACCATGAAGTTGGACTCAGCCCTCTATGGCACATACACCACTCATTCCAGTCTCTCACTGCGTTTTAGAAAAGACGTTCTTACAGTCAGTTCCCCAAGATCCGTGAGTACAATACCCAGATTGATGGGAAAGGGCATAATTCAGGCCTGCCCAAGGTATGGCTGTCTATGAAGATGTCCCCTGATCTGATGGTGTTGGAATGACAGTCACACATCTCCAAAGACAACATTGAATGAGGTTATGGGGACATGGGGCATCATGGCTACACTACATGCCACTACCAAATGCAACCATATACCTGACAGAAGACATACTAACTGGTGCCTGGGAGACATTTGCCAGTACTTGTAGGCCAACGTATGTCTGTCATGCCCACAAACAAGTGAATCATCTATCAGGGTAACAGTGTAGTAAGTGGTTATGAGCGTGGCCTGTGTCACGCTTTTTCCTTACCGTCGCACTGTCTGAGGGACCGACATTGCATTAACTGTCTCACCTTTTCCACAGTGAGCAGAAACACCACTCATTGGGGACCAGCGAGCGCTGATGAGTCATAGGTGTTGGACCTCCAGCAGCACGCCACACCTGAGCAGCTACCTCTTGGGAAGGATTATGAGGAGGAGCAGGACGGGGATGTCATTCCTTTAAATACTGAGAAACATTGCTCTGCTGCATCATCTGTGCGGAGGTGTGTGGTTCTACATCTTGTCCCACCAGCAGTGGAGGAGACTCTGGTGGTGCTTGCAAAGATCAGCTGTGATCACGTGAGGAGTCATTGAGTTTAAATTCCACTCATCACTCCTGTAAGTGTCCACTCTCCATCCCATGCCCTTTCTCAGGCATCACCCATACCAACAGCCATTCCTGTTGCTGCCTTCGCTCTCCCTGATTCCCCAGGCAGGCCAACCATCACACCAACCCCTAGGACCATCCAGGGTTGGGACACCAGACTGTGTGACCATCTTCTGGCAGAAAACGTAGGTGGTAGCCCAGGCTCTGTGGGACCAGGGGATGGGTGCAGAATGTGAAATCCAAGTTGAGGATTCCATCTGGCAAGCGGTGGCTGGGCTAGTCAGCAAGTAGGATATCCTGATTGATGCAATCATGCTTTACAGATCAAGCAGAGCACCAAGAAATCATGCAGGTGGCCAGAGTGTGCGGTATAAGAATCATTAACATATCATAACATATATGATGCAGCCCAATGGGCACATGGAGAGGATGGTGCTTCCTTTGCGTGATGTGGCTCCCCAAGGAAGTGGCGTTTAGCATTGTGTGTCGTTTAGCATTGTGTGTGCAGGCTGATCAGTTATTTGAGTGACACTCAGTCCCTAGGGCAAGCAGTCTCAAGAGAAGTAGAAACGCAGGGCTTCTTTAAAGTAACGATGACAAAATATTCACATGGGCAGCCCAGGAATCAGTCACCGCCAACCTCTTGCAATGCTTCTCCATCTCCTAGTGAAGCCTGCTGTCCACTTCCTTGTCCCTCTACCCTGTCTGCAGCTACTGACTGAACTCTGCACAACAGATGATATATCTACTTGCAGCCTCAGATGTAAACATTGGCCTTCATCATGACCCCTACACATGTAGCACTCACCATCCCCTCCATATTGTAATGCAGTTGCACTGGAATACATCACTGCAAATGAAGTCAAGCGTTTTATTCTTCTATGAGTGCCACAAAATAAAGTGATAAATGTAACAGAGTGAAATTTCATGTGTGTGGTTAAGGTAGCAATGCTATGTTATTCACTGGACATGGGAGAACGGTGGCACTGTGACAGCTGTCACTGTCTGAAGTTGGCTGTAAACATGACGAGAACAGCAGCTATTTAATTTGGCATGTTGGCATGTGAGAACAAAGACATTCCCTCAATTGTTTTTGTGCTATCATACAGATTCAATCAGCCCGGTTTCACCAAGAATATGTACATTGATGGCCATGGTATTTTACATGTCTGTAATGACATATTTCTATGCAATATATTTAGATTTCTAGTAATTATTAGAGGAATATCCCTGATCTAATCACCACTCCAATCGGCACCCACAATCTGGGACAAGAAACAGGCCTTTTAAATCTGAACGTTTTATTATATTTAAAATAAATAACGGAATTAGAGGTGCTCCCATAACATTAAATGCTGGAGAAGTCATCCACAATATATCACACAAATACAGGTAGCTTGTCTACAGAAATAAAAATGCCACTTGTCTGCTATCATCTCAGTAATGCGTGTATTCAAATGTGCACGCACATATTCACGTAGAAAAACAAATAGGATTGACTATTCTAAATCTGCTCCCCCATAAATCAAAAGATGAAGCAGTTCACAGAATCAAGTTGGAAAAAATGTACTTTGTTTTCTCTAAAACCAATTATAAGAATTGGCATCAGAGAAACATATTTACTGTAACACATGGTTATCTGACTCTTCGGTTAATTCAAATCTAAAATGTTTGACACCATCTGTGACAAACTGTTGGTTCTTAGCTTGGGCACAGATACATAACTGTTGAGCACTATCATTGTGGGGTCCGGAATTCTGCTTCTGTTTGGAATGTGGGGAAAGCAGTGCCTAATTCTTCCACCATTCTCATAAATAGGGTTCCCCAAAATACCTTTAATTGCTGTCGAGGGTTTAATTAATTCTTGGGATATTTGTCTACATTTTCTGGTGCCATTGTATTCATTGGTGTCTTGTCTTTCAAAGTCCCAGGATAAGCAGGGACATTAACAAGCTTCAGGCAACAGCACCAAGTACGCTCTGCATTTCTGTCTGTCCACCTGCTTCCAAAATCCATATTAGGTGAACTGGTTCTGGCTTGGAGATTGGCTCTGTATTCATTCTCTTCTGAAAAGGCTTCTTCAGGACATTTTTCATGAGCTACTGCCAGTTGTAGTCACAAGCAGCTTTTCTTCTAACAGGCGGTCTCTGTTGTGTGATTCCCCAAATTCTTTGTCTCCTATCTATGTGTTTGAGTTTAAATACCCAGAAAAACCCACCTAAGGAGCATCATTTGATGCAAAATGTTTGGATTGGGAAGAGCCTGTGATAGGTTCCCTTCCCCTACTCAAACCCACCAGGGCCCTCCTCCTTGCTTTCATTAGCCCATTGAAATGTCTATGTCATAATGGAATGTGCTAGCTAGGAGTGAGCTCTTCCATTAGGAATGAGGAATGAAATCAGAACAAAATATTAGTGTTTCTTGTAATTACATGTAGGGGTTAATAAGGAGTATATATTCAGATTTGCAAGAATATTCTGAATATGAAGACATCCATTATGTTTTTGTCACTGTTTCCATAAAAGAGTTTTCAAAATATGAATATGCATGCATGGGCTATCACTCAGGAGGATAGCCCAGGGGCAACGTGCTCACCTTGGAAACAAGACGACACAGAGCAACGCAGGTTCGATCCCCGGGTCTGCACTTAGAACCCCCACGGGATATTAAGCGGGATATAAATAACCTATCATATCATATTTTAATATATCCTTTTTATATGCACGTGACCTGTGTTTTCCTCTGATCCAGCTCTGTCTTTACTTTTCAAATCAGATGAATGGTTCGGAAGTTACCGCTGTTAATCTAGTTCTTATTGTCATTTCTTTTTGTTCTTATGTTTAGAACTAAATGTGTATTATGCATTCCAGCTGGCTTGAATTTCATTTCTGTGTTACCTTAAAGTAAGACCATTGGGCCATTCACTGACTTTAAACAACAGACCCTTACAACAGAATGCTATAATAGATCAGTTACATTCTTCTTGAGGCCGTATTGCCCTGCCAAGTTTGTTGATTCAGGTGTGTTGTTGGCCCGCTGCTTCTAAGAATGCACTTACTGATCCAGAAAACACGAAATGTGTTGACATTTCTAATCAGCTTAAAAGCACAGGTCCAATGATATGAGCCTTATCCCCAATATAAAGCTCACATTTTGTGTATTTGTTTGCAATTTGGGAACAAGGTCTTTGTCACCTATGCACATATGCCATTAGCCCTTGCAATGCCTTGATCAAACAGTTGACAATGGATTGTCACACTTCTGGTTTCAAAGTGCTGACTCCTGCATAAACATATGATGTCCGGTGAATTGAAGTTCACAGATGAGGTCAAGAGAATGTCAAAGCTAACTTGAGATATATTAAGTCCAATGCAACAGAAACAATTTCACTTTAAATCCATGTTACTGCTAATAACACTCAAATAGCAGAGTGTTCTGTTCATAAATGTACTAAATCCTTCGTGTGATTTTTAATACATTTCTTTGTATACTTTCATTATAGAATACAAATTTTCTAATTGTATAATTCTACATATTCCCTTTCACATGGCAGCATAAATACAGAAGCAGTGCATCATTTTGCTCTCAGTAAAGCCTACAACATTCCAGGTTTTCTCTGAATATTTAGTTTTTTCTTTTGGATCAAGTCTTTCCCCCGAGAGGATTCATATCATCACAATCTCAAGGGAAAAATAAAGTTTCATCATCAATTCTGTCTGTTACTGTCCTTGAATTGGTTCCAGAGTTGGTATCCCAGATCTTTCTTAAAATCGGGATGGTGGAGCAGAATCTCTAGCTAATTTGATGATCAGAACTTTTTCATGGTACACTCGGGGTTTTAACTCCTTTTGCAATGATTCCATGACATTTTATGTGTTTGATACATTCGATTTGATTTTCCTTCAAGAATCGTGGTTGAGATCTGTGTTTGATGTTGATGGCTTTTCTTCATACCATCAATTAGCCAGTGGGTCGGGTGGTGGGAGACCCACGGGAGGTCTCTTTGTGTTTTGCAGGAATTTGATTTTTGATGCTTCGAAGTTAATCTCTGAAGATACCAAAGGCATTATGATTGTTAGATCAATAAGAAAAATCAGAGTCGGTGTCAAAGGCTGGTTACTTATACATTTATACTGGAACCCTACCGCTGTACCATTAAGGTCTTTTCTACAAAGCCTGGGGGATCTTCTTATTATGGCAACTGCTTCTTTTCTCTTGGATCAAATCATAATTATGGGTGATTTGAATTCATACTGCCTGGGATCAATGCCTCTAGCTAATGGTAAGGGTAATCGAAAGTTCATTGATGGGTCTGTGTGAAGGCACTTTATGGAGGAATGGGATCTCTGGGTATTGAATGGTAGTTTGTGTGGTGAATTACCTGCCCCTCCTACTTGGCGGTGGGTGCTCTCCACTCCACAATCGATTATGTGTTTCTATCGAGGGATCTGTTTGAATGTTGTTTGGATTTCAAAATTACAGATGGTGGGCTCAGTGATCATGGTATCCTGGAGGCCTCATTTGGGGTGGTACTGGAGTTTAAGGCTGCTTACATGCCCCAAAGACTAGTTCTGAATATGGCACCAATAATGTAGCCAAGTTTGTAAAAAGTCGCTCTGACTCTGAGTTGGCCCTCCAGTGCAATCCAGGAACCTTTGTAAATTTACTATGGAAGTTGAATCCTCCTAGTGCAGGTCCTTAAAAGACTACTTTACTGCATAGACATTATTTAGATCTCCAACCTCTGTTAAATAAGGGAGAAAAAAGAAAAGCACTGAGGGAGGTGAATAGAAATAATAAGTTGAATGCCAAACAATGTTTGATTGAGGGTAAGTTGATTAAAAGTCAATTTAGGAACTGGATGAGATCACATAGGGCTTTAAGGCTCCAACATGTTGTTGAGGAAATATTAAGGGCGGTGTGTTTGAAAAATTCACGTAGTTTTTGGGCACTGATTAACCATAAGGTGAATGAATCACAAGATGCGATTATCCAGGAAGAGGTTTGGGTTGATTATTATGTCAAAGTATATGCATGACTTGAAGGTATCATTAAACGTTTTGAAATCGACTCACCCTGGATTTTAAATTCATCCTTGGAGGAGATCAGGATCCAAATGATGAAATCCTCTGCCTCACGAGCAGCGGGCCCTAATGGCTTCACAAATATGATATTAAAATCTAATCCAATGTTACGCTCACATGGTTCCACGGGGACGCCACCCAGCAGTTGGGACTCAGGTATCCTTTTCCGCGGTTCCCAGGTGTGATCAGCGGGAGGGTTCTGCCTGGAATACAGGTGGGTAATGTTCAAGACTGGGCAACTGGGGTAAACAGTCTCCCACCACCCCATATACCCGCGGCCTCACTGGACCTCTCCTCACCTTGTTTTAATGCAGGTATGTTCTCTGTCTTGCCTTCTTGGCAGGGGCGCCTTGTGCTTGGTGGGCGTTTGCCATCAAGTTACTTCACTGATGCCGGTCTGCTTTGAGTCTTTCAGGTAGGTCTTATTGCTGTGCTATATTTTTGTCCTTGCATGCCTTTTTGGTTTAACTAATATCTTTTCTCTTCCTTAGGTGCGCAGAAGCCCGATATGTGGCATACACTGAATTGGGTCTCGCCGGTAAGTAATGGCGTTTTTAGAGCGCCTTGAGGAGGTGAGTAGGTGCTAAGTGCAGTGCTATGATGCCTTGCCTCTTGCTAACCTGTTGTCTTGTCTTCCCACAGGTCGCGGTGCACACCCGGTGCTTGGAATTCCTGAGGCGATGCTGGTCGAGGAGCGGCTTGCGAGGTAAGCTTTTCGGCACCGTTCATTAAATTGTAAAAATGTCTAATGCCTTGTTTCTTTCTTTTTTGCAGATCCGTCGGTTCGGGAGGAGTGCTGGTTCCAGGATGCTGATCTCAAGAGCCGTGGACAGCTAACAAAGAAATTACAGGTAAGCTGCTGCTGCTAACGATGTCCTTTTTCTCCTTAACAGATGCTGTTCTTCAGAGGTTCACAGGTGCAGCTGAACACGGTGAGCGTCACGTTGCAGAATTGCAAAGTAACACAAAGCGTGTTATCCCAGTCGAGTGTGGTTTAAATAGCTTCAAGAAAGTAGTCCAGGTAAAATAGTTCCTATGGTACCACACCCAAAAATACTATTCCGCATAGCTTGGTTCCAAGGAGCCAAGCTATGTGGATGCCTCCATGTTGATTGACACTGAAATAAAGTAGTTCCCCATACAAGTCCTTTATCAAGTATGAGCCTGGCGCCATAGGTACCAGTACTGGCCCCAAGAAGGCCTAGGCCAAGGATGCCTGGTTTTAGTGGAAACCCTTCCTGGCCCATGGGCTTGCCAGGGGGTCTTCTGGATGTGGGTCGTGACGGCACTCCCCCCCAAGGTGTTTCTCCTGTCCGGCCCGGGTTTAGTTGGGAAGTTTCGATGATAGTTTTTGATCAGGCGAGGCGCATGAACATTTTCAGAGGGTTCCCAGGATCTATATTGGGGTCCAAACCCTTTCCAATCAATTAGATAGTATAGCTTCCCCTTTGAATACTTAGAGTCCAGTATGCCTTTAACTTCGAATTCTGGTTCTCCATCAACAAGAATGGGTTTTGGTGGTGTTCCAATCCGTGTATCAGGCTGCATTGGTTTTAAAAGGGACACATCAAATATTGGGTGAATGTGTAGGTTGGATGGTAAATCTAATTTGACGGTCGCTGGATTAATAATCGCCTTGATGGCGTGGGGTCCTAAGTACCTGGGTTGAAAGGTTTGGGTTCCTTTGAAGGGTATAAACCTGGCGGCCAGCCAAACCTTGTCCCCTACTTGATAGTCTGGGGCCTTTTTCCTGTGTTCGTCGACAAATTGTTTTTGCTTGTCTTTGGCGTGAATTAGATGTTCTTGTGCCTTTTTGAAAGCCTGAGTGATGTTGGTGTGAAGGGTTTTTACTGCTGGCATCTCCAAGCTGGTTGGGAGATCCAGTTTTGAGGTACGTGGGTGTCTACCACATAGGGTGTAAAAGGGTGTTTGTCCGGTACTGGAATGCAAGGAGTTGTTATATGTGTACTCGGCTATCCATAGTAAGTCCTTCCAGTCTCTTAATTCATGGTGCAACATGCATCGTAGGTATTGCTCAAGGGTCTGGTTGGTTCTCTCGGTCTGACCGTCCGTTTGGGGGTGATGGCTAGTGGATAGCCAGACGTCAATTTGCGCCATTGCACAACACTTTCTCCAAACGTTAGAGACGAACTGGCTACCTCGATCGGAGATCAGGACTGATGGGAAGCCATGTAGTTTAACAACACCGTCCAGAAATACCTTGGCTAGAGTGGATGCGTCAGGGAGGCCTTTGAGTGGAATAAAGTGCGCCATCTTTGAGAATAGGACTACGACTACAAGAATGGTGTTAAACCCTTGACTGGATTGCAGGTCAGTGAGGAACGCGAGGGAAAGAGTGTGCCATGGTGCAGGAGGAATGTCCAAAGGTTTTAGAAGGCCAGATGGTTTTCGTTTTTGCAACTTGTTTTGCGCGCAGACTCCACAAGACTGAATGCATTGGATGACATCTCTACGCCAGGTAGGCCACCAGAAGTTCTGTTTTACCTTGGCTAAGGTCTTGGTAATTCCAGGGTGTTCTTCAATCAAAGAATCGTGATAACCTGAAATGATTTGTTGCTGTAAGTCCTTGGTGGGTATATACAGACAACCCTTAAAAAAGGGTAAGTGATCTTTGATGGAATATTGTTCCCCCTGCGCTTGCCATGCAAGGAGGGCATCCGGATTCATGGTTTGTTGAATTTCTTTTCCCAGTTCCACTTGGGTTAAGGCCATAGTGAGGCCTAAGAGTTTGTCTTCGGGTATGATGGGGACTGGGTCTGGGGCCGTATAAAATATGTAATCAGTGCCAGTACGAGAGAGTGCGTCAGCTTTTCCATTCTTGACACCTGGTCGAAATGTAATGACATAATCATATTCGGCGAAGAAAAGTGCCACCGCAACTGGCGTGAAGACTGGGCTTTAGCTGTTTTAAGATATTGCAGATTTCGGTGGTCCGTGATAACTGTAATGGTGTGTCTGGCCCCCAGAAGGTAGTGTCGCCAAGCTTTCAAGGCGGATTTGATTGCCAAGAGTTCTTTGTCCATAATGGCATAATTTACTTCTGGAGGTGAGAACTTCTCCGACCAGAGGGCCACTGGATGTAGCTGGCCGGTGTCAGGTTCTCTTTGTGAGAGGACAGCTCCCATTGCTATACTGGAAGAGTCCGTTTCCACGATATAAGGAAGATCTGGACGTGGATGTCGCAGGATTGGCACTGAGGTGAACCTTTTCTTAAGTTCCTGAAAAGCTTTTTCTGCTTCTTCGGTCCAGGCAAATTTTTTGTTATTTTTTCGTAGTAGTACGATGATCGGGTGTACAACTTGGGAGAAGTCTGGTATGAACCGGCGATAGAAGTTCGCAAAGCCCAACATACTTTGCACTCCTTTCACTGACGTTGGTGATGGCCACTTCAGAATGGCGTCAACTTTGTGCAGGTCCATCCTGATGCCTCCGGGAGTAAGGATAAAGCCTAGAAACTCTAATTCGGTTACGTGAAAGAAACACTTTTCAAGCTTTGCATATAAATGATGTTCACGGAGCTTGGCGAGGACTGAACGGACGTGCTTGATATGATCCTGTTTTGAGGTTGAGTACACTAGGATATCATCTATGTACATTAGGGCGCAGACATCAATTAACTCTCTCAAGACGTCATTCATGAAATATTGAAATGCTGCCGGAGCGTTGCATAACCCAAAGGGCATGACTTGATATTCGAATAAACCATATTTGGTACGGAAAGCAGTTTTCCATTCGTCTCCACTTCTGACCCAGACCAGGTGGTACGCTCCCCGAAGATCCAATTTGGTGTAAATCTGAGCACCTTTGACCTGGTCCAGCATTTCTGGGATAAGTGGCAAGGGATAGCGGTTCTTTACAGTGATCTGGTTTAATGCGCAGTGGTCAATACAGGTCCTTAAGTCCCCTTCTTTTTTCGGCACGAAGAACAAAGGACTGGCTGCAGGGGACTTCTATGGACGGATGAATCCGTTTGCAAGGTATTGGTCTAAGTAAGACTTCAGATGAAGATTTTCAGGTTCCCGTGAGTGCATAGATTCTACCACAAGGGACTTGAGCACCAGGAACAAGGTCAATTTGACAGTCATAAGGCCTGTGCGGCGGCAGGGTGTTTGCTTGGTCCTTCTGGAATATATCCTGGAAATCGCGTTATTCCTCTGGCAAGGTATTAGTTAACCCGGGGTTGATGTTGTTGCTCCGGGAGTTGCAGAAATACTGAAAGCTGGTTTTCGTTCTTGATAATAACAGGCTGGAGAGCAGTCACTTTGGAAGGTTAATTTCCTGGCCCACCAGTCGATCAAAGGGTTGTGAGCGACTCACCATGGCATCCCTAGTATAAGCCGGAATTGAGGTGCCTTGATGAGATCGAATGAAATGAGTTCCCGATGCCCGTCCTGGCACAGCAAGGTTATCTCGGCTGTGCATTGGGTTACGGGTCCGGAAGCGATTTCTGTCCCATCTACCGTAGTCACCTTGTCTGTAGTCGGCTTAGAACATAAGGGAAGACCCATCTCTGCAGCCAGGTCTTGATCTATATAATTCCCGACTGCTCCACTGTCGATGTATGCCTCAACGGCATGCATTCTTGACGACCGTTGGTTATTGATTAAGATCACTGGTATTGCAAAGTGTGAGGTCAGTGGCGCTTTCCTCTCACTAGACAAACTGACCTATACGTTTGCCGAGCTGGGTAGTTTTCCGTTTTAGATTCTTTCTCTTCATCTTTTTTCGTGGCCCCGATGACCTTCCTTGGAGGTTTCACTGGGCAGTCCTTCACGAAATGCCCAGGTTATCCGCAATACAGACATAACTGTTGTTGCCTTCTTTTATGTCGCTCTTGTTTTGTTAATGTAGGTCGCATCCCCCCAATTTGCATGGGCTCCACAGTGCTTTCTTGTACTCGGGTTACATTGTCTCTAGACCGAACATACACAGCCCGAGGATCCATTTTGGAACGATCTGCTTTTCGGTCTTACAACCGGTGGTCTAGTTGTACGACCAGATTTATGAACTCAGAACAGTCTCGAGGAGGATCAACTACTTGAGCAAGAACGTCTTTCAATTCGCCTCGTAAGCCCCGATGAAACAACGTGGTTCTTTTGTTTTCAGGCCACCTAGCTTCGGCAACCAATCTGTCGAAAGTAGCAATGTACGTTAAAAAGTCCTGATTTCCCTGTCGGAGGGAAAGGAGTTCATTGTCCACTGCTTGCTCTCGGGTATGGCGAGCAAAATGTTTCTCCATTTCCCTCTGAAATCCCCCAAAGTCATGTAATAAAGGATCATCATGGGTCACCAATGGTACAGACCAATCTGCTGCGCTACCGCTCAGGTATGATAAAACAAAGGCAACCCGAGCTTGGTCGTTTGGGGATGCTCCTGGCCTGCAAAGAAAGTGAAGGCGACACTGATTCATGAAAGCTGCGTATTTCCGTGGATCACCTGTAAACTGCTCCGGCGGTGTCAAAGGAACTGTTCCTGGTAGCATAATTTGTAAGGGACCGGAGTAGAGGAAGTGGATGGCAGGGTAGGATTCTGCATCGTCGGGTTGCTTCCAGGCAGAGGTGTCTGTTCTGCTTGTGATTGCAAGTATCGTCTGCTAATGTCTTCTGTGCGCTCCTTAGTCACTATTAAATCTCTTCGGAGAGTGTTAGTCTCCTGTCAGGCAGAATAAACCTTGGCACGCAGTTCTCCTATTAATTGGGCCAATTGGTCTAATTCCAAGGTCTCCATGGCGCCCAAGTGGATTGGTTTGGCAGGCTTTGCGTTCTGTTACGCTCACCTGGTTCCACAGGTACGCCACCCAGCAGTTGGAACTCAGATATCCTTCTCTGCGGTTCCCAGGTGTGACCAGCGGGAGGGTTCTGCCTGGAATACATGTGGGCAATGTTCAAGACTGGGCAACTGGGGTAAACAGTCTCCCGCCACCCTGTATACCCGCGGCCTCACTGGACCTCTCCTCACCTTGTTTTTAATGCATGTGTGTTCTCTGCCCTGCCTTCTTGGAAGGGGCGCGTTGTGCTTGGTGGGCGTTTGCGATCGAGTTACTTCACTGATGCCGGCCCACTTTGAGTCTTTCAGGTAGGTCTTATTGCTGTGCTATATTTTTGTCCTTGCATGCCTTTTTGGTTTAACTAATGTCTTTTTTCTTCCTTAGGTGCGCGGAAGCCCGATATGTGGCATACACTGAATTGGGTCTCGCCGGTAAGTAATGGCGTTTTTAGAGCGCCTTGATGCGGTGAGTAGACGCTAAGCGCAGTGCTATGATGCCTTGCTTCTTGCTAACCTGTTGTCTTGTCTTCCCACAGGTCGTGGTGCTCACCCGGTGCTTGGAATTCCTGAGGCGATGCTGGTCAAGGAGCGGCTTGCGAGGTAAGCTTTTCGGCACCGTTCATTAAATTGTAAAAATGTCTAATGCCTTGTTTCTTTCTTTTTTGCAGATCCGTCGGTTCGGGAGGAGCGCTGGTTCCAGGATGCTGATCTCAAGAGCCGTGGACAACTAACAAAGAAGTTACAGGTAAGCTGCTGCTGCTAACGATGTCCTTTTTCTCCTTTACAGATGCTGTTCTTCCGAGGTTCGCTGGTGCAGCTGAACACGGTGAGCGCCACGTTGCAGAATTGCAAAGTAACGCGAAGCGTGTTATCTCAGCCGGGTGTGGTTTAAATAGCTTCAAGAAAGTAGTCCAGGTAAAATAGTTCCACACCCAAAAATACTAAACCGCATAGCTTGGTTCCAAGGAGCCAAGCTATGTGGATGCCTCCATGTTGATTGACACTGAATTAAAGTAGTTCCCAATACAAGTCCTTTATCAAGTATGAGCCTGGCGCCAAAGGCGCCAGGACTGGCCCCAAGAAGGCCTAGGCCAAGGATGCCTGGTTTTAGTGGAGATCCTTCCTGGCCCATGGGCTTGCCAGGGGGTCTTCTGGATGGGTGTTGTGACATCCAACAACCTGGGCGCAAATGCTTAAGGACCTCTTTGATCGAATAATCAAAACTAGAACAATCCCAGATTCCTGGAAATGTTTGATTATAGTCCCTATTAATAAACAAGGTGATCGTTTAGCCGCGTCTAATTATCACCCTATTTCTTTGCTAGAGGCGGATGGAGAAATATTTGCAGGCCTGGTCCATAGAGACCTTGAAGATTGGTCCAAATAAATTGGGATCATATCAAAGTTCCAAATGGGATTTAAGAAGGGCCTCTCCACCGCCCTCAATAACCTGGTTTTGAGCTGTGTAAGTTCCAGCAGCTTTTTCAAGGGTGGAAGCACCCTTTCCGGAGCCTGGTTTGACTTATCCCAGGCTTTCGATACTATTAATAGAAAGCTCTTATGGAATAAGTTGAAAAGGTGGGGGCTGCCGGAGTCCCTGTTGGCTATTCTCATTGAACTCCATCAAAATTCCACTCTATGTATTAGACTAAAGCCGGTGAGCTATCTCAAGAAATCGAGATAAATAGAGGAGTTTGACAGGGATGTCTAGTTTCCCCCTTTCTTTTTAATTTATTCCTGGCGGATTAATTTCAGTGGCTTTGCAATTTACTTGCGTCTAGTCCTAAAGTAGGCCAGACAAAAATATCTTGGCTGGCCTATGCGGATGATATTGCCATCTTGGACTGTACACAAATTAGTCTCCAGCGCATTCTTAATGCCTTAGTAGAATATGCTAAATTAAATCAACTGACAATAAATCCGGAGAAATCCAATATAGTCTTCAAAAGGCCTCAGAAAAAGGTTAATCTTTTACATGGCAGATTGATAGTAAAGCATTGCCAGTAGTGCATGAGATAATGTTTTTGGGTTTTAAGATCCAAGCCTACCCAACCAAAAGTTCTTTATTGAATGCCCTTGATAGTAAGATCTTGAACTTAGGCTCCCAGATGATTAAAATATATAGTAAGTTCTGTAAATTCTCAATCACCTCTATTATAAAATACTATGTAGGAAAGGTGGCTCCTGCACTGCTTTTTGGATTGGAATGTAACTGTCAAAGCTTTGTTATGGACTGGGACAAATTGGAGTCGAGACTGTGGCAAAGAACATTGAGCCTCCCAATGTAGACACCAGTAGTCGCTATTTGTTATGAATTGGGCTTAATATCGCTCCTGGCATTGATGGAATGGCGTTGGGTCTTGGTATGTCGACTGATTTTGGACCCCCCTCAAAGTTCTCTTTATGAAGACATAGCTGTGCAACTCTTTAGCGGTGACAATGGCTTTCTAAACGCCTTGAGGAATAGATCTATGGAGATTCTTTCTTCTGCTAATTCTGATGTAGACACTTTGATTCATAACCCTTAAAAAGTTAAAGAGTGTCTGAAAAGAGGGGACTGGATTAGAATGATTTAGAGGGTGAGGGTGTTGAAACTCTCTTCTCCCCTTTCTATGTTCGATAAACCTAGATCCTTTTTACCCACTTACCTGAGAAGGTCAACTGACCCTAGTGTGAGGGCTGATTTCCTCAGACTCAGACTAAATAGCTTGCCGACCTTGGAAATACTGTTTGTGAAGAGAGGGAAATATTTCCATTGGACATCTGCCAAGACTGTAATGTGAAGCTAAAGAACACAAATTGTCATGTGTTGTGTATCTGTCCTGCGACTTGGGCATTAAGGGTCCATAAATTGGGAAGATTTGTTCATATTATTGACACTCTGGAATCCAAAATGTTTTGGTAACGATTGATATTGGATAATGAATGGTTTCTCACAATGGAGGTTGTGAGAATTTTGAGGCAACTAAAATTGACTAAGAGGAGATGAAACTATTTATGTCCTTTGCATTAGTAATTTTGGGTGATTCTTGTTATGATTAGTAGTAATTATGAGTTAAATTCTAAGTTGTTTTTTCTTTCTATTTTCAGTTATTTATTTATTTGGAAGAATTATTTGTTATGAAGGAATGTTTTTATTTGTGATCTATGTTAAAAGTCATGATTTGTTTTTGGCTAAAGCACAATAAATAAATAAAAAATAAAAAAAAGTTTTGTCTTTTTCACATTAATTACATGAAATTTCAGATTCAAGCCATTTTGAGTTTTCATTATTTAATGGAGAGCACTACACGTAACCAAATAATACATAACAGGTCAAAAGTTGAAGGAATTGTGCATATGCCAAATCACCTGTTGTCAGGCTCGGATGCAACATCCATCTAATTGTGATCTTTCTTGAATGGGGATAACTTTATTTTGCGCCAACAAAGAACATCAAAGGGGCATTGTCAGTTGATTGTAGCTGAAATAATCTTCAAAAACTGATATTGGTTCAAATTACAAATTGTATATTTTCAGGCTTACTGTTTATACACTCTCAACACGTGTTTCACCATTCAAATTCCTAAATGGCTCATCAGGTGGTCTATTCAAACAATAGACCAAATGGGTAATTTGAGCCGCTTTGAGTTGTTCTTAATTATAGAATTCAAAAGAAGCAACCGTATCTTGTGGTTCACTAATGGTTTAAGCTTTCAATAGCTGGCTCGAGTTACAAAGTTAAGGTGGGTTTAGGGCATTGGGTCGCCTTTCTGCTTCCTGATGCTTCCTGTTGCCACTAATTGTGGTTCACAGCCAGATTTTACATGTCACATGTTAACAAAAACGAAAATGCCACATGGTTACTGGGGTACAGGCTCATACACACCAGAATTTAGTATGTATGGCAGATAGCCTTCAGATTAGACATGCTCCTGGAATGGGCTGACTATTTCGGTTCACTTTGTGCATGTGCTGGTGCATTCGGGGGTCGGTTCATGGAATTAATGTGCGCCGAAAATTCGCGCGCAGAGGTGCCAAAATGTGCGAATCGCAGTAAAAGTGCGAGAATCGCAGTGCAAGTGCGAAAATTGCAGGGAAACCAGCGCACATCGATTCATGGAAGTCCGTTAGCAAGAAAAACATGGGATGTGCGCTAAAAATGGCGCACAGGTCACCCAACAGCGTGCGCCACGGCCACTGCGAAATCGCACATATCGCGGCGCACATCACAAAAGTAGGCGGAACACGGGGCGTAACACTCGGAATGGGGAACAACGCGTGAAAATATAGGCGTCACGGGGGAAGTACAGGAGGCAAGTGCGCGGAACGCCCACACGCTCGCCTACAACCCGTATTCATGGAATCGAATAGGGCAAACCATCGCACGGACAAAGATGCGCACAGGGCCAAACAAGTACGCCACAAGAAAGCAGGCGGTAGCGCCCCTGCGCCTGAAAAAAATGTGCACCAAAAAGTGCGCTAACCAAAAGCACCCATATACAGCCATGATGAATGGTCCATACAGTGGAACTCTAGGTCAAATGAGGTGCAAAGGGGTACCGACAAACACGGACACCCGCTGTGTGAAAAATAGCGTGTGCGTGTGTTCCTGGTTGCACGGGAAGTTCCACACGCGATTGGCCTGGGTACGTGTACTTCGGGGTGCGCGGGAAGGTCCACACGCGATTAGCCTGGGTACGTGTACTATGGGGTGCGCGGGAAGTTCCACACGGGATTAGCCTGGGTACGTGTGTTTCGGGGTGCGCGGGAAGTTCCACACGCGATTAGCCTCGGTACGTGTATTCCGAGGTACGCGGGAAGATTCACACGCGATTTCAGCAGGGTATGTGTATTTCGGTGGTGCCGGGGAATGCTACACGTGATTTGGCCATGTGGGTCCTCCCAGGTGTTCCTTCTACACCCTCCACGGCCCCTGCAGGCAGCCCACACCACAGGGGACTACACTGCACCCCTGCTCATGTCCCACAGGCAACCCATCCACCATGGCCATGCCCACCAGCCAACCCACATGTCACCTTGCACCACTGATCACCAACACATGTCTCCCAGCACCCCCACCCCACAGCCACCAGGGGCACCATCCACCAGGCCCCCACTCATGTCTACCACCACCCCCACCCCCCAGCCACCAGGGGCACCCTCCACCAGGCCCCCACTCATGTCTCCCACCACCCCAACCCCCAGCCACCAGGGGTACCCTCCACCAGGCCCCCACTCATGTCTACCATCACCCCCACCCCCCAGCATCCAGGGACAGCCTCCACCAGGCACCCACTCATGTCTCCCACCACCCCCACCCCCCAGCCACCAGGGGCACCCTCCACCAGGCCCCCACTCATGTCTACCATCACCCCCACCCCCCAGCAGTGTAGGGGCAGCCTCCACCAGGCCCCCACTCATGTCTCCCACCACCCCCACCCCCAGCAGTGCAGGGGCTCCCTCCACCAGGCCCCCACTCATGTCCCCTATCGCCCCCACCCCCCAGCCACCAGGGGCAGCCTCCACCAGGCCCCCACTCATGTCTCCCATCACCCCCACCCCCCAGCCACCAGGGACATCCTCCACCAGGCCCCCACTCATGTCTCCCATCACCCCCACCCCCCAGCCACCAGGGGCACCCTCCACCAGGCCCCCACTGATGTCTCCCACCACCCCCACCGCCCAGCAGAAAAGGGGCAGCCTCCACCAGACCCCCAACCATGTCTCCCACCACCCCCACCCCCCAGCCACCAGGGGCAGCCTCCACCAGGCCCCCACTCATGTCTCCCACACCCCCACCCCCCAGCAGTGCAGGGGCACCCTCCAACAGGCCCCCACTCATGTCTCCCACCACCCCCACCCCCCAGCAGTGCAGGGGCACTCTCCACCAGGACCCCACTCATGTCCAACTCATGTCTCCCTGCACCCCCACCCCCCAGCTACCAGGGGCAGCCTCCACCAGGCCCCCACTCATGTCTACCACCACCCCCACCCCCAGCATCCAGGGGCAGCCTCCACCAGGCCCCCACTAATGTCTCCCACCACCACCACCTCCCAGCAGTGCAGGGGCAGCCTCCACCAGGCCCCCACTCATGTCTCCCACCACCCCCACCCCCAGCCACCAGGGCCACCCTCCACCAGGCCCCCACTCATGTGCCCTATCACCCCCACCCCCCAGCCACCAGGGGCACCCTCCACCAGGCCCCCACTCATGTCTCCCATCACCCCACCCCCCAGCCACCAGGGGCACCCTCCACCAGGCCCCCACTCATGTCTCCCATCACCCCCACCCCCCAGCCACCAGGGGCACCCTCCACCAGGCCCCCACTCATGTCCAACTCATGTCTCCCTGCACCCCCACCCCCCAGCCACCAGGGGCAGCCTCCACCAGGCCCCCACTCATGTCTACCACCACCCCCACCCCCCAGCATCCAGGGGCTGCCTCCACCAGGTCCCCACTCATGTCTCCCACCACCCCCACCCCCCAGCAGTGCAGGGGCAGCCTCCACCAGGCCCCCACTCATGTCTCCCACCACCCCCACCCCCCAGCCACCAGTGGCACCCTCCACCAGGCCCCCACTCATGTCCCCTATCACCCCTACCCCCCAGCCACCAGGGGCACCCTCCACCAGGCCCCCACTCATGTCTCCCATCACCCCCACCCCCAGCCACCAGGGGCACCCTCCACCAGGCCCCCACTCATGTCTCCCATCACCCCCACCCCCCAGCCACCATGGGCACCCTCCACCAGGCCCCCACTCATGTCCAACTCATGTCTCCCTGCACCCCCACCCCCCAGCCACCAGGGGCAGCCTCCACAAGGCCCCCATTCATGTCTCCCATCA
This sequence comes from Ambystoma mexicanum, assembly GCF_040938575.1. NCBI lineage: Eukaryota > Metazoa > Chordata > Amphibia > Caudata > Ambystomatidae > Ambystoma > Ambystoma mexicanum. Next base: position 503,326,901 of record NC_090936.1, on the reverse strand, counting down.
CCCCCACCCCCAGGCCACCAGGAGCACCCTCCACCAGGCCCCCACTCATGTCTCCCATCACCCCCACCCCCCAGCCACCAGGGGCAGCCTCCACCAGGCCCCCACTTATGTCTACCACCACCCCCACCCCCAAGCCGTGCGATTTGCCTGGGTACGTGTATTCCTGGGGTGCGCTGGTAGTCTCCCATGCGATACCATCAGGGTACGTGTATTATGGGTCCGCGTGAACTCCCACACGCGATACCAGCGGGCTACGTGTTTTACGGGGTTCGCGGGAAGTTCCACACGCGATTGCCCTGGGTACGTGTATTTCGGGGTGCGCGTGAACTTCCACACGCGACTGGGCCTGTGAGAGTGGGGTACTTGTATTCCAGGGGTGGGCGTGAATATTTACTCGCGACTGGGGCTGGGAGAGCGTGCTACGTTTATTCCTGGGGTGGGCGGGAAGATTCACACGTTAGCCTACGACGCGCCGAAAAATAAATGGTCCAATCCTGAAACATGTACGCCAGCATGAAGCAGGCGTACGTCGACCCGCGCAGCATAAAAGTGCGCGCAAACAACAAACAAGCTCAGACGCCAGGATGAATATACCGTTCCTAGCAGCAGTGGCCGTGGGTTACCAAAGGAGGAGGAGGAGGATAGTGAGGGCCCGAATTTTCACTCCCAGAACCAGCCTTTTTGGGCTGCCTGATGACCAGGTGTATGGGAGGTACAGGTTTCCACCACACATAATACTGGACCTTGTCAGTGAGTGGGAGGATGACCTCACATCACCCACCCTGTGCTCCCAAGCACTCAGCCCCCTGGAGAAGGTCCTCAATGTACTGCACTTCTTGGCCACAGGATAATTTCAGCGGACAAGTGCCATAGTGGGTGGGGTGTCACAGGCCACGCATTCACGCTGCCTACACCAGGTCTTGAACATCATCACTGCACGCCCATCAGTCCGTAGGCACATATACCTGCCCAGGGCACCTGCAGAAAGGCAGGCTGCCACCCTCGATTTCTACGGTGTGGCACAATTCCCAAAAGTGCTAGGTGCCATTGACTGCACCCATGTGGCACTACGTCCCCCCAGGGCATCTGAGCACATCTATAGGAACCGCAAGCACTGGCATTCCATCAACGTGCAGGTAGTATGTAATGCCAAGAGAATCATCACCTCAGTATATGCCAAATATCCAGGGTCCACCCACGACAGCTTCATTTACCGAATGTCTACCCTAAGCCGGGACGTAGAAGCTGGGCGGCATGGCGATACATGGTTGCTTGGTGAGTATGAATGCCACTGCACATGCATGCATGTCAGATGCAGAGTTATGTCACTACCCCACTAATGATACCCATCACCTCCTCACCAGGGGACAGTGCCTACCCTCTGAGCACCCACATGACGCCAATTCGGAACCCCATCACGCCTCCATAGGTAAGATACAACACAGACCATATTGCAACCCGGGACATAGTGGAGCGCACATTCGGAGTGCTCAAGTCACGCTTTCGCTCCGTTGACCGTTCTGGCGGGCAGCTGTTATATGCGCCCTCAGTAGTGTGCAGGATCATAGTGGCAACATGTGTCCTGCAAATTGTTGCAACATGCCGGGGCCTGGCTGTGGACATGGTGGTGCCCCCACATCCCCAACCACATGCACGCCCGCTGCGCATGGGAGGGGAGAGGGCACGGGGTGAGGCAGCCCGTACGCAGCTGGTGGCTAATTACTTCACATAGAAATCACACCCCTGTGGAGTGCACACAGCCCTGGCACATACCATCTGATAAGCAATGATGACTCGACCTGACAATTATGACGAACAAAGGGACAGTCAACTGTCAAAACCATAGCAGCCTGAGATTGTTCATGTGGAAGTGTCACAATGTGTGCATTCCTACCTACACAAACACCACCAATGCAGTGTCATCAAAAGACACACTTCCATGCTGCAGAAATGAATACCCACTTGCAAAATACTACATGAAAACAGTGCCATGTCACCCAACCCCTCCCCGGCACGGCCACATGTATAGGACCGGTAGGGGGTGCCTGTACTTCTGCTCTCTATATGGTAGAAGAGAGGCACAGAAGACCCCAGCCAAGATTCTCTATTACGGTAGCAATGGATGAGCAATCAAGGCCTAGCTTCTCAGGAGGTGATGCAGGCTGGTTCTTAAGTACAGTGTAGTCCCCAAGCCCCCACAAAGGAATGTCCACACACTGTATTGGTTAGAACACAGTCTCTATATAATCAATATTCAAGGTTATGTACACTTATCATAATAACTCACTTTGTACTTAGGAAAATCAACAATGGCAAATATATACAATTCTAAAGTGGTACCACCCTTTGTATTAGATCTTATTAAAGTGCATCAACAATACTGTAACAATGTCACACAGATCAATAGAGTGAAACCAGCAATAGAGAGAGGAGAGAAAATAAGATGGTTGAGCAATAGGCAGAATACTGGCCCCTATCACTAGACACAGTTCTGTGTGGAGATCCCCCCACCTGGGCAACCTGTAAAATAAAGATATAGCACAAGCCCAGTCCATATATTGTTCTGCAAGTCTTATTCCCTCCTATAATGTTTTTACCCCCCCAATGTACCTGGTGGAGTCGAGTTCTTCGAAGAGGCGTCGACAGATTCTTCTTGAGCGACCCCCTTTCAAGCGGGAGTCACGGATCGTCGAGAGGCGTAGAGAAGCGTCGAGGAACTCGGCGTTCAGCGGCGGGGAATCGACGGCCCTTCTTGAATGCCTTCCCTTTCAAGCGGGAGACACGGGGCGTCGAACGTCCGTCGACAAATAGGGTAGAACGGCATCGATGAGGCGGCAGCTTCGTCCGAGCGGTGCTCATCGGCGTCGGAGCGTAGGCGTCCTGCAAGGCAGAGGCGTGCAGGGAACCTCGGTGACAATAGTTCTGGACCGCAAAGATTGTGGAGATGGAGGCCCAGCAAGGGCGTCGAGTCGTTCGTGTCTTTGTGGTCTTCCGGTGGCGGGAAACCCACCGGCAGGTTTCTCCTCGGCGCGTTGGTCGTCCTCGACTTTCTCAGTCAGGATAAAGCGGTCGACGGTGCGGTCGAGGGAGTCCTTCGATTCGAATGTTCTTAGGCAAAGGAGCGGGCGGCTCCGGTCGTCGGCGGCACGGCGTCAAGTGGTTCCCACGGCTGGGCAACACAACTTCGACGGGCCTCCAGCGGTTACACAAACCTGCGAACCCTGGTCGACGGCAATGGACTTCGACGGCGGCGATGTCCGGGTGCTTCACTTCGATCTCCTCGGCGGTCCCGTCTCGGGTCGGCAGCCTTTCGAGGGTCTGTCTTCCAGGGCACTTCGGCGAAGATGGAGCGGTGCTCGATGGTCCCTCGGAGCACGGGAAGAGGGCGCCTTACCAGGTCCTCTCTCGAGTCAGTCTTCGACGATTTCGGCAGCCTTCGGATCGGTCGAAGCAAATGCAATAGCAAGTCTTCTTCTTCCAGCTGGACGTCGAGGATCAGCAGTTCCAGTTACTCTTAGAGTGGAGACTCAACTCCAGAACGCTTCTGAACCAATTACCAGTGGTGAGAGGTCCCCAGATATACTATTCTGTCTCTCATCCACACTGCTGGCTTACACTCAGCAGCCAATCATACAGAAGGGCATTCATGCAGTCAGTCAGCCAATCAGGCACACAGTGCATTCAGGCCACACTCCTCCCTTTCAGACACTCACAACAAGGAATGTGGATTGGGACAAGTACCCAGCCATTCAACACTACACACTGCATTCAGGCCAGTTTCGGGCAGGGCTGTCTCAGTCTTTGTCTCTCATGCCAGAAACCAGACAACCACAACAAGGAGTGTATATTGGTCATACACTCCATTCACCCAGGTCCCACCCACAGGAGGTACCCACAACATACAGTCACTGGGAAGGCTCCAGTCAGTCTAGCTGGGCCTTCACAACAACACCATATATGGAACTTCCACCCAACAGCCAGTCAGGGGGAAGGGACAGAGTCAGGGCTTCCCAGGACTTTGGGAAACAAGGTAACAGGCAATAGAAAGCAAGAGGCCACAGGGGCCATCTTGTTTCCTATCAGGAATCAACTGATCCCAATGGCAGGGCCTGGGTATCCCAAAATGGAGGACACCCAGAGCACCTGTCAAATTCAGCATGGAGCTGCCACCAGCCCATACCCTGCTCTGTGGGCCACCCACAGGTGCCCAAAAACACACACTAGGGGCACAGGGTTGTACCCCTAACCATGGGTGCCATAAGGGTATCCCATGGGTCTGTTCACCAAACCAAAAGAGTGAGCTTCACTGCCAGGAGTCCCACATGGACTCCTGGGCAGAAAACATGACAGAACACACGATAAAAAGCAGTAAAGGACAAGGATTCAGAGGCCCTGTCCCTCTGATGCATTTCCAGCATCACAGTCGCCCCCCCCAGACTGAGGTGGAGGATGTCTAATCTCCCACGGGATAGACACTCTCATCCAGATGGTCAGCATACCTTCTGGAAAGGCCATCTGCATTATCGTGACTCTTCCCTGGTCTGTGCTCTATGGTGAAGTCTAGCCCTTGCAGGCTAATGGACCACCTGAGCAATTTTGGATTCTCACCCTTCATTTGCATAAGCCACTTCAGGGGCTTATGATCTGTTTGGACCTTGAAGGTAGACCCCGTAAGGTAGGGGCTAAAACGCCTAAGGCTCCAAACTATGCTAAAACACTCCTTTTCAACAGTAGCCCACCTAAGTTCTCTACCCTTGAGTTGTCTACTGATGAATATGATAGGATGTTCTCTCCCTTTGTCATCTAACTGGGACAAGACAGCTCCAATTCCGGTGTCGCAGGCATCCGTCTGGACGATAAAGGGTAGGCTGTAGTCAGGCGCACACAACACAGGTGCCCTACACAGACTTTCTTTCAAGCCATCAAAGGCCCTCTGACAGTCTTCGGTCCAATTAACCTTCCTAGGCTGTTTGGGTGAAGTTAGAGCTGTCACGGGTGCAGCTATGGTTCCATAGTCTGCCATGAAATTGCGATAGTACCCAGTGAGGCCCAAAAAGGCTCTCACCTGGGTTTGAGTAGTGGGAGTCTCCCAGTTCTGTACATCCTGTACTTTACTGGAGAGAGGTTGGATTTGACCCCCTCCTACCTCATGACCAAGATAGGTAACTTTCCCCTGAGCTATCTGGCACTTGGTGGCCTTGATAGTGAGGTTAGCCCTTTTCAAGGCCTGCAACACCTTATCCAGATGTGTCAAATGCTCTTCCCAGGTGGAACTGTAGACGGCAATGTCGTCTAAGTAAGCCACACAAAAGGCTTCCAGCCCACTGAGTGCATGGTTGACCAATCTCTGGAAGGTGGCAGGGGCATTCTTCAACCCAAAAGGCATGACCCTAAACTGGTAGAGTCCCTCAGGTGTTGAGAAGGCCGTCTTTTCCTTGGCATGGTCCGTCAGAGCTATTTGCCAATAGCCTGAGGTACGGTCAAAGGTGCTCACAAATTTGGCAGCACCTATGGTGTCCACGAGCTCATCAGCCCTGGGCAATGGGTGCGCGTCAGTTTTGGGGACGGCATTGACTCCTCGGTAGTCCACACAGAACCTCCAATCTTTGGTACCCGCCTGGGAACTTGCCTTGGGGACAAGGACCACTGGACTGGACCAGGGACTGGTTGAGGGTTCAATAACACCCAGATCCAACATCTTGGTGACCTCAGCCTGGATGTGGTTCTTGACGGTATCTGACATACGGTAGCACCTGCTTTTGACAGGCACACTGTCACCAGTGTCAATTTCATGCCTACACCACGGTGTAAGGCCTGGCGTCAGTGAAAACAGAGAGGCATCCTGTTGGAGCAAAGCCCTGCAGGCCCTCTGTTGCTCTGTTGTCAAATCCGGAGAGAGATGTACTCCCTCCACTGAGCCATCCTGAGGGTTGCTATGCAGAAAATCAGGAAGGGGCTCACTCTCATCCTCTTCTTGCCCTGAAGCTAGCAAGAGACATGAGACTTCTGCTCGCCGGTGGAAAGGCTTGAGCCTGTTGACATGGAATATCTGAGGGGCTACCCCAGAGGCTCCCATGTCAACCAGATAATTGACTTCGCCCATCTTGGAGATGATCCTGAAGGGTCCAGTCCACTTGTCTACCAAAGCTCTAGGCTTGGTAGGCTCCATCACAAGGATTTCCTGTCCCGGAGTCCAATCCACTTGCGAGGCTTTAAGGTCATGCCAGTACTTATTCAATTCCTGGCTGGCGTTCAGATTTGCTGTTGCATGGCCCATCATCTGTGTCATCCTCCGTCTGAGGCCTAACACATAGTCCCCCACTTGCCTGGTGGGACCTGGAGGGGTGGCTTTCAAGCCTTCTCTGATCAAGGCGAGGGGCCCCCTCACGGGATGTCCAAAGAGTAACTCAAAGGGGCTGAAACCAACACCCTCTTGAGGTACCTCTCTGTAAGCAAACAGCAGGCATGGCAAGAGGAGATCCCATTTCCTCCTTAGGGGTTCTTCCAAAGCCCCTAGCATGCCCTTGAGAGTTTTATTAAATCTCTCAACCAGACCATTGGTCTGGGGGTGGTAAGAGGTGGAGAACTTGTAGGTTACCCCGCACTCTTTCCACATGGTTTTCATGTAACTAGACATGAAGTTGGATCCTCTGTCAGAGACAACCTCCTTGGGGAATCCAACACGGGTGAAAATGCCCAGGACAGCCCTGGCAACCACCTTGGCAGTAACAGTCCGAAGGGGTATTGCCTCAGGGTACCTGGTGGCATGATCTACCAAGACCAGGATGAACCGATGTCCACCTGAAGTGGGAGGGTTAAGGGGACCGACGATGTCGATGCCCACCCTCTCAAATGGTGTGCCAACTACTGGCAATGGCTGCAGTGGGGCAATGACACTACCTCCAGTCTTGCCAGACAACTGACAAGTTGGGCAGGTCCTGCAGTGGGACTCCACCTCTACTCCCATCCTTGGCCAGTAGAAATGGGCAGAGAGCCTCTGCTTAGTCTTCTTGGTCCCAAGATGACCAGCCAAGGGCACCTCATGCGCCAACTGCAGTAGGAAGGGCCTGTAAACCTGGGGTACCACCAACCTCTTGAGGACACCAGGTTCAGGCTTAGTGGGCTCACTAACAAGGAGCTCACCCTCCCAATAAATCCAGAACGTCCTAGGCACTTCTCCTTGTGCCTGGGACAGGGCCTGTTTCCTCAGTCCCTCGAGAGAGTGGCACTCTCTCTGTCCCTTACAGAAGTCTGCCCGGGAGGGTCCCCCTTCAGCTAACAAGCATTGCAGGTCGGGATGATCCTCCGGGTTGAGAACCTCTCCCACAACAGAGTCTTCTGTCTCTTCTCCCACAGGAGTTGAGTTTGGGTTTTCCACTGGACCCAGCCCGTCAGGAGCATGGATCCCAATGGGTGCTGTCGGAACAGCAGGAAGAGAAGGTGTTCCCTCCACAGAGGTGGCCTTCTTGGTCTTCCTTCTTCTTGCCTTAGGCCTTGCCTTTGGCTCGGGTACCTGACCCACAGCCAGACCCGGTGTCACCTGTGACCTAGTGACTGCAGCCGCAGTCATGGGAAGACCATCCGAGATCAACCCCAACTCTACTAGATCATTTCCTAACAGAATGTTAGCAGGGACATTGTCCTGAACCAGGACAGGAAGCTTTGCTGTCTTGTCTCCAATCATGAGTGTGACTAAGGCTACAGGTGATACTTTGGGAGGCCCACCAGCTAACCTGGTGGTTCTCAGAGGAGCACCTACATAGTCCTCTGGCTTGAGCAGGGTCCTGTCCACCACTGTCATGCTTGCCCCAGTGTCTCGCAAACCAGTAGAAGGCTGGCCATTCAAGAGGACACTTCTCAAAAACCTACGGGTGTTCTGTGGGATAGTCGCCAGTACTTCTGCATACTGGTCCCAGGCCCCAAGGGACACTAAGGAAATCTCTACCGGAGCACCAAATGTGATCCCGGTAGAGGAGGGGAGGACAGTGGCCTCCACCTCAGACACGGGGTAAGGGTAGGTCAGGCTGACAGCCTGTACTCCAAGTGCCTTACCTTTACACTTGGAGTCACCCCTTTTGTGATCCAGAGCCCCACAGTCCCAACACGCGCCAGGAGTGCGGGGTACGGTACTGGAACCACTGGGAGCCTGCTTTGCAGCAGGTGGACCACTACTCTTATTCCCACCCACAGATGACTTATCCCCACTAGATTTTTGGGTCTTGGGAGAGGAAGGTTTAGGTTTACCCGACTGTGACTGCTTGTGGGACTCCTCAGCTTTCTGAGAGGCCCCCTTTTCTTTGTCCTTGTCCTTAGGGGACACCCGGTGGGAGACCCACTTGTCAGCCAACCTAGCCAGCTTAAAGGGGTCCAAAATGTTCTGGTCAGCCACATACTGACGCAGCTCTGGTGAACATGCTTCAGAAAAATGCTCAAAAAACAAGAGGTGGGACAATTCAACAATAGTCTTAACCTTGTATCCATCGATCCACCCCATCATGTTCATGTGCGCAGCACTCACCCAGTCAACCCAAGACACATTCTCTCTTTTCTTAAAATCCCTGAACCTTCTAAGGTATTGGGTAGGTGTCTTGCCAAACTTGGCAATCAAAGCAGACTTCATACACTCATACTGACCCCTTTCTTCCACACTCAGCTTCAGAATACAGTCATATCCAGTTTGAGGCACTCTGCTTAACAAACACTTAGCCCAATCTCTTTTATCAACATCATGAATCGCACAAGCCATTTCAAACGCTTCAATCCATTGGAGGATATCTGAACCCTCCACAAATACACCAACCAAATCTTTCATAAACTTGGTGGCTGGGGACCTGACACTCTCACTGATTTTAGCTGAAGTCTCCACTCTAGCTTTCTCTAGCTGGATTCTCTGACATTCAGTGTCCTGGCTCTTGAGTTCAAGGTCCTTATTTCTGAGTTCAAGATCCCTATTCTTGAGCTCCACTTGTTGAGCCAACTCCTCTTTCTTAAGTTCAGCATCTATTTCCAACTTGCGGTATTCAAAGGCCAATTTCATCCTTAATAACTCAAGCTCCAAGGAATTGCTGGGGTTTGGAACAGAGGCAGCAGGAATGGCGGCATTCCCAGAAACAGATTCAGCAGAAACCCCAGGGGCCAAGTCCTCATTGGTTGCATTCCCCCCCTCATCAAGAGTTTCACCATCAGCCTGGTAGTCCACCAGCGCAGCTATCAGCTCAGCCCTAGACTTATCCACAAAGTTTAACTCCCTGGCTTCACAAGCACTCTGGAGAGCCTCCAAGCTCATCCGAGTCAATTTGCCATTTGCAATAGACTCCATTGTTTGTAATGCAGTTATCTTGTACACAACTAAACCTTAATTTAATAAAGTGCAGATATTTTGTAAGTGGCACGGTTATACACTGATTCTTAAAACCATAAGCATCCCACCGCTGCCACCAGTATAAAGGACCGGTAGGGGGTGTCTGTACTTCTGCTCTCTATATGGTAGAAGAGAGGCACAGAAGACCCCAGCCAAGAGTCTCTATTACGGTAGCAATGGACGAGCAATCAAGGCCTAGCTTCTCAGGAGGTGATGCAGGCTGGTTCTTAAGTACAGTGTAGTCCCCAAGCCCCCACAAAGGAATGTCCACACACTGTATTGGTTAGAACACAGTCTCTATATAATCAATATTCAAGGTTATGTACACTTATCATAATAACTCACTTTGTACTTAGGAAAATCAACAATGGCAAATATATACAATTCTAAAGTGGTACCACCCTTTGTATTAGATCTTATTAAAGTGCATCAACAATACTGTATCAATGTCACACAGATCAATAGAGTGAAACCAGCAATAGAGAGAGGAGAGAAAATAAGATGGTTGAGCAATAGGCAGAATACTGGCCCCTATCACTAGACGCAGTTCTGTGTGGAGATCCCCCCACCTGGGCAACCTGTAAAATAAAGATATAGCACAAGCCCAGTCCATATATTGTTCTGCAAGTCTTATTCCCTCCTATAATGTTTTTACCCCCCCAATGTACCTGGTGGAGTCGAATTCTTTGAAGAGGCGTCGACAGATCCTTCTTGAGCGACCCCCTTTCAAGTGGGAGTCACGGATCGTCGAGAGGCGTCGAGAAGCGTTGAGGAACTCGGCGTTCGGCGGCGGGGAATCGACGGCCCTTCTTGAATGCCTTCCCTTTCAAGCGGGAGACACGGGGCGTTGAACGTCCGTCGACAAACAGGGTAGAACGGCGTCGATGAGGCAGCAGCTTCGTCTGAGCGGTGCTCGTCGGCGTCGGAGCGTCGGCGTCCTGCAAGGCAGAGGCGTGCGGGGCACCTCGGTGACAATAGTTCTGGACCGCAAAGATTGTGGAGACGGAGGCCCAGCAAGGGCGTCGAGTCATTCGAGTCTTTGTGGTCTTCAGGTGGCGGGAAACCCACCGGCAGGTTTCTCCTCGGCGCGTTGGTCGTCCTCGACTTTCTCCGGCAGGATAAAGCGGTCGACGGTGCGGATGAGGGAGTCCTTCGATTCGAATGTTCTTAGGCAAAGGAGCGGGCAGCTCCGGTCGTCGGCGGCACGGCGTCAAGTGGTTACCACGGCTGGGCAACACAACTTCGACGGGCCTCCAGCGGTTACACAAACCTGCAAACCCTGGTCGACGGCAATGGACTTCGACGGCGGCGATGTCCGGGTGCTTCACTTCGATCTCCTCGGCGGTCCCGTCTCGGGTCGGCAGCCTTTCGAGGGTCTGTCTTCCAGGGCGCTTTGGCGAAGATGGAGCGGTGCTCGATGGTCCCTCGGAGCACGGGAAGAGGGCGCCTTACCAGATCCTCTCTTGGGTCAGTCTTCGACGATTTCGGCAGCCTTCGGATCGGTCGAAGCAAATGCAACAGCAAGTCTTCTTCTTCCAGCTGGACGTCGAGGATCAGCAGTTCCAGTTACTCTTAGAGTGGAGACTCAACTCCAGAACGCTTCTGAACGCTTCTGAATGCTTCTGAACCAATTACCAGTGGCGAGAGGTCCCCAGATATACTATTCTGTCTCTCATCCACACTGCTGGCACACACTCAGCAGCCAATCATACAGAAGGGCATTCATGCAGTCAGTCAGCCAATCAGGCACACAGTGCATTCAGGCAACACTCCTCCCTTTCAGACACTCACAACAAGGAATGTGGATTGGGACAAGTACCCAGCCATTCAACACTACACACTGCATTCAAGCCAGTTTCGGGCAGGGCTGTCTCAGTTTTTGTCTCTCATGCCAGAAACCAGACAACCACAACAAGGAGTGTATATTGGTCACACACTCCATTCACCCAGGTCCCACCCACAGGAGGTACCCCCAACATACAGTCACTGGGAAGGCTCCAGTCAGTCTAGCTGGGCCTTCACAACAACACCATATATGGAACTTCCACCCAACAGCCAGTCAGGGGGAAGGGACAGAGTCAGGGCTTCCCAGGACTTTGGGAAACAAGGTAACAGGCAATAGAAAGCAAGAGGCCACAGGGGCCATCTTGTTTCCTATCAGGAATCAACTGATCCCAATGGCAGGGCCTGGGTATCCCAAAATGGAGGACACCCAGAGCACCTGTCAAATTCAGCATGGAGCTGCCACCAGCCCATACCCTGCTCTGTTGGCCACCCACAGGTGCCCAAAAACATACACTAGGTCCACAGGGTTGTACCCCTCCCCATGGGTGCCATAAGGGTATCCCATGGGTCTGTTCACCAAACCAAAAGAGAGAGCTGCACTGCCAGGAGTCCCACATGGACCCCTGGGCAGAAAACATGACAGAACACATGATAAAAAGCAGTAAAGGACAAGGATTCAGAGGCCCTGTCCCTCTGATGCATTTCCAGCATCACAACACACCATGGCATGTCATGCAATGTGAGAGCAAACAAATTAATCCCCACAACATGCCCCAAGTGTCACCAAAAAAACACCTCCATGGACTCATGGCCTACACGGCTACCCTATTGTGGGAGAATCACTGCTGTCGCTCTCCTCACCCTCTGCAGCTGCATCAGGAGGTGGTGGCACTATGGGAGGCAGCCCACGCAAAGCCCTAGTCTGTTCCTCCATGGCTGCAAGCATGCGGGTGTGGTAGGTCTCGTTCTGGAGGATAGTAGTTGCCTGCATCTCAGCTGAGAGCGTACGTGTGAGACGCTCCAGCTGCTGTTCTATCCTTCTGTTTGTTGAAGCCTCAAGCTCAACAGGAGTCGTCCTGAGGTGAAGGAGTTCCACCCTCAGGGCTTCCCTGTGGCCCTGGAACTCTATGGAAATGGCTTCCTGCAGAGTCGCCAGTGCCGCCCGCCTGTCCCTGTCGGACTCCAACATGTCCTCCCTGTGTGACTGGCAGATGGAGTCTGTTGCCTGCTGTAGTCGCTCCATCAGCCTTTCGGGGGGACAATGGAAGTGGCCACCCTATCCATGGCCTGATCTGATGATGCTGCCTGTTGGGTTGCCATACCGTATATGGATTGCTCCCATGCAGTATTGCCCGGTCGCTGACGGCCACCACGTCGGCGGGCACCACACCTGTCTGGGGCAAAGCGAACTGCGCCTTGCTGTGCCGGCACTGCCTGAGGCTGCAGGACTGCATTCCCCCTCTGATCTACTGGCCCAGGAACAGGATCAGATGTCGCGGAGTGTGACCCTGCATCCGTAACCACCAAAGGCGTACCTGCCAACACTGACATCCCCATTGAGGGTTCTAACCCTGGTGCAGGTGGGTCGGACAGAACAGAATCCCTCCCAGGAACACTCACCTGCGATGGCACATAGGTCTCATCATCCGAATCGACACCTGAATACAGCTCGGGGGAGGTGCAGCCAGAGACACCCCTTGAGAGCACGACCTGCAGCAGTTGTAGGTTCTCACCCACCACCACACCACATCCCTCACTGGTGGTCGGTCAGCCCTCAGACCCCTCCTCGGTCTGCACCATCTCCACAACCCCAGCAGTATCAAGTGTGTCATCCCCTGCAAAGACATAAAAGAAAACAAATGGAAATAGGCATTAGCACTATGTGTCATGATCACTGCTTCCAAAAGGTCAGGGTTTTCCCAACTCCCTTGGAAGCAGATCCATAACCCAGGTTCCGAGTGCCAACCAGTCCCAATTGGGACCTTTTGGACCCAGTCCTGGCGCCAGTGGCACCAGGCTCATAAATATGCCCAGTCCCAGCGCTGGAAGCGCCGGGCTCATAATGCTTGGGTGGACTTACCTGCAGCAGACCATGCTGCTTACTTGCCTGCCAGTTGAGCCTCTGATCCTCTTCTGTTTGGAACTACTTTTCCTGTTGGGTGGGGCAGGAGCCACTCCCTAGATTCAGAACACTGGAACTCTTCTGGAAAGCAGGAACTCTTTTCTTACCTAGGCGTGGCTGTGGAAGGAGACACCTAAGCACTACAGGAGGCTATTTAAACCACACCCGATGGATGAATCTTGCTTTGCGTTATTCTGCTTCCTCTGCAGCAGAACGCTCATCGTGTCTTCTGCATCTGATCCTGGGCCTAAGGAAAAAGGCTTACCATCCTGAATCCAGTCTTCAGCAACACCTATAAAGACAAGAAAGAACAGGTTAGCATTACGGTCTTCAGTGACAGCTCTTCACTTACCTGGTCCATCGGCTGTCACCAACGCCTCGCGGTGCATGCCGGCATCTGAAAGACAAAGGCTTACCTACTCTTTGTGCACTCCGGAGGTCTTCACACTGCATTCCGGCATCTGAAAGACAAAAGCTTACCAACTCTTCGCACGCTCCGGAGGCCTTCGGCGCTGCATCCCGCATCTGAAAGACAAAACAAGGTGCGTTTAAAGACATTGGGGAACTTTAATACTCACGTGCCATTACTCCTTTCCACATCTAACCCAGTGGGTATTCCGGCACCCTGCAGCCGCTCCGAACTTGTACCTGCAAAATAAAAAGACAGTTAGAGCGCATCGTGAAGCAGGCAACAAGCGCTTACTTACGTGCTTCCAGGCGCTTCTATTCATCACACGGGCTCTATCTTCAACTCACTTCAGCCCGTCATCCGCCATCGCCGGAACCCTGCAAAACAAGAAACATCATTACTAAAGACTTTAAAGACATTAGAATTACTCGAAACTTACCGTTCGTGCAGTAAACAACGGAGAGCAGTCCTCTGAAGTCAAGAGGCCTGCTCCCCTTATCCAGTGAAGAAACTGGTTACAGCACCCTGCCCCGAGGCAGATGGAGAGCACGGCGTTCACTTACCTAAGGTGAGAGCGTTAACCTTTGGGGTTCTACAGGAGAAGAGAAAGGGAAGAAGAGAGAGACATTCAATAACCCAGTTCCTTAATCCCATATTTTCTATCTGCAGACATCTTACCCTTCGAGTCAGACATACAGTGCACAGAGGTCCAGCCCAAAGAGCCAGCCGTGTGTTGCACATCACCTTTGAAGATACGGTATACGCCCAGTCAAGACCGGCGCCTCTACGGGAATCAGGTGAGCGTTACAGAACGCAAAGCCTACCACAAAACTCCCGTCCAGGCGCTATGGAAACCTCGGATACCGACCAGCTAGACCAGTTACTTGGGGAACTAAGGGCAGAAGTGCATGCAGCCCGTCAGGAAACGAACGCTCTAAGAAGGGAACTGATTATTTCCAAGGAGCGAACAGATGATCTCGCTAGACAATTGCTACAGTCACAAGCCGGACAGACCCCGTTACCCGCATCTGGGGGAAATCTTCCTTCTACATCCTCTATGAATCCAGTGCAGATCAACCTACCTGGGAATGTACCTCTGGCTCCGCCCGAACGATTTTCTGGTGACCCAAAGAGGTTTGCAGTATTTATCAATCACTGCCGGTTACATTTCTTATGCCGGCCAGCAGCCTTTCCAACTGATCAAGCTAAAGTAGCTTTCGTGCTTTCGTACCTTAGTGGCAATGCGGCAGACTGGTCGATCCCTCTAGTAAATCAGATGATCCGGTCCTCCATGATTTTCAAGCTTTTCAGCTCAGTATGGAAAAACTGTTCGCAAGACATTCACAGGGGCAGGCCTTGGACAATGAGCTTCTTTCGTTGCGACAAGGTAATCAAGACCTTTTGGCTTATATTGCGTCTTTCAACAGACTGATAGTGGAAACTCAATGGCCTGAGGACAAAAGGATTACGCTGTTTTATAGAGGTCTACGTGGAGAGCTCAAAGATGTGTTAGCCCAAGTAGTGAATCCCCCACAAGATTGTTCGGACTATATAGACTTAGTCGTTCAAATAGATCACAGACTGCAGAACAGGAAGGCCGATCGTTCCAAGTTTGATGCTCGAGTATTTTCCAAACCGCCAACTCCTTCCAAAGGAGTAGACTCCGGCGAACCCATGCAAATAGGGGGTCTGAAAGGTCCTCTAACACAAAAGGAGCGGGAAAGGAGAAAACAGTTGCAATTATGCCTCTATTGCGGAAACTCAGGGCACTTTCTTCGAGACTGTCCGGTGAAACCTGCCAAGAAGGCAGTAGGAGCTGCAGTTACCAAAGTTACAAACTCTGAGCAGGGAAACGACCTCACCCGACAAGAATAGAGGTCCTGTTGCCGAGCGTGAAAACCAGTTCCGTGACCTCGCATTTCGTGATACCTATGGTCCTCATTAGCCCTGATAGTCCGGATCGATTACATGCAATTGAAGCTTACGTCGACAGCGGTGCCATCGGCAATTATGTGGATCATGAAATGGTTTTGAGGATGAATCTAACTCTTTGTCCCAAGGCTGTAAAGGACGTCATTACTACGGTGGATGGTACGGAGATAGCCTCCGGGCCAGTAACGCATACCACTCAAGAGGTGACGCTAGTAAGTCAAGATGGACACCATGAGAAGATCGTGTTCGATGTGATCAAGGCCCCGCAGTTTCAGATTATTCTAGGAATACCTTGGTTAGAGAAACACACCCTCTGATCGATTGGCGAGCAAGAACGGTCCAGTTTCCAGAATGTGTCTCTACTTGTCACCCTCCACCTGGTGTTGCACTGGCAGAAATTTCTTCAGAGACTCCCCAGTTACCTCCCGGATACCTAGAATACGAAGATGTTTTCCGGAAGGATCAGGCTAACTCTCTACCTCCTCATAGGTCTTATGACTGCCAGATAGACCTGATACCTGGATCTACTCCTCCTTGTAGTAGAATTTATGCCCTCACCGAGCCTGAGAACCTTCACCTTCGACAATACCTGGATCAGTACCTGGCAAATGGGGTTATTCGTCCTTCCAAGTCCCCTGCTTCTTCAGCTTTGTTCTTCGTTCCAAAAAAGGAAGGAGACCTTAGAACTTGTATAGATTATCGCTCCCTGAACCAGATCACCGTTAAGAATAGATATCCGTTACCTTTCATCCCTGAACTCCTCGACCAAGTCAGAAAAGCGTGCATATATACAAAGACGGATCTTAGAGGAGCTTACCACTTGGTACGAGTAAAAGAGGGCGATGAATGGAAGACGGCCTTCCGCACCAAGTATGGGCTATTTGAATATCAGGTCATGCCCTTCGGACTTTGCAATGCCCCGGCCGCCTTTCAATATTTTATGAACGATGTCCTCAGAGAGCTCATAGATGTGTGTGTTGTTGTTTACATTGACGACATCCTCGTTTATTCTTCATCGGAATCTGAACATCGGAAACACGTGAAAATGGTCCTCGAAAGATTGCGTCAACACAAACTTTTCGCTAAGTTGGAAAAATGTGTTTTCAACGTGACCGAAGTTGAATTCTTGGGATTCATATTATCACCTGGCGGAGTGCGTATGGATTCAAAGAAGGTCGATGCAGTTCTCAAATGGCCACCACCATCCTCCGTAAAAGGTGTGCAAAGCATGTTAGGCTTCGCTAACTTTTACCGCAGGTTTATCCCCGAATTCTCTCGAATAGTCCAGCCCATCACTGCCTTGTTAAAGAAAAACAAACGTTTTGAATGGTCTACCGAGGCGGAACAAGCTTTCCAGGATTTGAAGACTAAATTTATCTCTGCACCAATCTTAAAACACCCTCGCCCCGAACTCCCCTACATCGTGGAAACTGATGCTTCAAGCCTTGCCATGGGGGCAGTTCTATCATAAAAGGACCCGGTAACCAATCAGTTGTATCCCGTGGCATTTTGATCCCGCAAATTCTCGCCTCCTGAAATCAATTACACGATTACTGACAAGGAACTTCTGGCTATCAAGTCTGCCTTTAAGGCTTGGCGGCATTATCTGCTGGGGGCCCGACACACCGTTACTGTGATTACGGATCACCGAAACCTGCAATATTTGAAAACCGCAAAAGCCCAATCCTCTAGACAACTCCGTTGGGCATTATTCTTTGCCGAGTTTGACTTCATAATTACCTATCGACCTGGTACAAAGAACGGTAAAGCTGATGCCCTTTCTCGGATGGGAGTGGAAGAACACTTGATCAACCCTAAACCTGTACCAATCATTCCCGAACAAAGAATTCTGGGTGTAATCGCCACAGAATCCATAGAGGAAGTTAAGGATAAAGCCAGGCAACTTGTAACTCCAGCAGACATACAGAATTGGCATCTGCAGGGAAAGGACTTTGCAGTAAAGGACAACTTATTGTATTTCCAAGAACGATTATACCTACCCAGCACAGATTTACAGAAAAAAGTAATCGCTTGTTATCACGATTCTTTAATGGAAGGACATCCCGGTATGTCCAAGACCTCAGAAAAGATCAAGCGCTACTTCTGGTGGCCGTCTTGGAAAAAAGATATCAGAGACTTTATAATGTCCTGTGGAGTATGCGCCCAAAACAAGAGTCAAAAGGAAAGACCAGCAGGCCTCTTACGCCCTATTGACATCCCACCTCGCCCTTGGCATACGCTTTCTATGGACTTCATCACCGATCTACCTCCATGCTCCGGATACAATACGATTCTAGTAATCGTGGACTTATTCTCCAAGATGGCGCATTTCATTCCGCTCAAAGGCTTGCCAACAGCAGCAACTCTGGCCCGAGAATTTCTCGAAAACATCGTCTGACTGCACGGTTTTCCTTCGGTTCTAATTTCGGATCGAGGTAGTCAATTTATTTCTCATTTTTGGCGAAGTTGCTGTCGGTCGGCTCAAATTGATGTGAGACTATCGACCAGTCACCACCCTCAGACCGACGGACAAACCGAGAGGACCAATCAAACTCTGGAACAGTATTTACACTGCATGCTGCAACAAACTGAAAAAACTTGGAAAGACATCCTTTGGATAGCCGAATATGCCTACAATAACTCTGTCCATTCGGGAACTGGGAAAACCCCGTTTTTTCTTTTGTACGGCAGTCACCCTCGAACCGCGGAGTTGGATCCCCTCCAAGATCTTGAAACACCAGCAGTAGACTACCTGCATTCTACAATCACCCAAGCCTTTAAGGAAGCTGTTTCTCACCTTCAAAGGGCTAAAGAACAATACAAGAAAGGAGCAGATCAACATCGGAAGGAAGCCCCTCAATATCAAGTAGGGGATAAAGTCTGGTTATCCACCAAATATCTACCTCTAAAAGGGCCACGCACATTCAACCCAAGATACCTTGGTCCCTATTCCATCACTACCATAGTAAACCCAGTAGCGGTCAAGTTGGACTTGCCCCCGCACATGAAGATACATCCGGTCTTCCACGTCTCTCTATTAAAACCCGTGCAACCTCAAACCCGACTAACTAAATCTCCAAAACCTATCCTAGTTGATGGAGAACTCGAGTTTGAAGTCAAAAGCATTCTGGACTCCAAGATCTCCAAATCTAAACTATTTTACCTAATTGACTGGAAAGGCTACGCCCCCAAGAGAGATCCTGGGAACTTGCTGAATATGTCCACGCTCCTCGCCTAATCAAAAGATTTCACTGAACATTTCCTGACAAGCCAAAACCCCCGGAGGAGCCCGGTTTGGGAGGGGCCTTGAGGGGGGGTACTGTCGTGATCTCTGCTTCCAAAAGGTCAGGGTTTTCCCAACTCCCTTGGAAGCAGATCCATAACCCAGGTTCCGAGTGCCAACCAGTCCCAATTGGGACCTTTTGGACCCAGTCCTGGCGCCAGTGGCACCAGGCTCATAAATATGCCCAGTCCCAGCGCTGGAAGCGCCGGGCTCATAATGCTTGGGTGGACTTACCTGCAGCAGACCATGCTGCTTACTTGCCTGCCAGTTGAGCCTCTGATCCTCTTCTGTTTGGAACTACTTTTCCTGTTGGGTGGGGCAGGAGCCACTCCCTAGATTCAGAACACTGGAACTCTTCTGGAAAGCAGGAACTCTTTTCTTACCTAGGCGTGGCTGTGGAAGGAGACACCTAAGCACTACAGGAGGCTATTTAAACCACACCCGATGGATGAATCTTGCTTTGCGTTATTCTGCTTCCTCTGCAGCAGAACGCTCATCGTGTCTTCTGCATCTGATCCTGGGCCTAAGGAAAAAGGCTTACCATCCTGAATCCAGTCTTCAGCAACACCTATAAAGACAAGAAAGAACAGGTTAGCATTACGGTCTTCAGTGACAGCTCTTCACTTACCTGGTCCATCGGCTGTCACCAACGCCTCGCGGTGCATTCCGGCATCTGAAAGACAAAGGCTTACCTACTCTTCGTGCGCTCCGGAGGTCTTCACACTGCATTCCGGCATCTGAAAGACAAAAGCTTACCAACTCTTCGCACGCTCCGGAGGCCTTTGGCGCTGCATCCCGCATCTGAAAGACAAAACAAGGTGCGTTTAAAGACATTGGGGAACTTTAATACTCACGTGCCATTACTCCTTTCCACATCTAACCCAGTGGGTATTCCGGCACCCTGCAGCCGCTCCGAACTTGTACCTGCAAAATAAAAAGACAGTTAGAGCCCATCGTGAAGCAGGCAACAAGCGCTTACTTACGTGCTTCCAGGCGCTTCTATTCATCACACGGGCTCCATCTTCAACTCACTTCAGCCCATCATACGCCATCGCCGGAACCCTGCAAAACAAGAAACATCATTACTAAAGACTTTAAAGACATTAGAATTACTCGAAACTTACCGTTCGTGCAGTAAACAACGGACAGCAGTCCTCTGAAGTCAAGAGGCCTGCTCCCCTTATCCAGTGAAGAAACTGGTTACAGCACCCTGCCCCGAGGCAGATGGAGAGCACGGCGTTCACTTACCTAAGGTGGGAGCGTTAACCTTTGGGGTTCTACAGGAGAAGAGAAAGGGAAGAAGAGAGAGACATTCAATAACCCAGTTCCTTAATCCCATATTTTCTATCTGCAGACATCTTACCCTTCAAGTCAGACATACAGTGCACAGAGGTCCAGCCCAAAGAGCCAGCCGTGTGTTGCACATCACCTTTGAAGATACGGTATACGCCCAGTCAATACCGGCGCCTCTACGGGAATCAGGTGAGCGTTACACTATGGCACACAATTAGGGCTGAGAGGCTACAGAAACAGTACTTGATTGACACATGTCCCACATGACTGAAACCCTCCCATGCATGCACCGTCACTGCGTGTGAAGGGTAGGCAGATGGCACACATTGATGACACCAAGATGGAAGATGAACACATTTGCTGCATGCTGCTTAGCAGTGGCATCACACATTGGCCAGTGATTGGCAGGTCAAATACACATGCCATCACACAGATGGCATGTACCCTAGCATTGAAGTGAAGAGGGAGAGGAGGGCACCAATTGTTCATTCAGTCCAGTTTGCTCATGAAATTGATTTTTTCATTGAAATGGTTCAAATGTTTAACCTGGAGCCACCAGTCCAAAATGGTCCTATAGCACAGGGCCATGTCTAAACAAATCATGTCCAGGAAACAAAGCCAGTCCACTGTACCATAGCCATGTCAGACATGTGACAATAGGACTGAGAAATCCCGAGTAAAAGTGGTGGTATGCAAACAATCTGCCTGAATAAACAGAGGTAAATAAGCAACAATGTTGTGGCAAGATGACACTCCAAGGGCAACTGGCGTGGTGTTGGGCTGGATGTCTAATGTTGGCAAAAGGGATGCTGCTATACCCAAATGCTGGTGCGCAGAATGTATAGGATGAGGCACATGGGTGACCCAAACCACTCAGGCACACACACCCTCACCTGGCACCCAAACAGAAGCCCTCCCACACACACCATGCACATGGATGACACACCCATCATGTGCACTCACGGGACAATGCCTCGTAATCTGCCAGTTCTCCCACACCTTGGATCTGTTCCTCCGTGATGTAGGACCCAGCAACCTGCTCATGTGGAGTGAGTTCTATGTCCTCTGCTGGAGACCCACCTCCAGTCACTAGAGTTGAGGCATGACTTGAGGCCAGCTTATTCTTTGCCCTGCGCTTCAGGTCATTCCAGCGCTTGTAGCATTCAGTAGCTGTGCGTCTCACGATTCCAAGGGCACTTATGATGTTCGCAATGGTCTGCCAGTGTGCTTGACGTTGTGCAGGTGTGGTCTTGGATCCTGCAACAATCACCATTTCGCGGTCATGTGAGGACACATACTCTACAAGTGCATTCAGTTCGGCCTCATTGAAGCTAGGCTTCCTTGACGGTCCGGACTGTGTAGCCGTGTCTGGGGCATCAGCCTCTACTGGACGAGCACTCTTCCTCTTCCGCTTGGAAGGTGGTGGGGATCCTGAGTGTCCTACGCCGCTCTGGACACTAGGGGCAGGAGCCCCGGTGGACTCTGTACTAGGAGTGTGGGATTGCACACTCAGCATGGGAGTTGGTGCAGGCATTAGCTCAAGTGTGATGGTGTCAGGGGGAATGTCAGCATGATGGACTTGGACCGACACTGTCCTGGCTGGGTGTGTGAGAGGTGGGGTGGATGGAGCCGCAGCTGCCCCTGCAGCCTCCCCAGCCTGCCTACGCGAGGCAGCAGATGAGCTAGCTGCCCCTGATCCACGTGGCCTGATGACACCAACGTTCACCGGTGCACATGGCCTAGACCTGCTGACCTGGAAGTCAGCCATGGAGTCACCCTGTGCCAAGTCTGGTTCCACAGTGGGCTGGTCCAACAAGGGCTGAGCATGGATGGTGTCAGCCACGTTAACCTCAACCAGGGGGGGGCATGGGTGTCCCTGACTGCTCCTCCACACATGGGGGGCTAGGGGCACCCTGCAAGTCATGGCCACGTCCCCTACCGGATCCACCACGGCCACCACTTGGGGCTCGGCCACCTTTGCCACCCTTATGGCTTGTTCGCCTCCCAGCCATGGCACTGATGTTATTGTGCATATGGGAGGCGATGTGAATTATTGTCCTGGGCAATTGGGGGTCAAAGGGGTTGGGTACCAGATGGTAATCCTACCCTAGTGCTCTAGCAAGGCTGTATGTCACCCCTGGGGAAAGATGACGGGTCACGCAACGCACAGGCACCCCAAAAAGGGGAAGTAAGGTGCACGCAACCCCTCCTAGACCATGTGCGTGGAAAAATCAACCTGCTCTACGCTGTGGCACCCAGAAACACAAGAATGAACGTATGCGTGTCACAAGCAGCCTAGAATGACCTCTGAAGGGGTACGCGACAAACGGGGCAAGCACAGATGTTAAATATGTGCGCGACTCACCATCTGCCAGGAACAAAAGCGTGAGAAATATGCACGTGTGCGCATTGGCAACACCCCCGCCAAAAGAAGAATTGTATGCTGTCTGAGGAGACAGGACAACAGTAGAAGGGAACGCTGTTTGAGGAAACAGGCCCAGGAAAAAGAGGAAAAGAGAAAAAGCTTTCAGAGGTAACAGGGAGTACGAACTGGAAACGCTGTGAAGTAAATCGCGTGTGAACCGACAAGAAGTACAGATTTCACCCACTCGCTCTCCATGAAAAGCACAAACAAGGAAATGGCGTTCTACACGTACCTTTTATACACACGTCACAGACGCGCATTGCGATGAGGCCATTTCCACCAATTACACGCTTTGACAATCGGACGTGATCTTTTTTTTTTACACGCGCCATTCTCTACGGCCATGCGCGTGACGTCACAGCTGCGCATGCGGGCCTTTGGGCCAATGAAATCGTGTATGCGTGCAGACGCGCTTACGTGCTAAGGGCCTTTCCTCGAATTACACGCAGACGTCCAGGACTTTTCACGTGCCAAATCACTCCGTATCAAGCTGGCCACACGTAAGCACACGGAAGACCACGCTCCTGCCCAGAAAGCCGATTTACTGCCCCACAGAGCCCCGAGCATGCTCCCACCTGCCATCTGCTGCTTCCTGACTGCCTGCTGCCCACGTGCCCTGCCATTTGCTGCCTGCACATCAGCCAGGGGTGCTGTTGCTGTGACCACCCCTGCTGGAACCGAAGACTCCCGACTGGGATTCCATCGCTCCACAGCCCAGCACCAGGACCCAGTTGCCCACCCACTCCTGCCTCTGCGGTTGTCATATTGGGCACTGCAACATCTGGCACCACTGACAACCCCGGGCCAGAGAGGCAGAGGGGCACCAGCTTCAGTGCCAGGGAAGTTGGTGAACTGGTGGAGCAAGTCCTGGGGCAGTATGATGCCCTCTATGGAAGGGTGCGCGCCGACAAGGAAGGACGGACTCGGATCTGGATGGACATTGTGACTGCCATCAACGCGGAGGGGGTGGCAGTCCACGACTTCCAACATGTCAAGAGGCGCTGGGAGGACTTCAGGTCCAGGACCCTCAGCAAGGCCCGGCGCCTCTTGAAGGCAGCGGATGCTGAGGGGCGGCAGGGCCACTTGTCGGAAGATCAGATGAGGGTCCTGGAACGCATATCCCCAGCGCTCCACGTCCAGGTCCTTGGGAGGCAGACCCGTCTGGAGTCGAGCGGTAAGTGTACATGCATCATGATTGTAAGCTGTGCGTGTGGTGATGTGCCAGTAGTGTGCCGGTTGCACATCTGTTTGTATGGGGCTGAGTATGGGTGGGGTTGTACAGGGCCGTGAGGCTAACACATGCGAGGGCTGTCATGTGTGAGACATGGATGGTGCTTGTGTGTGTAGGCTTGCATGCCAAATGCAGTTGTGTGGGCACACATGTTTGGATGAATGTGTATGTAAGTAGGCATGTTTGTGATGTCACGCATGTATGTTGTTTTCAGCTGCATGTATCAGCACTGTGTACATGTGCATGTGTGTGTATTTGACAAGGGTGCAACAGTGATGCAACATGGATGCATGTGACAGCGGGATGTGGAAGCCTGATTGGCAGATGTGACATCGATGCCCATCGGAACACTGCGACAGTTGGCTGAGGTGTACACATGCATGCAAGTGTGGTGGTGTGCGTGCATGTATAGTGCACTCCCTGTGTTGCATGTGATGTCTGGCTCACCTTTGCCTGCTCATGCTGTTGTATGTGTATGGATGGTGCTGGCAGTTGCGATGTGGCTGTGGTATGGCTCATGTGTGCATGTAGAAATGACATGTTTGTTGCCAATTGTGATGCCATGTCTGAGGTTTGCCAATGCCACTCATGTGCAACTGTCATGTGTGTATGTGTCCATTGTACAGTGCCCTGTTGCCTGTGTTTTATTTCTCCCTGTCTGCAGCGTCAACTGATGAAGAGGGCGGAGAAGGTGCTGTGGAGCACAGCAGCGGGGATCGCACCGCCAGCCGGAGACGCAAGGCCTGGCTCCCCTCCCAGGTTGTGATCTCGTCGGGGAGTGAGGAGTCCGGTGCCGCGTCCCAGGCCGCAGCTGCCGGGGGGAGGTCCAAGAGGCGGAGGTCGGAGTTGGACTCCTCGGCAGCAGAAGGGGCAGCTGGGACCCCACAGGGCCCAACGGGGGAAGATGGCACGGAGTCATCCAGGTTGGTGGGGGGTTTGGTGGAGGAGGAGGCCGTGCAAGCAACAGAGATGGGGTCTGGAGTTTGGGATTCCACTGTTGCTAGTGGTGCAGTGCAGGGACAGGAGGCAGCACAAGTCGCCGCGGAGGTGCCTGTGTGCAATCCTGTCCCTGATCCTGTCACTGCATCATCTTGCACCAGCAGGGATGCCTACGTCCAGACCCGTTTTCAGGCAGGGGATGAGCTCACGTCAACTGGCCTTCCTCTGCCTGCGGACTTGGCTATCCGGGTCCGGGTTGAGCCTGTCCAGACTGGTGTGGCGTTGCGTCAACGGGCCATGCGAGGTGACCTGCAGTCTTTTCATGAGGAGACTGCACGTCATCTCGAATGGCTCGTTGACCGCGTCGGCCTGCTGGGACAGGTCACCCAGGCAGGATTCCTCCGTTTGATGGGGCTTGCTCAGACCCCTTCCTCAACTGAACCCCCTATGCGCCAGTCGTCCTCCGTGCCATCTTCCCACCCATCAGTCACCTGGGTGCCCTGTGGAGCTGCCTCTGACGGTGCGGCCAGGCTGGTGGAGGAGGCATCCCTGCCACAGTCGGGAGTCGGACGTCCAGCAGGGGTGGCCACATCAACGACTGCACCCCAGCCAGCGGAGGATGTGCAGGCAGCAGGAGGCAGTGCACGGGCAGAGGCGCAGCAGCAGCAGCAATGTGGTGGGAGCCATGATGGCTCGGGGCCTTCGACATCGGAGGGGTAGGCATCGGCCGGAGGGCAGGAGGACCCAGGACGGGAAGTGTCTTCCGTGTGGCAGCGGTTGGGCCACGCCATAGATGCGGAGCGGCAGTGGGCGGAAGAGGCACGTCTCACGATGGTCAGGGCGGAGAACTCCATGCAGAGGGCCCTGAGGCGGGCCGAGTGCCACGACACAATCCGCAGGGAGTTTGGGGTGAACATGTGGACGGCCCTGCAGACCCTCAGGGCCGCCTCCGGGACATTGAGCAGGAGTTCGATGATGCCCTGGCCCGGAACATCCCGAAGTGAGCCGTCGGACTAGCCCGCTGCCCTTGTAAATAGTTCTGTAGTTAGTGTTAGGTTTACTTTGGTTTTGCATTTTTTTTGGACCTTTTGGACAATGGGCCACATTTTTGTATATATTTTTTTTTTTAGGTAGTGTTATTAGATAGATTTCATTTCTTCGGTTGGGATCATGGACCCTGGATTGTTTATCTGTATATAGTTGACTTTTGGATTTTCAATTTTTTTTATGATTTCCCCATGGAGCAATGGTTTTCGATTTTAATTTTCCATTGGATTTACTTTTGTGGACTGTGACTTTGGACACCTTTCCTTTGCATTATGATTTGTGGTTTTGCATTATTTCACGGACCTGCTGGTTATTCTTTTTTCAAATTTCCATTATTGTTTGTTTATTTTTGATTCAATTTATGTTGCTTTTAATACATATTTTGTCTTCGAAGTTCAATGTGTTGTATCATCTCATTGGTTTCATGCATATCATGATATGGGTTTTGACATTCACTGACACCCATTGGGTGTATGTGAGGGACATGTGTTCATTTCCAAACTTGCAATTGGGGTTCTATCATGTTTTTGCCATTTCTGAGTGGGTGGATGCAATACTCAGGTGGGTGTTTGGCATTTAGAGGCTGACAATAAGGGCCAGGGATCTACATTGTGGTGACATGTTGGCTGGGGGACATGAGTGGGGGCCTGGTGGAGGGTGCCCCTGGATTCTGGGCGGTGGGGGTGGTGGGAGACATGTGTGGGGGCCTGGTGGACGGTGCCCCTGACTGCTGGGGGGTGGGTGTGATGGTAGACATGAGTGGGGGCCTGGTGGAGGCTGCCCCTGCACTGCTGGGGGGTGGGCGTGATGGTAGACATGAGTGGGGGCCTGGTGGAGGGTGCCCCTGGTGGCTGGGTGGTGGGGGTGGTGGGAGACATGAGTGGGGGCCTGGTGGAGGCTGCCCCTGCACTGCTGGGGGGTGGGGGTGATGGTAGACATGAGTGGGGGCCTGGTGGAGGGTGCCCCTGGTGGCTGGGGGGTGGGGGTGGTGGGAGACATGAGTGGGGGCCTGGTGGAGGCTGCCCCTGCACTGCTCGGGGGGTGGGGGTGATGGTAGACATGAGTGGGGGCCTGGTGGAGGGTGCCCCTGGTGGCTGGGGGGTGGGGGTGGTGGGAGACATGAGTGGGGGCCTGGTGGAGGCTGCCCCTGCACTGCTGGGGGGTGGAGGTGATGGTAGACATGAGTGGGGGCCTGGTGGAGGGTGCCTCTGGTGGCTGGGGGGTGGGGGTGATGGGAGACACGAGTGGGGGCCTGGTGGAGGCTGCCCCTGCACTGCAGGGGGGTGGGGGTGATGGTAGACATGAGTGGGGGCCTGGTGGAGGCTGCCCCTGCACTGCTGGGGGGTGGGGGTGATGGTAGACATGAGTGGGGGCCTGGTAGAGGGTGCCCCTGGTGGCTGGGGGGTTGGGGGTGGTGGGAGATATGAGTGGGGGCCTGGTGGAGGCTGCCCCTGCACTGCTGGGGGGTGGGGGTGCAGGGAGACATGAGTGGGGGCCTGGTGGAGGCTGCCCCTGGTGGCTGGGGGGTGGGGGTGGTGGGATACATGAGTGGGGGCCTGGTGGAGGCTGCCCCTGCACTACTGGGGGGTGGGGGTGATGGGAGACATGAGTGGGGGCCTGGTGGAGGCTGCCCCTGCACTGCTGGGGGGTGGGGGTGGTGGGAGACATGAGTGGGGGCCTGGTGGAGGCTGCCCCTGCACTGATGGGGGGTGGGGGTGATGGTAGACATGAGTGGGGGCCTGGTGGAGGGTGCCCCTGGTGGCTGGGGGGTGGGGGTGGTGGGATACATGAGTGGAGCCCTGGTGGAGGCTGCCCCTGCACTGCTGGGGGGTGGGGTGATGGGAGACATGAGTAGGGGCCTGGTGGAGGCTGCCCCTGCACTGCCGGGGGATGGGGGTGATGGGAGACATGAGTGGGGGCCTGGTGGAGGCTGCCCCTGCGCTGCTGGGGGGTGGGGGTGATGGTAGACATGAGTGGGGGCCTGGTGGAGGCTGCCCCTGGTGGCTAGGGGTGCAGGGGGACATGCGTTGGTGGGCAGTAGTGCAAGGTGACATGTGGGTTGGCTGGGGGGCATGGCCATGGTGGATGGGGTGCCTGCGGGACATTTGCAGGGTAGGCCCCTGTGGTGTGGGCCACCTGCAGGGGCCGTGGAGGGTGTAGAGGGAACACCTGGGAGGACCCACACATGCAATTCACGTGTGGTGCTTCCCGCGCACCCTGGAATACACGTACCCTGATGGAATCGCGTGTGATACTTCCTGCGCACCCCTGGAATACACGTACCCTGATGGAATCGCGTGTGATACTTCCTGCGCACCCCTGAAATACACGTACCCTGCTGCTTTTGCTTGTGATACTTCCCGCGCACCCCTGGAATACACGTACCCTGATGGAATTGCGTGTGATACTTCCCGCACACCCCTGAAATACACGTACCCTGCTGCTTTTGCGTGTGATACTTCCCGCGCACCCCTGAAATACACGTACCCTGCTGCTTTTGCGTGTGATACTTCCCGCGCACCCCTGGAATACACGTACCCTGCTGTTTTTGCGTGTGATACTTCACGCGCACCCCTGGAATACACGTGCCCTGATGGAATCGCGTGTGTTACTTCCCACGCACCCCTGATGTACACGTACCCAGGACAATCGCGTGTCGGACTTCCCGCGAACCACTGAAATACACGTTCCCCGCTTGGCGTTTGCTGTTTGCCAGCCCTGTGAACTGGTTCAGGGTTAGCGCAGCCCTTTGCGATGATTTGGGGATTTTGAAGGCTTTTCCTTGCGCAAGGGCGTTCTTGGGGGCGTAACTGGTGCTGCTGCAGGGTCGTTGCGCCACTCTGCGCCACGGCTGGTTTCGAAGGCTAAAATCCATGAATACGCTGTGCGATGAAAAGGATTTTTTCGCACGCGGCTGGCGCAGTGTATCGCACGGGGACACTGTGCGCCAGCAGCGTGTGCCATTTTTGTGCGAATTTCTATGAATTACCCTGTCAGTTTCTGGCACACTTTGAAGACAAATGTGGGACAGCAAACCATGTTTGTACATACCTGGGTAGAGATATCCTTCAACAACCAGCATAATCACCAGCACTCTGGTGCAAGCTGCGAAAGGACAGAGACCCATCACTCATGGTTAAATCTCTGTGGGGAATAAAGCAGCTGGGGAGATTCATCAGAGGCCCAGGAAGAGACGTAAAAGCCTGCCCAGGGATCAATGTGTGCAAAAGGACCTCAAACAAGGAAAGGGTGCTGGAAATTTCACCCCCAACGACCCCAGGGAAATACAAAGCAGCTGCAGGGGTGAGGGTGCCGGATAACAGCCTATGCCTAAGAGAATATGAAGTATCCACTAAGGAAACCATGCCTACATCTAAGAAAATATGATGGTCATTTGAATACGATTCCTGATGAAACAAAGTAATTGAATGAACAGGATGAATGGTGATGTCATACGAAACTGAATCGATTCCATAGATAGAAGATAATCAGACCTGATAGGCAGACGATTTATGAAGAATGAAGAAGTACTAAGGATAAGTGACATTTTGGGAACAAGATGAAGAAACTTATGCCACAAATGTGATAAATATATTTAGTTTGTTTAAACATGTACATATGCAATGTAACGCAAGCAGCAAAGCAATCATGAAGCTAGCCAAATGCTTATAGTAAATAGATTGCGGCAAGCACCAACATATACATATATACCTCATAAAACATATGGATTGAAAAGACTGAACGCAATTGAATTTAACAGAATCCATTTCAGCTAAGGAGTTGGATGAGCCAATGAGCCAAGGTCTTATTAGAACTAAAGTTGGCTGACATTAGATACAATTAACGTGAAAGAACAGAAGCTCCTGTTCAAGAAGGTCAAGTATAAACAAAGACGTCAGAGGACTATTGGAAAATACAATTAAATACACAGAGAAGGCTCAATCCATGGTGTCCAGTCACGTGATGGAAGAAAGTTGGACGCATGCAGAGATCACACCTACGCATGGAAGCCAGACAGTACCCATACTCCTTAAAAAATCCCAGAGAAGAGTACAAACTCAAGGCCAACTTCAGACACTAATTGACACTGAAACGTTGAGGTGATGATGGAGTGTCCTTTTAATTGGAAAGAAGCTGATATCGAGACAAGCTTACCCGCACCTGGTTGTTCAATCTGCATGCTGCTCACGTAGGTGGAAATTTATTGACAGAGGTTAGTAGCCAGCCAATTGCAGAGGACCAGGTAGTTGGGGGTCCTATAGTTGTGTAACCAATTTGACGTTGTACATTTAGTGATGTTCATAGTGGCCATTTTGAAGGGAGGGCTTAGTTGTCCCACCTGTTGTTGACTATCCAATTATTTCTCTCTGTTACTCTATAAAGATATTACACCTATACTTAGTAGTTCACTTAGAGCCAATCCCACTTCCTGATAGGTTTTAGAAGTTTGTCATGTAGGATGATGTTAGTAATGATGCAGGTCTACACGTCAGTAGTGACACATTTGATCTATAAAAAATATGTTTTTCTTAAATGAGTTGAGAGCTGAACATCGAGCGATTGCTGATGTTTGTTGTGCTCCCTGTTTTACTTATTTACACTAAAACAGACAAACTTTTTGCCAAACTATTTGTGCCGCCGTATGAATTATTGATGTTGATTAAAATCTGCATCCCCATCCATCTCAAGGGTATTGCTACTCATCTTAAAGGGCTGGAAGTCTCCAGTTCACTTGGTAGCAGAGATTGATAGTTAGATAAGATACCATCGGCCGTCGACATAAGTAACTTTAAGGTCTCAGCAATATCGCACGACCTTTGCCATTCGGCTGACAGGACGTGAAGATCCCTGTAGATTGTGGTTAGTGATAGGACCCAAGATAACTTGCAAGTTGGATGTGACAGGACCCCTAGTTTGATTAGGAACCCCTCCCACATCTACGAGAAGCAAATCGAAAAGCAGCACAATGAGGTGGTAATGAAGGCAGTGATCCCGAGGGTCCAGAGATGAAAACATACAAAGGGTGAGTGAATAAGACCAAAGACATTGGCAAAAAGGGATGCCTGCATAGTAAATGATGGAGAGTAATGGAGGGAGGCGGGATAAAATATAATGCAAGAGACGGAGCATAAAATATATGTATATGGGGAAGATATTGACTTGAGTGTTGCCAAGTAATTTATGAGGAAAATAGTTATAAACTGTAGCCATGCTATAAGGATACGCCCTGTTCCTAGATTTTAAAGAATGCTAGCAGAAGCCTTAATTCAGAGCCCACTTTTGTGAGGGACATATAGGAGATGAGATAAGTTTAAAGACTTTCTTAAGTGAATTGGCTTAAGTTCTAGTCGGAACAAGAATTATAGAGGGTAAGACGAGTCTTAAGGAAAGGACTGTAAGGTGCACGTACATGTGACTGGTCAAGTCTGTCTGTTTTGTTTTATGTAGTTGAAAAGTGTGGTGATGTCACTGTTGAGAAAAAGACATTTTTTAAGTGATAAAGAAATGTGGAAGTAAGACGCGAAAAAAGTGATTATTTTACGATTAAACTTTGATGGTTGTTTTTTAGCAA
This sequence comes from Ambystoma mexicanum, assembly GCF_040938575.1. Lineage (NCBI taxonomy): Eukaryota > Metazoa > Chordata > Amphibia > Caudata > Ambystomatidae > Ambystoma > Ambystoma mexicanum. The sequence continues at coordinate 503,295,502 of NC_090936.1, read as the reverse complement.
GATTAAAGTAAAAATTTGCATTACAACAGGATTGGAGCTTGCGACAACTGGTGCTCGCTCATAAGTGTATGTGGATTGAAATATAAAATTGAGAATTGTAATTAAAGAATAAGAAAAGTGGTGATAAAAAGAGAAATAAAAGTTAGAAATGGAAGAAGTTACACCATTAGTGTATCTTTGCAAACAGCTACCAAAGCATGCACTCAAACTTAAACAGTACAGTGCAGAATGGGTTAAAGGGGCCACGGATAAAATGTTTATGCCTTGGCCCCAAGGAGGGTCATTATCGAGAACAGTTCTACAGCATATGATGACATATGTGCATGCTGCATACACAGGAAAAAAGTTTGAGAAGCACCTAGCGAATCTAGAGCTTTGGAAGATGTATGAACATGAAAGGGAGGAGGAGCCTCCTTTAGATTGGATACTCAGCATATGCCAAGAAGGGGGTGAAGAGCCTTCTGCTCCGTCCACCCCACCTGAAATGAAAAACGAGATTAAGAAAGATGAAGAGTAATACCCATTAAGAGAACTTAAAGCAGCGACGAGATATAGCAATCTGTCATACGAGTCACCTATGCAAAGTAGTGACGAGGGCCCAGAGAAAGACATAGAGAAAGATATAACCTCCAAAGTCATCCTGAAGGACGAGTAGAGACACGATAAGGAGAGAAGTGATCAAGAAAATACATCTCTAGACAAAAGCAGAGAAACAAAGAGATGGAAGGTAGATAAGGATCAAACTGATGTGATAGTGCTCATACAGAACGAATGGTTGGGAGGTCAGATTTTACTTCAACTTGATGGTAAAGGCATTGAAGATCAAGACAAAAAAGACAGGAGAGAAAAAGAAAGGGAGGAACAATTGAGAGACGAAGGAGCAAGAAGAAAAGATAGACAAAGACGAGAGTCTTTATATCAAGATGAGCAAGCTAAAAAACAAGAGAGAGCAGAACAACAAAGAAAGCGTGATAATAAAAGAAGAACAGCTGAAGAAAAAGAAAGACTAAAGGAGAAAAGCTAGAAGGTGATGAACAGGAAAGCATAAGAGAGAAAAGAATACAAAGGCGATGGGAAAATGAACAAAGGGATATTAAAAGAAAAGAGGAAGATAAAATAAGAGAAGAGGCGAGAAAGCGCAGAGAAGTTGATAATGACATAGAACACAAAATGAGACAGAGAGCACGCAATCTTGAGTATTTGGAAAGGAAAGTAAGAGATCCCAATCCACGGGTAAACTGGGAAGACATAACAAATTATTTCCCAAGTCTAAGTCATTTCTAAGCACTTCTCAAGTAAATCTGGAAGACGAATTTGATTTGCAAAGCTTTGGGGAAATGATTGATAAAGTGTATCACGAAATGCAAGCCCAGAAAGAAGCACAAAGAAAAGGAAAAAATTAGCATCTAGAGAGTATGCAGTTGTATGACACGGACAAAGCCTCTTGTAGTATGAGACAAAAGGAGCTGTCTTTAGAGAGGTTAACAATAAAAGGAGATGAGGATGAGAGAAGCTGCACGTGTTGGGCACAAGAAGTATCAGACGAAGAAAGGGAAACCTACTCGTGGGAAGTTAGGAGTTTTATAAGTGAGCTACAAGAACATCCGCCTTTGGGTAAAGAAGTAAGATGGTTAGATTTAAAAATACCTCCTATGTCCAAGGCATCAGAGCCACTGAAATAGTCAGACCAACATAAGGGTCAACCCCATGGTCAGAGGGGGAAGTCCCCGCCCTATGTAAGCAGGCTAAGGTCATTGCCAGGTAGAGGGCGATGTGGGGATCTCACTCAAGAAGTGGATAGACAAATGATGAGAGATGAGAATGAGTTTAGAGCACCGCAGTTCCCTTTGTTAGAAAAAGGAGGAGCTAGACCACAGTATATACCATGGCCCCAAATGGAAAGGGAAAACTTAAATGTAAACTCCCAAATTTAACTTCCGGCACTGGAAAATGGATGCATGAGTTAGAAAACATGACGGGAGGGAACACCATAGCTATAGGAGATATTAAAGGTCTTCTAATTGCCATACTTGGTTAAAGAGCTGATGACGTATGGACGTGAGAAGGTTACCCTGGTGTGACTGCAGTCAGCACCGCACATGATGGAGCATTGTTTAATAACTGTAGAGCAGCGATTTGGACAGCGCTTTGAGTGCTATATCCGGACACGTCGGATATGGGAGCTATAATGACAGGAAAGATGAAAGAAGGAGAGGAACTGTTGCTTTATCTTCAAAGTTTTCAAGACGCATGGGGACTTGAAACACGGGAGGTTTGGGGGAAGTTCATTCCTGTATTTTCCCATATAGTATGCCAAGGGCTGCCATAGCAAGTGCAAAAACAGCTCAAGAAATTAGTGGGGATAGAAGCAAAACCATGGTCGGAAATTCAGTTGACCATTGCACATTATTGCAGACTACAGGATAAGAATCGCAAAAAAGACGATGCACGCAAAGGTGAAGAAGCAAAGTTAGTGCAGAAAAAACTATCAAAATATGCTATTGAAGGGGCAATGTTAACTAATGTGGGCAGATCAAACCCACAGCAAGCAGTACCTATGTCGCAAGTAAATAATCAAAGACAGTTTGATCAGACAAATAATGGATATGCTCCAAGAGAAAGGGGATATCAAGGGAGAGGTTGGCAAGGTAATCAAGGATATTGGCAGAATAAACACGGAAGTTTTCAGAACAACCAACAAGGGTTTCAGAGTTTTCAAAATGGTAATCAAACCATGCAAAATGGGCAGATGGGAGGACAACCACTTGTGTGTTGGACATGTGGAATGACAGGGCACATAGCTGTATATGTAGGAGCCAAGGGATGGTAAAGAATGCTCAATTTACAAGACAGGGAATGCCAAATCCACCTGCATATTCCCAGTAGAGCGGAAATGGAGTTGCACAAGATAAAACAATGCAGCAGCAAACGCCAAGAGTGCAGCAAGGCTTGCAACCATAGCAAGTAACAGGTAATCAATTGCAATGACAATCACAGCAATCTACTATGCAACTTCAGCAAACACAAACACAGAGCAGCCTATGATGAGTAGAATAGGAGGTGTCACTGTTAATGGAGGAAATCCATTCACAAGTGATGGAAGGATGTTATACCCGCAATAGGACAGCTCACTGGGGGACTTGATTTGTTCAGTCCTATCTAATACACCGAATCCCTGTGAGGAGCCGAGGATAGACGTAACTATAGGCAGCAAAGCTTATTCCTTCCTAGCGGACACGGGTGCAACATGCTCCTGTATACGCAATGACAACTTTTTAATGTCTCGCAATGCGATGGATACTGAGGGCTTTACAGGAGCAACGAGTCGTGTTCCTTTTACAGAAGAATTACAAGTCTTTACAGGTGAGTGTAATCTGAAGGTGCCGCTGCTTTATTCAAGGCAAACACCTTTCAACATATTAGGACGAGATTTAATGACAAAAATGAATATGACCATTTCTTTTACAGATGATGGCATAATATGCGCAACACCGGGAATGCATTATTTAAACCTGTGCGAAATGATTAGGGCATACGCAGGACAAATAGCGCCTAGAGCAATACCATTGGAACCCGAAAAGTGTTCCATTATGGGGTACACATTCTGTTAACATGGCTGCCAGGTCTTGTTGGCAGAACCATGAGAATACCAGATGAGTTTCTATTTAGACCACAGATACCCATGGATGAAGAAGAGGGGCACATTTTAACCTTAGCCTTAGAAGTAGCTGTAGTCCGAGGTAATATGGCTTTACTTGATGCAACTGATGACAAAGGTAGATGATGGTGCACAGTAATTGCCATCGAGAAAGGCTACAGAGTGACTGACGCCACAGATGAAGATTTGTTTGAAGATGACAAATCTGTCGATTTCGTGATATTTGAAATGTGCATTACTTATTGGGTCAAAGCAATTAAGAGAGAGGTCCTGCAGAGAATGATGCTAGTAAAAAAGCATCCTGAATATTTTGATGAAGATATGGCCTAAGTGCCAATTTCATTGTGGACTACAGGCCCCTATGTGGTAGGCTTATTGAAAAGAGTTGAGAAAGTGAAGATTAAATTGAAACCAGGAGCAATTTTACCTTGAGCACGACAATATCCCATTTCTCGAGAAGCAGATGAAGGAATTTTCAAGATGATTTACACCATAATGGACCAAGGTATCAGTGACGTCAGAGTCACCATGTAAAAGGGGGGTCATGGTGTTTAATGCAAGACCTTTGCACAATAAACAAGATTGTAGAGGCTGAGTTCCCTCTAGTCCCTACCCCATCCACGATTCTATATAATATACCTGTTAATGCACAATATCACGGTGATTGACTTGCAAAATGCATTTTTCTCAATCCCATTGCATAAAGACTCACAAGATCTGACATCATTCAAGATTAGACAAGTATGATTAAAAAGCACAAGGCTGCCCCAGGGGTACTGTGAGTCCCCAATGATTTTTAACAGAGTTCTCCAGATAGACTTGAGCAATATTGCTTTAGAAGGCGTTGTGGTGCAATACGTAGATGACATTTTAGTCTGCAGTACCACAGATGAAGAGTGCAGGCAAAATTCTGTTCAGCTGATGATTATACTTGCTAACAAAGGATATAAGGTTGACAAGGAAAAGTTACAATATTGTCAACAAGAAGTGTTGTACATAGGCTAATTGATTTCACATGAGGGAAAGAAATTTACTCCTGAAAGAGCTGAGGCTATTTTAAAAACAGCCAAGCCACACACGCTAAAACAAATGCAGAGTTTTTTAGGATTATGCAATTATGTTTGAGTATGGGTCTTTGACTATAGCTCATACACCAGGCCGCTGTTGCAGGCATTAAAGAAAGCACAGGCTACGAAAGAAAAAATTGTGTGGACTGAGGCAATGGAAGAACGGTTTGACGAATTGAAAAAAGCCATTTGGACAACTCCAGTTTAGGGGATCCCCAATCATACAGAGGAATTATTTTTATTCTTGCACATGGATGGTACATTTATAATGATGCAATAATGATAATGATGGGTTATTTATATAGCGCCTTAATCCAAAGCGCTTTACAGAGCACATATTTACATACAATATGTACATTGTATGACAGCAGTACTGACACAGAGAACTACATTGGGGTAAAAACCCCTTGCATATTACAGTGAAACTTTGCACCCAGTAATGATAGGTCACTTTCTGTGCGAACAAAGTTTAACAGCTGCCGTGTTTACTATAGAGAAAGCAACAAACATAGTGATGAGATGTTCCATGGCGTGATTTGTTGAACATGCATCATTCACAATTTTAGAAAAATCAAAAGGTACGTTGACTACTCAAAGGGCTTCTGCCTATGAGGTAATCATATCGACTACAGCGATTAAAATAGTCTGATGTAAGATAGTGAATCCAGCTATTTTTATAGCTGATATAATCACAGAAGGAGATCCTATACATGATTGTGCAAACTATGAAGAGTTCTGTGATGAGCTCCCAAGATAAAGGAGAATGCACTTGCAGGAGGAGAGATTGTCTTCAATGACGGTTGTTCCAGAATCAATCAAAATGATGGCCAAAGATACACAGGTGCAGCGGTAGTGAAACATCTGGCAAACTGAGAATTTTGAGTGCTTGTGAGTACTTGATTACCATCTCATCATTCAGCACAAGCTGCAGAATTATCGCCGTTGATACTTGCAATCGAGAATCACGCAGACCAGGAAGTAACAGTATACAGCAACTCTGCCTATGCTACATCGACTGTGCACGCAGGATTAGCGCACTGGAAAAGGAGGGGCAACCTCCGAGTGGACGACATGCCAGTACAGCAGGCGGCCTTATTGGAGAGGATAATTAAGGCACTAAAACTCCCAGTGGGCATAGCAGTCGTTAAATGCGCAGCTCACACAATAGGGACAGATTTGATCTTGCGCAGAAATCAAGCAGCAGGTGCTGAAGCTAAACGCATAGCGAATACAGATATAGAAATGATGAATGTTCAAACCATTGATGTAAATGAAAGAATGACTAATATTAAATGTGGACGAGGGATACAATCATATGCCTAAAACACAGATAGTAGAACTCCAAGGGCAGGCACCGCAAGAAGAAAATAGCTTATGGAAGCAAAGAGGGTGTTCTTTAAACCCCTCTGAATCATTGTGGTGACAAGACAGCACTGATAAACCAGTAATGCGTATAGCCTGATTAAAGATAGCGCTAAAACAATTACTCTAACCAGAACATCAATGAGGGAAAATCTTGCTATAACCATTGTTGGGGATTGTTTTGTACCAAACCTAATAGAACATGTTGCATTTTGTATGGTAAATGATATTACTTGCAAGCAGTTCATGGCTGGGCATACACTACGCATAGTGAGGGGATGATCCCAAGACCCAATGGCCCTTTTCAGCGCCTGCATATCAACTATGTCAACATGATAAAAGTTTGTAATGGATACAGATACCTTTTAGTTGTAGTATGTCCTTTTTCCAGATGGATAGAGGCAGGTCCACGTACGTACCCAGACTCAACCTGTACAGCCAAGTTCTTGGTGTGGAAAGTGTTTCCCAGATGGGGGGTGTGTGAAGTAATGAGATCGGATAATGGACCACATTTTGTTAATGCAGTTTTCGAGCAGATTACTTTGTTGCTCAGAATAATACATACGTTTTCTTCGGCTTATCAACCACAAGGAAATGGTTTCTGTGAAAAGCTCAACGGCCTGTTAAAGGAAAGAATAGCTAAGTTGAAGCATACTTTGAAAAAAGAGTGGTTGCACTGCCTATCACTGACATTGTATGCATTAAGGAACCAGCCAGGTTCTGACCACCATCTTACGCTGCACAAGATTGTGACTGGCAGGAGGATGAGGACTCCTTTGATGCCTCCATCCTGAGTTAGAAGTGATGCTCAGCCAACATCAGAAGTGTTAGGATTTGAATTGCAAAACTACTTGAACTGTTTAACATCTAGTTTTTCTGTAAATTCAGGACAGTTGCAGAGACAAGGGTGTACAGCAGTACAGAACACAGAAGTAGATGCTTCAACAATCCAAACTCCCAAATGTATACGCCCAAGAATTTGCCCAGGGGATAAGATTCTGATCCACAACCACACAAGGAAAAAGTGGAATGAGCCCCACTTTCACGGTCCTTTCATTGTCGAGGATGTCACGCCATCTGCTGTCAAAGTGCAGGGTAGGTGAGCTTGGATCTTCCTGGGTGATAACAAGATCTACGCCGGAGAGACACCTCTGCTTACACCCCACCGCAAAGAAGCTACAATCATAGGGGAAGAACCACAGCACGTGCAGACGAGGTCCATGGCGAGGAAGAAGGATGCATAACCTGTCAAGTGGAAAGAAAGAAGAACTTTTATTTGAACTGTGGCTTAATTCGGACACTCCCTTTGTAGCTATAAATGAAAGGGTAAAAGGAAAAATTCAAACACTGTGCATCTTAGGTGCAGGGTTAAATGAAGATATACATTATTGAGAACAACAGTAGTTTATTAACTTTGGACTGAGGCATGCTTAAAGCCTTGATAAGAAAAGTGAAAAAGATTATTAACTTTGGACTGAGGCACACTTAAGCCCTGATAAAAGTAAGGCTATGCCTAACTTTATTCGTGGACACGGTAATTGGAAAAGAATACAGTATCCAGATTTGTTCCAAACAGAGCTCTTGTTCGGAGTTACTCATGGTGTTACCCAGTGATGACCTTTCTAGGCACATACTTACTTACTTTGAGTTGGTATTGAGCACATATCCGTGACTGGTGGGAAGAACTAGGTGCATACCAGATTTCCTTGGCAATACTGACACCAAATAAATTGTTAGACGACTGCTTATAATCATCACCGAGGAATTTTTGTAATTGCCTGAGTTCAGTGAAGAAAACACAAATGCCCCTATCACCCAACGCAGCACATAGACTGGTCAGTGTGGTGTTGTTTTCGTCTAATTGAAGACTTCCCGCATCTCGTTGGAAGGCACATGGATGAGGTGTCATTTCTAAGGGACCCAAGAAATACTATGAATTTGAATGTGATCCTGGAGGGCATAACAATCCAGGTGGCGATCTATTCTGAAAGAAACCACAGAGCTGTATAAAAAACTTTCCTCCGAAGGACAGATTGAGGAAGTGATGAATCTTAAAACTTTGTTCATGCTGACATGGAATCTACAGTAACATTTGGCCAAACACTTAAACTTTGTTCATGCTGAAAGGGAAGCTACAATGTCATCTGGTCTGAAGCAGATTCGAGGTATATATTGGGAACTAGTTAATGAAGCAGAGTTTATCTCAGCTCACAGAAATCATCTTTTTTCACGATAAAAGAACATTCGCACCACGATTGGAAGAGGAGAAATTCCAGAAACAAATCTACAAATGCAGTGCCAGTAAAAATATTTTTCCTTCCTTAGCATCAAATTATCGAGATGGGAAACCAGAGCAGCAACCTTGTGCTGCCACAAGAGGATCGACAGTCATACTGCCCTAGAAGCAGGTGCTGCCGGCTAACCTACCATTGTATCATTTACACATGTATTGTATTCATACTAATAGTACTTTCACTGACAGTTAGAACTGCTTTCTGTATAGGAGCAAATGATGCAAATGTTCCTATATACATGTCTGAGCAGAAAGAAAGACTAAACGTGGCAACTACAAAACAACCCAGGCCATTTGTAGTCATTCCCGTCCCTAGAAAAAATGGACAGATACCTGAGATTGAAATAGATGTTATTAGCAATACATCATACATAATGCTTGCTTCAAACACTACATTTGAATGCCGGTGATAGGGTCGGCAAAATAAGCAAAATAAGGGATTGACAAAGGTTGGGCCCACACAGATAATGTATGCAGACACACCTGATCCAGTGACAAAAAGCCCAAGTACAAGTCCCACAAGACAATCATGTGCAGAGATGATAGCGGAATCAATATGGCCATTTATAAACAGGACCAAAAAGAGACAGAGGGATAAAGGAAGACTTGCTGAACGTTCTTATACTCAGGGAACCCGGATGGATGTTCGTACAAATCAACCAGCCAGAAGAAGTTATTTCAATGTGTTCAGAGATGTGGTTATAGCAAACTACAAAATGACTTTGAGAATTAAAATAAGGACCCAAGAAGACAATTATGAACTGAATTATTATTAAGAGAGCACAGCACACTTGGGAAACAACATATGGTACCAACACATGAAAGAAGTTGGAAGAAGAACGTCAGAAGAAGACTGCTTCGTATGTGCACTACTGTCATACAGCATGGGGAAGTCAAAAATCTTCATAGCAATTGAAATTGATATCCAGACAGCACATTGCCTATCGCACATAGCACATTGTAAAACAAGAGGTCCATTTATCGATGCAATGCTTCTCTTAAATGGGCAACTGAAAAGACAGATCCAGATCAAGATGAGTACATACAAGATATGAAGACAAGAAACAATTGAAAGACCAGAAATCACACTATCAGATTTGAGAAACTGGGAGTAAAAGAAGCAGAAATAAGAAGAGAAATGAACAAAAAACTTGATGTCAAAAGAAAAACTGCAGAAGAAGCTTGCAGTTGGAAGAACAGAGGACAAATGCAAATTTTGGGAACAGTATTATCACCAGACGGATGGGAAAAAGGAGTGGTGATCTGCAGAGCATGGATGATCATTTGATACTATAAAGAAACAATTGAGAATACACAAATGTTATCCAAGCCATTGTTCCCAGGACTTCCTCAACTACTGACATGAGTCGAAGACAGGGGAGGACCATTGCAGATAGTACCATTAGAAAGTTCTAGGTTTTGCTTCAGGAACAATGGTACAAGAAAAATGGGGGAAAAGCAGAACTGTGAATGACTATTTGATGCACCAGGAATGATTCATGAGACCACAGTAATAATGGATCATTATTCGGCTTGTGGATCAAAAGCCTACATATGACTGCCTAAAAACTGGGGAGGAATTTGCACAATAGTTAATGTCCATGTTCCTGCATTGGTGATTCCTAAAGGTGACCGAACATTGACAGTTTTCCAAAAGCAGATGCTCATCTAAGGAGGAGGAGATTTGTGGAGCTGATAAATCGAACAAAGAGAGAGAGTTATTTCTCTGCTAAATCAATAGAAGCCTTTGATGCCATTCTAGACGAACACAGGCTGTTCAGTGAGACCTCATCAGTGTTCACAATGATCCTTATGCCAAGAATCCATGTCGGAGCAAATACAAAGTTGTTACAAATCACCAGAAGGGAATTGCTGCAGACAATTAATACATAGCACTTTGTAAGACAAGAGGTCAATTTATGGGAAGCGATGCTTCTATTAAATGGGCAATTGAAAAAACAGATCCAGATGAAGATGACTACATACAAGATATAAAGACAAGAAACAATGCAAAGACGAGAAATCACATTTTCAGATATGAGAAACCTGGAGTAAAAGGGGCAGAAATAAGAAGAGAAATTAACAAAAAACTTGATGTCAAAAGAAAAACTGCAGAAGAAGCTCGCAGATGGAAGAAGAGAGGACAAATGCAAATTTGGGGAATAGTATTATCACCAGACGGATGGGAAAAAGGAGTGGTGATCTGCAGAGCATGGATGAGAATGCACAAATATTATGCAAGGCATTGTGGATAAGACTTGCTCAACTACTGACATGGGTCAAAGACAGTGGAGGACCATTGCAGATAGTACCATTATAAAGTTCTAGGTTTTGCTTCAGGAACAATGGTACAAGAAAAATGGGGGGAAATCAGAACTGCTGATGAATATTTGATGCACCAGGAATGATGCATGGAACTGCAGTAATAATGGATGATTATTGGGCTTGTGGATTAAAAGCCTACATCAGGCTACCTAAAAACTGGGGGGGGGGATTTGCACAATAGTAAATGTCCATGTTCCTGCATTGGTGATTCCTAAAGGTGACCTGAACATTGACAGTTTTCCAAAAGCAGATCCTCATCTAAGGAGGAGGAGATCTGTGGAGCTGATACATCGAACAAAGAGAGAGAGTTATTTCTCTGCTAAATCAATAGAAGCCTTTGATGCCATTCCAGATGAACATAGGCTGTTCAGCCACACCTCATCAGTGTTCACATTGATCTTTATGCCAAGAATCTAGGCCGGACAAATACAAAGTGGTTACAAATCACCAGATGGGAATTGCTGCAGAGAATTAACACAACTATAAAAGGATACAATGCAATCAGAGAAGAACGGAGAGCTATAAGACTAATGGCTCTCCAGAACAGATATGTTCTGGACATGATTACATCCCTGGATGGAGGTGTTTGTTCTAAAATTGGAGAATCATGTTGCACATTTATATCTTCTAACAATGACGAAAATGGAACTTTAACATAGGCCATAGACATGTTGACGAAACTCCATGGTCAAATGATAGAAGAGATAGAAGACATTGCTGATGACATCTGGTTTAGAAATCTCTTCTCATGGATTCCACAATGGATGGCAGATATGTTCAAATTTCTTAGAGCGTTGCTATTGTTAGTGATGCTTGGATTCTGTGTGATCAAGATAATAATCTCACAGTGTAAGAAGACCGCAAAGAAAGCCATAGGGATGAAGATCATGATCGATGTTGAACCAGGATGGAAGCCTAAAGACTTGACAGATGAAGAGATCAGAGACTTTGTGCAGTCTAGTTCCTGTATCCAAAGGACCACAGGAAATATGTGGGACGATGGATCTACTGCAGTCCAAGTGGACAGTGCACGCTCATGACATGGAACAAAGATGAGCATGTGAAGTCAGCTGGATGCCTGAAGGGAATCATAACAATATGGGTCCCCAATGGGCACTTTTTCAAACTAGGATGTCTAGGGATAGAAGAAGATGTGAGAGTGGTTGATAAATCGCCCGTGGGGTGTGTAGAGGAGGAGCCAAGTACCCCTACTCCACCTACCCCACCTACATTACCTGAGAAGTATGAGCCAAAGTATGTGACATATACTACACCAATCAGAAGGCAAGAAAAAGAGCAACAACTCTGTGCAGTACCTATAAGAATGCCTATGCCTAGAGAGAATATGGGAAATTAATCATCCACTAAGGAACCCATACCTACATCCAAGACAATATGATGGTCATTTGAATAAGATTCCTGATGAAACAAAGAAACTGAATGACCAGGATGAATGGCGATGTCACACGAAACTGAATCGATTCCATAGATAGAAGATAAACATACCTGAGCAGCAGACGATTTATGAAGATTGAAGAAGTACTTAGGATAAGTGACATTTTGGGATCAAGATGAAAAATCTTATGCCACAAATGTAATAAAGACATTTAGTTATTTAAACATGTACATATGCAATGTAACGCAAACAGCAAAGCAATCATGAAGTTAGCCAAATGCTTATAATGAATAGAGTGCGGCAAGCGTCAACATATACATATATACGTCATAAATACATATGGATTGAATAAAAATGAAGTTTCCACTACGTATATAGCAGTCTTGAACAACGCGAAAGTCCTCAAATTCAGTGTCGCAGTTACAAAAGCAATTGAATTAAACAGAATCCATTTCAGCTATGGAGTTGGGTGAGCCAAAGAGCCAATGTCTTATCAGAACTAAAATTGGCTGACATTAGATACAATTAACGTGAAAGATCAGAAGCTCCTGTTCAAGAAGGTCAAGTATAAACAAGGAGGTCAGTGGGCTATTGGAAAAGACAGTTAAATACACAAAGAAGGCTCAATTCATGGTGTCCAGTCACGTGACCGAAGAAACTGGACGCATGAGGAGATCACACCTATGCATGGAAGCCAGACAGTACCCATACTCCTTAAAAAATCCTAGAGAAGAGTATAAACTCAAGGCCAACTTCAGACACTAATTGACACTGAAATGTTGAGGTGATGATGGAGTGTCCTTTTAATTGGAGAGAAGCTGATATCGAGACAAGCTCACCCACACCTGGTTGTTCAATCTGCATGCTGCTCATGTAAGTGGAAAGTTATTGACAGAGGTTAATAGCCAGCCAATTGTAGAGGACCATGTAGTTGGGGGTCCTATAGTTGTGTAACCAATGGGATGTTGTACATTTAGTGACGTTCATAGTGGCCATTTTGAAGGTAGGGCTTAGTTGTCCCACCTGTTGTTGACTATCCAATTATTTCTCTCTGTCACTCTATACAGATATTACACCTATACAGTCCTGCTTCCCGATAGGTTTTAGACGTTTTCCACGTAGGATGATGTTAATAATGACGCAGGTCTACACGTCAGTAGTGACACATTTGGTCTATAAAAATAGTTTCTTTCTTAAATGAGTTCAGGGTTGAGTATCGAGCGATTGCTGATGTTCGCTGGACTCCCTGTTTTACTTACTTACACTAAAACAGACAAACTTTTTGCCAAACTATTTATGTCGTCTGACTTATTGATGTTGATTAAAATCTGCATCCCCATCCATCTCAAGGGTATTGCTACTCATCTTAAAGGGCTGGAAGTCTCTAGTTCAAGGCTATGAAATATCCAAATGGCACTTTAAGGTGATGTGTGCAGCTATATAGATTCAAGAATTCCACTAATTGAGCAAAAATCCAGGGAAGTAAAGCTAAATGTGTTTGTCATTTTATAAAGCCCAAGCCAACACATTCACTCAAAGGTTGCAATGCATGGGATTTCAATAAACAGCACACAAACCATTGCATGTTAGTGTTACTGTCCTGATTTAGCTGCCATCTACTTTAGCTCATGAAGATGATCTTTTCCCACAGTATTTCATTTGTTATTTTAGACTTCAGACAACATTCAGAGACAATGTGCTCTTGAGTCTTTCATCTATGGTAACCTTTTCGGAAAACACTCTCAGGAATGATTTATAGAGAAGGAAGGAAGGGAGAAAGGGAGAAAGGAAGGAAGGAAGGAAGGAAGGAAGGAAGGAAGGAGGGAGGGAGGGAGGGAGGGAGGGAGGGAGGAAGGAGGGAGGGAGGGAGGGAGGGAGGGAGGAAGGGAGGAAGGGAGGGAGGAAGGAGGAAGAGAGGGAGGATGGGTTTTGGGAGGTCGTGGTTTCCATTCCGTGTAGGAAGATAAGTGACAACATTGGGTCTCTTGCCAGATGTCTGATGACCAACTTGACGAGTCGTTTCCAGAACCTCGTTAACCCTCAGGCGCAGCTTGTAATGGCAGCAGGAAGGATTACATGGGAACAGGTTAGGTCGAGGAGATGAGGCAGGCAGATCTGTCATAACAGAAAATAGATAGAGAATGGAAACGTATGTCCTCTTTATGGAACATCCGGGAGGCCTAAAACTGTCTGTGAGGCCAGCGAAGGTGGGTGGATTTGTTTAGTTGGGGCGGAAACCACTGGAGCAAGTGTCTACCACTTTTACTGTAGGCATATCTTAGTGAGTAAGGGAACGGCAATGATTACATTTCCTGATTGAACTTGCCTTTAATTAAAGCACCCTTTTATCTGCCGAGAATGACGTTTACGGTGTCCTTTGGTCAGTCTCAAAGTATAAAAGGGGAATGAGCTGTGCCCAACAGTGAGGAGAAAATGAAAGAATGAAGACTATGGCATGATAAAAAAAAAGAAAAGGCATGCACTGAAAGACTTAGAGGAAAACAGCAGAGGGGTGCATATACACCCTGATTGAACCTGCTACTTCCATCGTTAGCACGTCGCCATCTATAAAGAGCGTTTTCACATTGAAACTTTCCCCATTTCTAAATTGGGTTTTTATGATTAATTCTGCGCGGCGCTCGGCCGAGCATTAAAGGGAATCTTTGCAGGGTGTGAGCTGATTAATGGAGCATGCCCACGGAGAGCTTAAGGTTGATGATTAATTAGCAGGCGCCAGCTTCAGAAGCTGCACGCACTCCTACTTCCACGGGGATGCGGAAAGGGGAGGCGGCGGAGGGGCAGTGTTCCTGTCTGTGTATATGGTTATAAATGCATATGTGGATGGCGGGAGTAGGGTGATGGTCAAAATAAGGTTATCGAGGAGACCCAGAGAAGGGTTGTTGGTGCATGGCGTGAGCCTGGAAAGCTGTGCGCCATTGGCCGCCCCCTGCAGTCCTCCCAACCCAAACAATGCGTCACTGGCTTTACACTGAGAAATAGGGGCGGACTTCATTTCTGCAACTTGGATAGAAATTTCTTTCAATTTTTCAAAACAATGGTCCTCGTTATGAGTTTGGCAGTAAATCAGCAGTAAATATACTGATTTACAGTCAAAATAATTTACTGTTATCATTCAGACCCCGAGCCTGGGTGGCCAGCGCTGTAGCTGCCCCTGCAGCTACCGGACCTTGGCTGGACAGGCCAGCAGATGGAATTGCTGGCCCTGGTTCGCTGGCGCTGGTGGCAGGTCCCTGCAGCGCACGCCTCTTGGCCTTGGTAACATGGACATGTGCCCCTTGGTCTCCCTGGGCAGGGGCCACAACAGTGATGGCAGGAGGACCCTGAGCCTGGGTGGCCGGCACTGCAGCTGCCCCTGCTGCTACCGGACCCTGTTCAGAGGGGGGCATGTCCCTCCCTGCATGGACCTGGGAACCCTGGATCCCTCGTCCACCTCTGCTAGCTCCAGCACCTCGGCACCCTTGGCTACCTCTGCCAGCTCCAGCACCTCGGCCCCCTTGGCTACCTCTGCCAGCTCCAGCACCTCGGCCCCCTTGGCTACCTCTGCCAGCTCCAGCACCTCAGCCCCACGACCACCTTTGCCTCCCTTCCCTCTTTTCCCCTCCCAGTCATGGCACAGATGGAATGGTGCAATGGGGGGTGTAGCAGATAATTGACCTGGGAAATTGGAGTGAGTGGGCAGGGTACGTGATAATAATAATAATAATAATTTGGCATTTATATAGCGCTACAAACCCTCAGGTATCTGAGCGCTGCTTATTATTACCCACGGTGTGTGGTGCTCATTTATCGACCTCGGAAGGATGAAAGGCTGAGTTTGGCCCTGCCGGGATTCGAACCTGGGTTAGCAGGCTCTGCACGGATGTCAAAGCGAGCGCTCTACTCGCTGTGCCACTTGACCAGTGATGTTAAACGTACATGCGTGCCCCAGAATCATTCAGTGTGACCACTGGTGGAAAATGGCACAACGCTCAGGCACCCCAAAAAAAAAAAAAACTTGTATGTGACTCCTTGGCAGCCCACGTGCGATGAAAAAACACCCCACAGCACGCTGTGGCACCCAACATCACAAAAAAGGCATATGTAAGGAACACGTAGGCTACTATGTGCACAAAAATGGGGTACGCGACACACAGGGGCAACCAAAAAATGAAAAATGCGTGTGCGACTCGCTGTCTGCCTCGTAGAAAGAAAAAAAACACAGGCGCATGTGCGCATAGGCAACTCCCCCACCAAAACAAAAGTACGCACTGCCACAGTAGTGAACTATTCGCATGCAAACCCACAAAGAAGTAAAGTTCATGCGTCCGTCCCCATGAAAAGCATGTACAGTGCACTGTTGTCCTACACAGACCTTTAACCTGATACTGAACGGCAATGCCCAACGTCCAGTGTGTGTCACGTAACTTACACACTTAGGGCCTTTCCTCTGATTACACACAAACGCGATCTTTCCGCACATGCAGAGTCACTCTGTTTCCAGCTGGTCACACAAAAGAACATGGAAGACCCACGCTCCTGCCTACAAGGCCATTTACTTGCCTCCAACTGCCCCAAGCTGCCTCCTAGAGCCATCTGCTGCTTCCAGCCCACTCTGTGTGCCTGCTGACCATGTGCCCTGCATTTTGGTGCCTTTTCTGAAGCTATTGCCAGTGATCCTGCTGCTGTGACCACCTCTTTTGAGCCTGAAGACTCCCGACTGCCATACCACCGCTCCACAGCCCAGCCCCAGGACCACCTAGCCCACCCACACCTGCCTCGGGGGTTGCCATGTCTGACCCAACACCATCTGAGGCAAGTGGCAACCCCCCTGGCAGAGGCAGAACTTCTCATCCAGGGAAGTTGGCATCCTGGTGGAGTAGGACCTGGGGTATCATGATGCCCTCTTCCACGGCCCATCGCAAGTCGGCAATGAAGGACAGAAGAAGATCTGGAAGGACATCATGTGTGCCATCAATGCGGAGGGGGTGGCACCCCGCTACTTCCAACATGTCCACAAGCGCTGGGAAGACTTCAAGTTCAGGACCCACACAAGGCCCGGTGCCTCCTCAAGGATGTTGATGATCGAGCGAGGTGCCTGGGCCGGTTGACCACCGATGAGATGAGGGTCCTCGACCACTTCTACCCAGCGCTGTACCCCCAGGTCTTGGAGTTGGTGCTCTGTCTGGAGTCGACTGGTAAGTGTTCATGTTTTCATGTCCACCATTGTGCATTTTCATGTTGATGTGTGGCTGGAGTGTGCACCTTGGCCTTATGTCTGGCATGCCTCCTGTACAGATGTCTGTGTGCATACCCCTGACAGTGCTGCATGTTCGTCCATTCAAGCTTGTCCCACATCAATGGTGTCTGTGTTTCAATGCATGATGCGCACTGGCATGTAACGACACGCACATGTTTGCATACCTGTGCCTGGACTGGGGCATGCGAGAGGTGTGACACATGGGTGCTTATGTCACCATCATGGACATGCTTGATGTACATGTGCATGTGTATGAATAGTGAGTGTGTGATTGCCCAACACTGCTGGATGTAGTTTACTTGAGTCCTTGATTTGTGAATGCCTCACGCTGCCAATTTGCCCTCGAGTGCACTGTGACGTGATATCTCCATGGCTTGCCTCATGACTGTAGGGTGATGTGTGTGAATGAGATGTGTATGTCCCATGATGTGTGTGAGCTGAATACACAATTGTGATCTTGTGTCAACGCCTTGTCAAAGGATGTGAATGTGTGTTGTGAATGATGGACATGTTTGGATTTCATTTTGATTTGGATTTCATTCATCATGATTTTACTGGTCATATTTTTCTGGGTGTGAGTTTTATACATGTTCATTAATATATTAATATATTTTCATACATTTATATCCAAATGGTGTCTGCTCGCAATGGTTTGGTGCATGTTTCACTCTTCCTTGACTCTGTTATGTGTCCCTGCTGTTGAGCGATGTTGTTCATGTGTGTTCAAACATGCATGCATGTATGTTTTGTGATTCCCCTGCCATGGTGCATATACTGGGGAGCAGGACCAATGGATGGGTGATGGGGTGCACCGAAGGTGTGCAGCGTGTGGTGGCATTTTAGTGGACATATGATACATGATTGCATGTTAGGGAAATGTGTTGGAGGGGTGGGGGACATGAGTCGAGACCTGCCTGCCGGTTGCTGTCACTGGTGGGGGTCGGGGGACATGAGTAGGGGCCTGCCTGCAGCTTGCTGTCACTGGTGAGGGTGGGGGACATGAGTTGGGGCCTGCCTGCAGGTTTCCGTCACTGGTGAGGGTGGGAGACATGAGTCGGGGCCTGCATGCAGGTTGCCGTCACTGATGGGGCGGGGGGACATGAGTCGGGGCCTGCCTGCAGGTTGCCGTCACTGGTGGGGTTGGGGGACATGAGTTGGGCCTGCCTGCGGGGTATGGTCACATGTCTTGGGGGGCCCTTGTGGTGTGGGCTGCATGCGGGGTATGGTCACAGGTGTTCGGGGGCCCTTATGGTGTATGCTGCCTGTGTGGTATGGTCATGGGTCTTGGGGGAACCCTTGTGGTGTGGGCTGCCTGCAGGGTATGGTCACGGATGTTGGGGAGCCTTGAGGTGTGGGCAGCCTGCAGGGTATGGTCACAGGTCTTGGGGGGCCCTGGTGGTGTAGTATGCCTGCAGGGTATGGTCACGGGTGTTGTAGGGGCCCTTGTGGTGTGGGCAGCCTACGGAGTATGGTCACAGGTCTTGGGGGTGCCCTTGTGGTGTGGGCTGCCTGTGTGGTGTGTTTGCGGCTGATGGCTGCACGCGCAGGCCTTTCCATGCGATTTGGCTGGTGCGAGTGGGGTACGCAATTTTGCTGGGGTGCAGACGGGGTATGCGCGCCGCTTTGCATGCGCTTAGGCTAGTGCAAGCAGGGAATGCGATTTTGCTGGGGTGTGGATGGGGTATGTGCAGGCCTTTCCACACTATTTGGCTGGTGTGAGCGAGGTTTGCGATTTCGCTGGTGTGCGGACGAGGTACGCGCAGGCCTTTCCACGCGATTTGACTGGTGTGAGCGGGATACACGATTTTGCTGGGGTGCGAACGGAGTACGCACAGGCCTTTCCATGCAATTTGGCTGGTGCGAGCTGGATACGCGATTTCGATGGGGTGCAGATGGGTACGCGCAGGCCTTTCCACACAATTTGGCTGGTGCGAGCGGTGTACACTCTGATTTTTCACGCAGTTACGATGGGGGAGCTGTGTGCTGGGCCACGGATGGTGCGGAACCTTGCGCTGTACTGGGCATTTCACTGGCTTTTTCCTGTGCACAGGGTCGTGTTGGGGGCATTACTGGCACTGCTTGCTGTTCATTGCGCCACAGCTACTGATGCCTCAGAAAATCCATGAATACCCATACTGCACAATTTCTGGTTTGCGCCACGGCTGGCGCACGTGTGGTGCACGCTCCTTCTGCGTTGGATTCTGTGAATTTGGCCAAGAGTCTTTTTTGAGATGGCATTGTGCTAAACCCTGAGATGCTTTCTTGATGTGTTTTTTGAGACATTCTTTAGATCTGGTAAATGTCTTACACTTGGGCCATTTAAACCCTGATTCAGTAATCAACACGCTGCAATCTCTCTGGCATTTATGACAATGGAATTTCCACCTGTAATTCATACGTTTGCTGAATATGTGGCAGCAATAAGGGCATATATTCTTAACCCTTACAAAACCCTGTACATTTAAGATACTGTAATAGTGCTGATCATGATGTAGAATGTACACCGTGTTATTAGAGGTGTTACCCATCGGAAAAAAAAATCCAAATCTGGATGTCGTTATGTACAATTTTAATTGGTACTCCAAAGTAATCTTCAAAAAAACTCAACTTTTTTAAACCAACCATGATATCCATGGTTATACCCAGAACCTTGTGGGCCTTCAAAGCCTTTGGGCCTCATTACGACCCAGGCGGTAAGTTACCGCCTGGGCCGTGACTTTACCACCATGGCGTAAACTACGTTTACGCCATGGTGGTTGGCGGACTTACCGCCCCATTCCGACCTTGGCGGGGCGGTAAGTCCCCAATCCCCATTTACCCTTCCCCATTCCCATTTTTGCCCCATAGGGTATAATGGGAGTGGGGAAGGCGTTAATTACGCCACCGTAAATTACGGTGGCGTAATTAACTCCATGGTCCCTTAGCGCCATGGATTTTAACACCTGCTAAAAGCAGGTGTTAAAAGCGCCATGGCGCTAAGGGACCTCGTACTCAGGCGGTAAGGGTCGGCGCTGTTAACGCTGCCGTTAACCCCTTACCGCCTGGGTCGTAATGAGGCCCTTTGTCTGTATGCAACAATCTGCAACGGTCCTAGCCTCCAACAGACCTGTAATGTTTGCAGCCAAACAGATGTTTAATGGCCCATAGTTGAAGTCCAAGAGCCAATGGCTTTTCTTTGCCACAACCATGCTGTAAAGTATTTTCTTTAGCGGCCTGTACACTCCACCCTCTCTAAATCTGACAACCATGGACAACCATGGACATGATTCTCAAAGGCTCTGAAAATCGATTTCGTACCTTGTTTCACGTTGCCCTGGTGTGTTGATTAGTAGTCTACAAGATTCCTTATCTCCTCAAGGGTAGCAACATGCATTTCCTTTCTAGCTGTCCAGCGGTTGTGAGTTGCTGTGCGAGTAATCAAGCAAATCTGATTCTGCTGTTGTGCTCTAAAACAGGTTCTCATTTTCTTTTCTGATTTCCCATCTTGGGGTGGTGGGCTGTATTCTGCATCAGATTTTTCTCTCTGTATCATTACTCCTTGCCACTGCCTTCCATTCAAAGGGAATTAGGTTAGCTGATGTTTGGGGTTCAGTGTTGCATGGGGAATGCTTAACCTTGGTGCTATACTTTGCTTTTAAAATCGTTTTTCCTGTTTTGTCATTAAAGATCCATGTGAACCGTGTTAGGATTTTGAACCAATTATTCTGTAGGCATCATTGCATTTGTGTTGTCACAACACCAATGGCTGTTGTAAAATTGTATTTTGAATATGTTTCCTTTTTCCATTTAATAATAAATTAATAAATATCATATTGATACTCACCGGCCTGGTTCCTAGTTCATTGTGACACGGGGTGTTTGTAAAGGTGGGTGCGAGACGGGTTGGAGGCCTACTGAAAACAAATCCATGATTTATTAAAGATAAAACACTTTTTTATTGCGCACCACGTTTATTGTCAGGAGAAGGAGTCCCTGGCAGGGGTGTGCCATGATAAAACTGTGACAAAGTAGAGGCTCGTGCCGTGTTTGAGGTTAGGGTTTTCATCCATGACAGTCCAACACAGCAGACTAACTCATTGAAGGTAGTGGTACTTTTAGTGGCTAGAAAACGGTGTTACACTGTAAAAGGCGCCATCCAAAAACTTGTACCCTCAGTATCAGGGCTGTATATCAAAATAGAATATCGTAATCATAAACTAGGCAAGAGCAGGGTATAGATTGTGTCCTTGCATAGATAACCAAAGGAAGAACACGCTTCGTAATGAGCACCGTGGACATTAAAATGGCTAGGCAGCACCTTCTGCCCAAATTATTCATTAGAGGGGAATGGGCAGATCAAAAACATGAAACCAGGCTATCTAGCATGATGCAACAGGTGACCTCTATATGCATGGATGTGTGGCAGGGCATTGGCCTGTTACATCAAGCCCTGAATGAGTTTTATATGACTCTGAATATCAAAGATTAACAAATTAAGATGGTTCAACTTACTGCGTACATGTACTTCCACATGATAGTTATGGAAGAAAAATACCAATAAATTATAACCTCTGTGCAAAACCAGTCTGAGCTTTTAAATCAAATACAGAGTGAGTTACGGCTGGCCGAGGATAAAATGCGAGAAAGCCAAAACTCTGAGGCCCCTATTCTCATCCAGGTGAGTACCAAAAAGGACATTAAAAGGCTTAACAACCTTTTTGGTACTTAAGACCTTTTCTGAAGGTGGCGCATTCTTCCGAAGTCGGAAGGAATGTGCCACTTTCGTTATACATGTGGCGGTTGCTAGGATAGGTTGGAAACCAACCTAGCAACCGCCACATGCATAATCTGGATTTTTGGAAGGGTATTTTTGTGGCACTCCTCCAGTTTAGTATGTGCGCTAAAATAGAGCAAATATATGGTACCCTTTTGGTGGCTTTAGATTGGAGCAGTGACACAAGAGTCCTTGCTTGGTGTAAATGAAAGTGTTCATATGCACCCGGGTGTTGTATATGAACACTTTCATGTACACCAAAGCAAGCAGCTTCAACATTGCATTCTGCAATGTTGAAGCTGCTTACTTTGGTGAACATGAAAGTGTTCATATACAACACCCGGGTGTATATAAACATTTTCATTTACACCAAAGTAAGTAGCTTCAACATCCTGCAATGTTGAAGCTGCTCACTTTGGTGCAAATGAAAGTGTTCATATACACCGCACAGGTGTATATGAACACTTTCACCTACACCAAAGGGAGCAGCTTCCACATTGCATCCTGCAACGTTGAAGCTGCTCGCTTTGGTGTAAATGAAAGTGTTCATATACACCACCCGAGTGTATATGAACACTTTCCTAAACACCAAAGTAAGCAGCTTCAACATCCTTCAATGTAGAAGCTGCTCACTTGGTGTATAGGTACGCGTTCCTATACACCTGTGTTCTCGGCAGCATTTTACAAAAATGCTTCTGAGATTAGATTGCGCCCGTTACAACTAAAAACAGGCTCAATCCACGCAGTGTACTGTCGTGCTGTACGAGGATGCCCAGGCCCACTTGAGAATACTAGTGGAGTCTGGGCGTCCTCTTTTGGCACAGTGAATCGGGCTGTTTAACACCTTCACTGCGCCAAGTTCAGGATAGGGTCCTGAGTTAGAATTAGGAAATACCATTCATCAGCTAAAGAATGAGTTGGCAGCTCAGCAACAAACTAATTCAGAACAGGAGGCCCAATTGTCTGCACTGAAAGAGGAGTGCAAAGAAAGGGTTGATTCCCTGAAAGAGAGTCAACAAAAATTGAACCAACAAGTGACATACAATAGAGTCTGCTCAGAGGAGATGTACACTTTGCAAAATCAGATTAAGCAATTGTATGAGGAGAATAATAAGCTAATCAGTTAGGAAGTCTATTCCCAAACCGAATTTTACCAGGAACGCCAGAAGCTAAACGCTATAAAACAACAAATAGATCACTTTAGTGAACAGAATTGCGCACTGTATCAGGAAAAAGATGCCCTGTGCCAGGAAGTGTGCAAATTAAAAACAGACCTGGAGAGAAGTGAATCCTGTTTTCAGTATCTGACTAACCTAAAAATAGAGAATGCAAAGTTACTGGGGCACACAAGGCAAATAGAACATGATCTAGAGCAGACAATACAGAAAAGGAATGCTTAGAGTGAGGAGATGCAACTGAAATGGTCTGAGAACTCCCAAACAATAAAAGAGGCCCAGAAAGAAAATGAGGCCCTTTGTGGTGAGAACAGGGGACTGCAGTACCAAGTAGTAGCCCAAGGTAAGATAACAGAGGCCAGTCACGCCCTGTTAGCAGAGCACAAGGCTCAGGCCTTTGCATATTATCAAGAAATAGGGGCTAAGAAGTAGAAATTTGAGAGGTGAGAAAAAGATTGTGCTAGGTTACATTAGGACTTGAGGAAACCTGAACAGTTAGAGAGTCACAGGGCACCCACTGATCACAGTGTGATGCCCTCTGTACCAAGGGCCTCAAGCCAAATTCCCACCCTGTATGTGCAAGGCACTGCTAACTTCATGTCCACAGTTCACAAGAACCAGAAACCATGAGGCAGCCAGACCCAATTAGGCCCAGCATGATTGAGCTAGCAAGCCAGCGTCCATCAGGGATTAATGGTTATGTGTCCCTGTTCATGTTAAAAGATATTGTAGACATATATCTGACCAGGAAGTCTCCTATGAAGAGAAAATCACAGAGTTAGACTGGCAGAAACATCAGCTACAAAGGAACCACTTTGTCCACTTTGCAGATAAAAAGGAGTCTGCGTTTAAGCCTCAAAAGAGTATTCTAAAAACCTCCACCCAATCTGGGAGGTGGGGTAGTTCTCCACCAACCCCGGGAAGAAGGGAAGA
This sequence comes from Ambystoma mexicanum, assembly GCF_040938575.1. Taxonomy (NCBI): domain Eukaryota; kingdom Metazoa; phylum Chordata; class Amphibia; order Caudata; family Ambystomatidae; genus Ambystoma; species Ambystoma mexicanum. The sequence continues at coordinate 503,271,283 of NC_090936.1, read as the reverse complement.
GTCAGATGTCTACTCCCCTGTGCAAACGAAGGAGTCCAAAGGAAGTGACCCATTGAGCCCACAATACAACAGGGGAGAAGAGACTAGGCCCCATCATTCTGGGAGATACCCTCAATCTCCCAGAATCAGGGAGCACCTAGAGGATAGGAATCGGATCTCAAATAGCAGCAGCTCTGATTCTGAGGGCAAATGGACTCAGGTGCAGCAGAAAAAGAAGGCTGCCAAACAAAAGAGAACTCTGGTGAAAGACCCCATTAAACAGATAAAAGCCATCAGAAGTTTCATGACCTTGTACCATAAGAATTCCAAGTACTCAGTCTGGGAGCATCTGGAGCTGTATGACCAGATGATGTCATTTGGCATTAAAAATTATCAGAATTCTATGGAATTTGCCAAATGGACATTCTCCCCATTATACTTCAGCTTTTTTTCTGGGCTGGAGGATCAAAACCATTCAAGATGGTCTACCTACAAGGCAGCTATCTTGAAGCACTTCTTGATGCACGGAAACCCCCAGGAAGTTCGCAAAGTACCCTACAACCAGCAGTACAGAGTGTATCAGGCCCGAGAGAATTTGTTCAGGAATTGAAGCGGGCATTTGCAAAAACCACTAGGTTGGTGCACACGAATAGTGGGGAGTTCATCACAACCTATTTCCATGCACTTCCTAAACATATTATGACACAGTTGGTTCCATGAAGAAAGGACCGTGGACTAGGTAATAGAGAAAGCTACACAGATCTATGAGGTGCAAAAGCTGGTAGAAAGTAAGAATCCTCCCAAAATCCACAAACAAACCAACATGCCCGCTGCTGCCAAGATGGAGGAGGTGAAGGTTACCCCATTTTGGTCCTGGAAATGGGGGGGCCTAAAAATACAAATTCCCACTAACCAATCAAACCAGAGACAGAGAAGACCCTCTGACCAGTCTCAAGCAGGTGGCAGCCAGTCAGGGTACCCTACAAATGTGTCATCTGACTCTGCTAACTACGTCAGCCCCAGGTACAAGGGGAATAGGCCCATCTTGGGGTACATAAGGACTCCCCCGGCCCAGGGAGAAGGATCCAATCAGGTTAGTACAGCCCCAGGAAATCTTCCTCCAAATTTCCCTCCAAACTTCCCTCGGGAGGGCAGTAATCTTCCACCATCTTGTTTAAATTTCTTTCCCAGGTACCCTCAAACCCCAAAATTCAAAACAACCCTCCTTTCCCTCCCTGCTTTCAGGAGTCTAGACCACCAAATCAGGGAGAAGGAAGGCCAAGAATGGAGGTTTACCAGGGAAACCTTCGATATCAAGGCTACTCTGGGAGAAGGGGCAGTTACCCTTCCCGAGAGCAGCAAAGAGTTGACTCCAGACCTCCATATCAGCAGAAAGGGTGTCCCAACTGGAGTGCCAGGTCCAAAACTTAACCCAAAAACTTAGTCGCATGTTGAGGGCTCAGCAGAACCCTCAGATGAACACGGCTGCTCAGAACAGCTCGAATCCAGGGTCTGGCACCCCGGAACAATGACGACGGGGAGAGAACCCTGACAACCATCAGGTTCCAGAGGAGGAGGCTCGGGAGGAAGGGGGATGCAAGGCCCTAGAGGAAGCTTCCTTCCTTACCCATGAAAAGCCCCTAGAAACCTCTGAACCTGAACTCAAATCTCCTACCCCTGAAAAGCTGCAACCTAGGGAACAGAGGGTAAGTAGGAGAAAAAAAGAGACAAAGAAGACCCATTTTGTCGAGGAGGTCTGCGTCCTCCAGTTTGAAGGGGAAGAATCCTTGGAGGATTAAAGGAAGAAACTCACAGTAGGTAGGTGTGGGGACTGACCTAGAACCCTCTATCACTGAACAAAGAAAATGTCATTCTTAGAACTTAGAAATAACTGAGGGTTCCTCCCCACAAACCGGTTCAAGTGACCCTATGGGGAAAGGGGGACAGCACAGAATCAAAGGGTGGAATTTCTTGGTGTACTCTTCGTGCCCTTACGGGAAGGAAGAGGTGACCTGTGACATCAGGAAGGATGAGGTGATATTGCAGGTCCACAATGACTGCCTCTCCTACCTGAAACGCCCTGTCCAGGCCAACACCATAACCAGAGATCTCTCCCCACATTTGGAGGATACTGCTGAGATTGCAAAACCTGAGGCCTTTCCAGGATTCTGACAGATGGTTAAGGAGCGGGTCGACCTCACTGATGCCTGTGAGACCGAGGAGCAAAAGCAAAGCTGAAGCAGGTGTTTTTAGATTTTCAAGAAATATTTGTGGTCGACTCGTATGACTGTGTTTGCACCGAGATACATTCTACCTCAATTCCAATGGGCCATGGGGTGACTCCCGTATTCGTGAAGCAATATCAATTGCCTCTCGCGTCTATGGAGTCTCTTACAGACATCATAAAGAACCTAGAGTCCCATGGGATCATTCGCCCAGCCCACAGTAACTTTATCAATCCTGTACTGGGGATTCTAAAACCTAATGGCCAATGGAGACTATATGCAGACCTTAGGGAGCTGAACAAACGGGTCCACATGTCCCGAGGGCCTCTTCCCTACATTGACCAGGGACTGGCCCAAATCCAGGGGTGAAAGGTGTATACCGCCATTGACCTGACCAATGGATACTGGACAGTACCCATAAGTAGAGAATACCAGTACAAGCTGGCCTTCACCTTTAGGGGCAGCAGTACACATGGTCCTGAACTCCCTTTGGATATATAAACTCCAGCAATGAATTTAACATCTTTCTGCATAAGGCCATGCCCTACTTGGGTTAAAGGGGTAACCTGGCCTATGTGGATGATGTCCTAATTAAAAGCTCAACTGTGGAGGAACATATAGCAGAAATCCGCTATGTTCTGACCCAGTTGAAGGTTGCTGAAGCAAAACTGTTCTTTCAGAATCCACAGTGGTGTAGGACCCATGTACATTTCTTAAAACATGAAATCACCCCTGAGGATCTCTGTCCCCTGGTGAATAAAGTGAACACTACTAAAATTAAAAGACCCCACAACTCTGTGTGAACTAAAGAGCCTTCTTGGACTGACTAATTATAGTAGAACATTCATTGAGGATTACACAGAGGTTACAAGACCCCAGGTCCATTTATTAAAGGTGGTGGTCAAGTGGGAGTGGGGTCCAGAACAAGCCGAGGCAGTGAAACAACTGAAGAGAAGCCTCTCAAAAACTCCTTGTCTATCTTAGCCCGTCAAAAACAATGACGAGGGCAATAAAGTAATCTCCTATGCGAGTAAGACTTTATCCTCTGTGCGGGAAAAATTCAATGATTGAGAGAAGGCACTCCTGGCAACGGTGTGGGCATTGAAAAATGACCACCCATTTCTCCAGGGGGAGCACATCATTGTTGAGACTCCTCACCAGCCTTTGCAATACCTACAAAGTGACAGAATCTGTGGAGGGAATGCAAGCAATTCCAGAATTACCTCCTGGATTCTGTCTATGCAAGGCTTTCCTGTGGAGGTCAGATATGGACAAAAAAACAAGACGAGTCCCCTTGCTCAAGGTTTGGCTGACCTGCATGATTGTGCCTGAGAAAACTGTCTCAAGGACGAAAGTCTCAAAACAAAAGACAACATGGAGACGTACCTGAATTCCCCGCACAAAGTCTATGAAGAAGAGACACTCAAGGGGATGCCCACAATTTATGTTATCCTACCATGTTGACAACAACGAGGAAAAGTCAACTGGTGGCTGGCATTTGGAATGCCTGGTGAATGATGCCCTGGAACCCTCTGCTGGGTACCAGATCGGTCCCCATAGTAGTCAGGTGGAAGTAGACAGTTGGCAGAGTTGATGGCAGTTCACCAGGCCATCGTCACTCCCATGCAAATGCTGTGCAACACCGGCTCCACAAACTGGTCATAATCACTGATTCAGATTATGTCCGGAACTGGTTCATGGAGCACCTAATTCATTGGAAAACCATAGGCATGCTGTGTGCAAACAATAAACCACTGAAGCATGGCAAACTAATCATCCATTGATGATCTGGTCACATCTAATGGTATGGCCATCTACTGGAAAAAGGTCAAGGGTCATTCCAGAATAGAGGGACCAGTCAAAACTGGAAATTACCTGGCTGCCCAGTTGACCAAAACCGCAGCCATCCAGGAGGATCTCTGCAAGATTGAGTCCCCGTTGAGGGAAATCCAGGTCGCTGCTGTCACCAGGTCCCAAACAATGGCCCAAAATGAACTCTCATCTGCCCAGTGGAGTAAGGAGACCCCAGATGCTGATTTGATCACAGCGCAAAAAGGAGATCTGATTATTGGGAAATGTTATCAACACATTAAAAACCCCATGAATTTTCCTCTGGCCAAAACTGATTACATCGGGAAAGAGGATCTCCAGGTGTTGATGAAGTTTCCCAAAATGTTCTGAATCCAAGATGGTTTGTTGGTAAGGAGATCAATCTATGGATGTGACCAGTGGGTGGTACCTTCCTTATTCCAAAGCCTGATGCTAAGTCATGCCCATGACGCATCCACAGCCAGTCATCAGGGGTTTCATACTTCTTTGTAAATCTTGCAAGAGGTTGCATACTGGCCACACCTGGGGCAGGACCTTGACCAATATTTAAAGGGGTGTCTTGTGTATGCACAATTTCAGCCAAGTTCACTCACACGGCGAGCTCCCCTCCAGAAAAGGGGGTTGACACGGCCTTGGTCAGATTTACAGGTAGATTTCATGGGGCCCGTGATTCGCTCCTCTAGGGGAAACAAGTATATGTTAACAGTAACATACATGTTTACCAAATGGGTGGAATGTGTCCCAGTCCCAAATTGCAAGGCAGAAACAGCAGCTGCCCTGATGATCAACCACATCTTCTCGCATTTTGGCATTCACCAAAGGATTGAGTTGGACCAAGGAAGTCACTTCACCAGTGAGGTGATGACAAAGATGTGGGAGATACTTGGGGTAAAGAGAAAACTCCATATTGCATACCAACCAGCCTCCAGTGGGGGTGTTAAGAGGTACAATAAAATAATTGTGAGCATTCTTTAGATGTTTGTGGCGGACTCTGGGCCTAGTTGGGACATCCGACTACCGCTTGTCCTGATGGCCATCAGGTCTACACTATCTTCTGCAACCAAAATGTCTCCATTTTAGCTAATGACTGGACAAAAAAGGGTGCTACCCCAGCATCTGCTCTACAGAACACAAGAGCAGACACTGATTAACGCATCCAGAACACATGAACATATCGGGAATCTGAGAAAACACTTTCAGCATGCTTTTGTGTACGCTCAGCGGAATCTGGAAAAATCGGTAGAGGGGTTGAAAACCCACTACGATTTAAAGACTACTAAAAAAGAATATCAAGTAGGAGACAGGGTCTACTTGTACAATTTTAGAGGAACCAGACCAAAGAGTGGAAATTCCTAGCCTCCTGGCACAACCCCTTTGGAATTGTAGACATAATTTCACCTGTCACCAACAGATCTGCATCCCCAAAGGAGAACTTTCAGAAGAAAAATGGATCCACATCAATCAGTTGAAAAGCTGTCACCCCAGACACACTTTGCAGCTGATTGATGAGCCAAATGAAAACTGAACAGAGGAACCATCTGAAGATTGAAAAGAAACAATGAAAAAGCAGACATAAGTATTTAGATGCCTAGGTTTATCGATATAACAGGGAGTAATTTACTTGGTGTTATTATAAAAATGAAAAAGAAGATGCTATGAAAATTGAAAATTGTTGTCATTATTCCATTGTGTAATTTATTTGGTGTTATTGTAAACATGGGAAACAAATGTCATAAAAAGTGCACATTTTGGTTGTTGTGCCATTGTTGTAAATCTTCCGGGAATATTGTCAGTAAAAAGTACAGAAATGTGTTTATTTTCTATCTTCTATTAGAAAATTAACATCCTTACATTATAGCCTGGAGAGGAATGCCCCAGGGACCTTGAAGGCAAGGAAGAAAAAGGGTGCCGCACCATATGCTCCAACACAAAGACGGAAGGGGATCCTGGGGTGCTGCTCCCTGAGGAAGGAGAATTCCCCCGAAGGAAATCCCACTCTGCCCTACTCTTCCCCTATGAAAAGTCATGGAAGAGCACGGGGGAAACTCTGTGGTACACATACAGGCCCTAACAGAACTCCCCATCACCTGAAAAACTACATTAAACTTTGCCACCAAAAACAACTCTCCTGTTTTCTCCCTGGAACATGTGTGGCAAACATGTGAACATTGCATCTTGGAAAATGGCCCTACATTTGCTATTCCTTTATCTGCATACCAAAGTTATGCACTGCATTCAAAACGGCCCTGCATTTGTTTTTCTTTCACCTGAAATCCAAAAAGTTATGCACTACATCTGAAAAACGGCATTGTATTACTGTTCATTCACATAAGGGGCAAGCATGTCACATTGCAATTTGACACAGCTTTTGTTTTCCCTTTCATGTGAACCGCAGCAGTCTAATACATGGCAAACGAAAGGAAATTGCGGAGCTTTCTCTTTTCTCCCATGTCAAATCAAAGAAACCTGTGCACAGGTTCTACCCCTGAGTGCCAATGGATCAACTGTAAATGCAAACCCACTCAAGAAGGACAAATTAAAACAATCCCATGACCTGAGAACTGCAATTCAAACATTTGATCAAATACGGCTTTCACACGTGTGAAAGAAACAGAAAAAAATTACTTTTAAAAGTCACCATGAAAAGCTTTGCTTGCACACAATTGTCAGTGAACCTGTTGTGGGTGAGGGGTAGACAAAGCCATGTTTATTATGTTTTCTCCCACAAGACTTATATCAACTTTTCAGATGGTCAGAAAACAGGAAAAAACTGGTTTTGGCTCAATCAGGCACAGAACTCAATTGAAAGCCTTGCCTCCCAAAGAAGGTCACACCTATCAGTGAACTATTCTACAATGACCTGTGATATAGCCGAGGGCGAGATCATTCCCTGCTCTGCCAGACTGGAAAGCAGCACTGACATGGGGGACAAAGAAAACAAGTGTGGCTAAAAGCTTGAGTAAGAAGTGTGAGTTCCTATGGGACCCATTATGAAGGACAAACTGACAAACTTCAAAGGGTATCGTAAAAGATTTTGTTGCAAGCTGAGCCAGGGGTAGACAGTTGACTGTGGTAAATGAAGCACCACCCTCCCATAGGTGACAGATTCTCAAAATTGACATTAAAGGATTGATTCGTTTTAGGCATTTTTCCCAGCACTCAGAATATGGAGAAATTTCGTTTTATGCTTTGCTTTTATGTAATTTTCAGGCAGTTTTGAAGAACTATAGTGCATTTTCCTAGGATTTTAGGGGCTGAAATGGCCAGTTAAGACTTGTTTCTGGCTGCTTGGAAGATGTGACAAGTATGAGATTTGATGGAAAGATAGAAGGTGAAATTAGGAATAAGCGTGATCATTTGCAAAGTCATAACTATTATAGATTTTATGGAAGTGGCAAAAATCTGTCAAAGGGCTATGCTATCTCGTACCGAGTTGGCAATCTGCTTGCCTAATCCCCTGTCGCCCACTGAATCCGCATATCTACTTCTTAAGGTAGTGGCTAGTATATTTGCTAAAAAGTGGACCTGAGAAACAAAGAACTGTCATAAATGACCAAACAGACAGATGATGCTCTCTCCCTTGGACCAATGAGGTCAGGAGGTGGAGAGAGGAATGATAGACTGTCGAATCATCGGGGTAGGGGTAATTTTAGGGTACTCCCTCTAGATTGTAAAGTGAGTCATGTCATTTGGGCTATATCAGGAGGACACAGAGAGACACTAGGGATCCATCGAGGAACACACACAAGAATCCAGGCAGACAGGAGAAAGAGGACAGAGAGGTGGCAGCTGATCCCATCCAAGAGAGTGCAGGGACCAGACCCTTCCCTAGCTGATCCCATCCAAGAGAGTACAGAGCCCAAACCCTTGCCTAGCTGATCCCATCCAAGATAGTACAGAGACCAGACCCCTTGCCTGGCTGTCCAGAGGGTCCTGAGATCCATCCTGACTGTCCAGAATCCCAAACCATGGCTTACTTTGTAAGTGGCAAATAACCCCAGTCCCAAATTGCATACCCATTTCCTTTTGTAATATAAATCCCATTGAAAGTCCCAATTGCCAGTATAATCCATTGACCTTTCCATAGAAGAATCTGTATTAGCCTGTGTATATTAGCGTAATCCTTTGATAAATCTTTCAGTTGTCTGTATAAATCCTTAGCATTATTTTGAAGTAAATCAATTAATTTCCCCCATTGAAATGCATGTTCATTATTGTTGACATTCGAAATCAACAATTCTGTAGAGTGTTTTACTGAATTTAGTCATTAAAGTATTGCCGCCAAAGGACTAGTCGTTTCACTGAAAAACAAATTTGTCAGTGTATTGTGTGCATTCCTATGAATTCCTAATTTGCATTTGTCCCATTGAAAAGCCCAAACAGTAGTCCCATTGAGAGCAATCCCTTTCTGTTAAGAAACCTATGTGTTATGTGCCTCTGTCCTTGTCCTTAAAACCGATTTCCGATTTTGACATCTCATCCCTTTCCTTAGCTGCCTGCCATCACAAATCCTGTGTAAAGTGAATTTCCATTTGCCGTTTGTATTTTTTTTTTGCATTTGCTTTCTTCCCCAAAATAGATTTTCCTACCTTGTTTCATGATATAATATGATATGATATTGCATTTATAATGTGCCTATACACAAGTGTTTCAAGGCACGACGAGGCAAGGGAGGGGGAACAAAGGGGGGACAGACAACAATTCTACTAGGCCAGGTATCATTCAGATTGCGCAAGTGCATGGGAAGGGGGAAGGGACAGTGCAGTACATGGGAATAGATAATAACAATAAGTAACAGTAACGGCCAGCAGGTGGCAAGTGCAAGGGTAAGTGCACCATGTTGCCTTGGTGTGTTGATTAGTAGTCTACAAGCTTCCTTATCTCCTCAAGGGCAGCAACATGCATTTCCTTTCTAGCTGTCCCACCGCGGTTGTGAGTTGATGTGCGAGTAAACAAGCAAGTCCGATTCTGCCATTGTGCTCTAAAAACGGGTTCTCATTTTCTTTTCTGACTTCACATTTTGGGGTGGTGGGCTGTATTCTGGATCCGATTTTTCTCTCTATATCCTTACTCCTTGCCACTGCCTTCCATTTAACCGGAAGTAGGTTAGCTGATGTTTGGGGGTGAGTATTGCAGGGGGATTTCTTAACCTTGGTGCTTTTGTTTGTTTTAAAATGTTTTTTCCTGTTTTGTCATTGAAGATCCATGTGAACCATGTTAGGATTTTGAAACAATTGTTCTGTAGGCATCATTGCATTTGTGTTCCCACAACACTGGTGACTGTTGTAAAATTGTATTTTGAATATGTTTCCTTTTTCCATAAAATAATAAATTAATAAATATCTTATTGATACACACCGGCCTGGTTCCTAGTTCACTGTGACACAGGGTGTTTGTAAAGGGGGGTGCGAGACAGGTTGGAGGCCTACTCAAAAGGAATCCGTGATTTATTAAAGATAAAAAGCATTTTTATTGCACGCCACATTCATTGTGAGGGGAAGGAGTCCCTGGCTGCGGTGTGCCATGTTATAAAACTGTGACAGACCCATCCCAAAAAAGAGAGGTGCAGTTAATGTTGTAATGTTTAAAATTAAAAGGGTTGCTCGGAAGTGTCTCGGAAGTGCCTCGTAAGTTCGAGGCTGTTTGGCTGGTAAGGCTGTGCTCCTGTCTCCCCACCTCGCTGTGGGCAAGGAAAGCACCTGGAACGTTGAAACACTGCAGCTTGTTTGTGTTTATTGGTCATTGCTCTCCAAAGTAATTATCAGTGGTGTTCTTGTTTCAGCTTCTGCCTTCTGCCTTCTGCTTTCAGCTTTTCTATCCTACGTGATACTTACTCTGTTGTTTGTTTCGATTCATCTACAGTCCTGCCCACTTGCTCCTCCCACCCTCCTGCAGCTTGCCTACATCTGCTGACCTCACGCGCACCGCGCGCGTGCACATGGAAGTGCCCCGTAAGTGCGAGGCTGTTTGCTGTTGAGTTGTGCGGCGCCCTGCGCGTGTTTAACGATGCAGGTACAATAGTTTTGAACCTAACATCTCAGTTTGAGGTTTTCCTCTTGTGCAGTGGCTATTGCCTTCCATGGTTCCAAATACACCGTGTCTATCATAGCAATTTGAGATACTTTGACTTATCATTACTGTACTGTCGACTATGCATTATATTGTCTAATTGCTTCACATTATAAGTAGGTCTCATAAACTATCAGTATTACTCTGCACTGTGTCGCACAGTGTGATTCCAATTCAATCTGCTACTTGTTTTACCACCTCTCAACTCCTCCCAGCCCTCCCTTTGTGATCATGGCCGGAGGTTTAAGAAGTGGTTGTTTCCATTTTGATTTATCAGCTATTGACTCAACAGCTAACGAAGCTTTGCTTCACCGTCTTAATGCGTCTTCTCACACTGCAGATTTAAACACAATTGACGTTGTTGCTCCTGACCTCCCCTCGCCAATGAGGTCCTTATCCAAATCAGACATGTCTGCCAACAAGTTATTATGCCATTTTATAGCATTTGCCCATATGAGTGCTCAGCGTCATGCTCTCATTTCTGTTTCAAGGAATGCTCAAACCTTCATTATCCAGGAACTTCAAGATTTGGATCTTCCGTCTACTTCTGGTTACCCTCCATCAGATATTACAGGAATGCATGATTTACCAGCAGAACATACAGTTATAGCTATGACTAAACCTAGTGGCGATGTTTCAATTTTAGCACCAGCAGTCTTGTCTGAATTGGGAAAAAGAGTGCGCCTATCCCTGGATCCATCAACTCCAGTTTCATCCTCTATGTGGGGTTTGGCAAAAGGTTCATCTACACAATCAATACTTAGATCATATTAACAATGATCATTCACCTCCCAATTTGGACCATTTCTCTGCTATTCCCTCTGATGTAATCCTAGTGAGTTCTCCCAATCATGGCTTGGCCGGAAGCAACATGAGAACTAGTCCTCATTTTGCTCTCAATGTTGTACCGGATCTTAGTGACGAGGATGTTTCCCAAACACCATATGTCAACACCACAAATGTGTCACAACGCGACCATGGAAAGTGTGGCAAAGATGGAAGCTCCATTGAGGCTTCACATTGCTGATGGAACTGACAGCTGAAGACTAGTCTTCCTGCCTTGACTGCTTAAATCTTAGCCACGCCCCCCTGCGAGTTGCCTTGAAACTTTCAGCTTGACTGTGTTTTCGTCCAGCTCCTCGTTTTGCAGTGCCCGTCTTATACCTTTTTTCTCCGGCAAGTACCTAGGTACGCTGTCTCGGTGCCCTCTCGGTTAGTGTCTGTTTATCTACCTTTGCCGTCCTGTTTGTTGCTTTCATCTTTCTATTTTTTGTTACCTTTCCACGTCGGCCATCAACTCCGGACACTACTACCTGTTTATGTTGGAACCGGAGCCGATACCTTTTCTCTCTGGGTGCCCTCCGGTGCCTGTGTTTGTTTCCCTCGTTAGTGCCTGGTTCTGTGTGTCCCTTTTCTTTCTCGAGGAAGCAGTCCTTTTTTCCCTTTCTTTCTTTTTTTTTCCTGTTCGCTTTACACTGTACCCGGCTTCCGTGTTGGAGTTCATTTGAGTTGTGCGGAACCAGCGCCCTCGCTTTCTCTCGCTTGCTTTCATTCTCGCATGTGCTATCTCTCTCTTTTTCTCTCTCTTTCTCTCTCTCTCTCTCTCTCTCGCCATACCTATTGGTTCCTTATTATACTTACCTGTCCTTCTGGTATCCTGATTCCTCGTTTGGATTTTGGAATTCCTTACTCCGGATGGTCCATACTGCTGTAAGGCAAGATCAGAATCTACATTAATCTTTATCGTGTGAACCAAATCCACAAGCCATCAAGCACACCTTCCAACCATACAGGGTTTTTTCTGCCTTTCGAGGCTTTATCCTTGTTTTGGGGGCAGGCTCTCCCAGGGTGCCCTAGCTGCTGTCCCTATCACGGTCAAGGTAACCTCATGTGGAGCTCGCCCCTACCTACACGAATGCAGGAAGGAGAGAAAGGAAAAAATAGAAGAAGAAGATGTAGGACTAACTCCAAAAGACCGAAGAGGAAGAAAACAGAAGACGCCTCCACAAGACAGTTCTACAGAAGAACTAGGTGAGGAGAGACAGGGGGAATATCGGGTGGAGCGTGACAGTTTGCAACAACACCCATCAGACATGGCTTCTATGGAACAATACAAGGAGCTAGTGAATGCAGTACACACACTCCAAGTAGAACTACAAAACCTTTGTGCTGAGAATGTGAATCTATGCCAGCAAGTGGCAGCCCGAGAAGTCGCCCAAGGAGATCTTGCTCCCTTGCCTTTCTACTTTGGTAAATACGATGGCAACCCTAATCAGCTCAAGGGGTTTTTGTACGCCTGCATGGTATACTACACATTTTGACCTAAAGCCTATGAACTAGACAGGGATAAAGTGGGCTTCCTGGTGTCGAACCTGGTTGGGAATGCTCTGGCCTAGGCCAGCCTCCTGATCTCTCAAGCCAATCCTGCTATGAATGACTATGCCCACTTCACTCAGCTGCAACGGACAAGGTTTGAACGCCCCAAGGTTCAGTATACTTCATACAAAGCCCTCTTGGACATCCACCAAGGATCACACAATGTCCAAACTTATGCATCAGTATTCATGAAGCTGTCAGTAGATGCTGGTTGGCCGGACTCGGCCCAGCAGACACTTTTTCATCATGATCTACATGGGAAACTAAAGGACGAGTTAGCCAGAATGGCTGCCCTACTTTCTTTCAGGAACTGGTGTTCCTGACCCTCCAATTGGAGTTTCGAATACAAGAAAGAAGGCAAGAAAGGAGAAGGACCAGAGTTTTACCAACCGTAGGAACTCCTGCAGCAAGTCAGCAAAGCAGAACCCCATCAGAAGAACCCATGCAGATAGATACAGCAAGAGGTCCCCTGACTCCGGAGGAACGTAAGAGGTATGGAGATCAGGGACTCTGCATGTACTGTGGGTCCTCAAAACATCTGCTTTGTACATGCCCAGAAGTACCTCCCAGGCGTTCGGGAAACGCCCTGCCCCGGCCTTCAGCAGAGAGAGGTTCCGGGAGGAGGCTGCAGGTCCCTGCAATGTGACACAACAAGCAAACAGCATGGAGGACAACCGATTTATGGTGTTCTCGGTTCAATTGTTTTTTGGATCTGCCCCAACAGTAGAAGTCCTCGCCTTACTGGACTGTGGTGCAGCAGGCAATTTCATAGACATACAATGGGCACAGGAACAACGGATTCCTTTACGTTCCAAGAATAATCCTCTGCCAGTTTAAGGGGTGGATGGGTCACCTCTTACATCTGGTCCCATCATCCAAGAAACTTGCACAGCCATTTGACCATGTTCCAGAATCAAGAAAGAATAACATTTGACGTCATTAGGGCAGCCCATTTTCCAGTCATTTTAGGCATGCCGTGGCTATGAAAGCATAATCCGGTGATCGACTGGACAGCCAATATGATATGGTTTCACTCGCAATATTGTACACAGAACTGTATGCCACACTTTTCTCCAGTCGCAGGAGAAGGGACCACCATCCGTGTGTCTGCTTCATTAGTTCAGACGGTGGCTCTGTATTTTCAACAATTTACAGACATCTTTGAGGACAAGCATTCAGGCTCTTTACCACCCCATCGAGCAGAAGATTGTGTGATCGAGCTTGTACTAGGGGCCTCAGTACCTTTTGGGTGAATTTATCCAATGTCATTACCAGAAAGAAGAGCACTTAGGGAGTATCTGGACGCGAATATTCAGAATGGACTCATCCAGGAGTCCAGATCCTCAGCAGGAGCCTCAATGTTCTTTATCCCAAAGAAGGGTACAACGGAATTAAGACACTGTATTGACTATAGAGGATTGAACAGCTTGACTATACAAGACCGGTACCCTATGCCCCTATAAAGGAGGTGTTAGAGGCAGTACAAGGGGAATGCATATTCACCAAGCTAGATGTGCGAGGCGCCTATCACCTGTTAAGGATAAGGGAGGGAGACAAATGTAAAACTGCTTTCAGGACCCCTCTAGGTCATTTTGAGTATCGCGTGATGCGTTTGGCCTCGTCAATGCATCGGCAGCTTTCCAACGCTTTGTAGACAAGGCGCTATCAGATCTGTTGTATTCTTCGGTGGTGGTCTACCTAGACAACATCTTAATTTTTTACTCATCACTCACGGAATATCAGAGACATGTCTTGGAGGTGTTGCAGAGACTGAGAGAACATCAGTTACTGGTCAAACCGGAGAAGTGTATATTCGAGGCATCCACTGTATCATACTTAGGGTTCATCCTCTATAAGGAGGGAGTACAGATGGATCTTGAAAAGGTCAAAGCAATATTACACTTGCCAGCTGCCAGGAATCCCAAGGTGGCACAGCGGTTTCTGTGCCTGTCCAAGTTATACAGACGATTCATCCCCTGTTTTTCTGACATAGTCCTGCCCATAGCCTGATTGCTAAAGAAGGGGAAGAAGTATGAATGAGGCAAGGGGGCCAAACATGCCTTTCACTGTCTTAAGGAGGCCTTCACCTCAGCACCCATTCTGGTCCAACCAAATCAGTTTTTCCCTTTCATAGAAGAGACTGATGCTTCTGGAGGGGCGATAGGTGCGGCGCTTCTTCAGACTGGAGAAGACAACTATGAACACCTGGTCGCATATTATTCCCGAACACTGACATCAAGCGAAAGGAATTATTTGGTGATTGAAAGAGAATTGCTGGCCATCTGCCAAGCCTGCATTGAATGGAGGCACCTTTTACAGGGGGCAGCGTACCCTTTTGTGGTAAGGACCGATCATCGAAACCTGAAGGTGCTCGAACAAATGGAGTGTCGCAACTCCAGTCATGCCAGGTGGGCTTACTTCTTTTCCCAGTTTGATTTTGTTTTAACTTACCTTCCGGGAAAAGAAAATAGACTGGCAGGTTCTTTGTCCCATAGTTTAGGAGAAGAGACACAAGACGACCAGGCCAGAATGGATTCTCACAGGAAAGAAGATCCTTGAAATGGTACACACCTTCCTGCAGGAGGTGGAACAGACCACCCAGACTGGGTCTGGAGAACAGAGGGGATTATACTTCTACCAGGGTATGTTGTATTTGCCATCAAAAGATCTTCAGACGCAAGCCCTGTCTTGGTGCCATGACCTCCCATCTGCAGGACACAAGAGCCAAAAGGCTACATTGGACCTCCTGTCTAGATACTTTTGGTGGCCTACTATGGCCAAAGATGTTAGAACCTATGTTACAGTGTGTCCAGTATGTGCTACCAACAAGAACTTAACACAAAGACCTCTAGGGTTGTTGCAACAAGAACCATCCCCTTCTTGACCATGGGAACATGTCTCTACTGACTTTATTGTGGAGCTTCTGCCCTCTCAGGGATGCTCAGCTGTCATGGTCATGATTTATTCTCTGAGCAACCCGGCACATTTTTCACCTCTTCCAGGTTTACGCTCTGCACCGGAAGCTGCTGCGGTGTTCTTGCGAGACATTGTCCGGTTGCATGGCTTACCTCAAACCATCTTGTCTGATAGAGGTACCCAGTTCAGCTCAAAATTCTGGTCTGCTATCTGTGCTAATCTGGGTATCAAGCGAGCCTTGTCTTCTGAATACCATCCCCAGAGCAAAGGACAAACATAACATTTAAATGCCACACTGGAGCAGTACCTTCACTGCTTTTGCAACCAAGAGCAAGACAAGTGGGTTCTGTTCCTGTCCATGGCAGAATTCACCTATAATAACTTCAGACACTCCACAACAGGTGTCAGCCCCTTCTACTTCACCTATGGCTTCCATCTCAGCCATATTCCTCTATATGGTATCCAACCCACCGCAGTGCCATCCATAGATCAACATTTGAACGATCTGAAACGCATCCAAAAGGAGGCTCTTACTAACCTAGAAGCCAGTAGAAGGAGATACAAGAAGTATGCAGATGGGAAAAGGTCAAAGAACCCCACATGGGAGGTTGGCACTTTTGTCTGGTTGTCTACCAAGTACCTGCCACGATGGGTTCATCCGGGGAAGTTCTCAGCCCGCTCTATAGGTCCTTTTCCCATTGTCTCTCAAATCAATCCCGTGGCCTTTCGCTTACAACTACCCACCCGATTGAGAAGGATTCTCCCTGTTTTTCATACCTCCCTTCTAAAGGTATACAAACCTGACCCCCAAGGTCGCCGACACCCCCCACAGACAATACCTCAGAACCTGAGGAATATGAGTTTGACAGACTGGTGCACTCCCAATACAGACATAGTATTCTGCAGTACTTGGTCCACTGGAAATGATATTCAATAGCCAAACGAACTTGGGAGCTGAGGAGTCATATCCATACCCCGCGTCTCCTCCTCCAGTTCCACTGACTCCATCCAGTAAAGCCAGGGGGAAGCCTGATGAGAAAGGGGCATACTGTCACAACGCGACCATGAGGTGTGGACAAGATGGGTGATCCATTGAGACTTCCCATTGCCGATGGAACTGACAGCTGCAGTCTAGTGTTCCTGCCCTGACTGCTTAAATCCTAGCCACACCCCCCTGCTTGTTGCATTGCAACTTTCAACTTGACTGTCTTTTCGTCTGGCCCCTTGTTTTGCAGTGCCCCTCTTATACATGTTTTCTCGGGCACGTACCTCGGTACGCTATCTCTTGCCTATTCCCTTCTACCTTGGTGCCCTTTAGGTTAGTGTCTGTTTATCTACCCTTGCTGTCCTGTTTGTTGCTTTCATCGTTCTATTTTTTGTTACCTTTCCACGTCGGCTATTGAATCTGGCCCCTCCTACCTGTTTGTGTTGGAACCAGAGCTGATACTTTTTCTCACTGGGTGCCCCCCCGGTGCCTGTGTCCGTTTCCCTAGTTAGTGCTTGGTTCTATGTGTTCCCTTTCTTTCTCGAGGGACCAGTAATTTTTTCCCTTTCTATCTTTTTTTCCCCTGTTCGCTTAACTGTACCCGGCTTCCGTTTTGGAGTTCATTTGAGTTGTGCAGAACCGGCTCCTTCGCTATCTCTCGCTCTCTCTCTCTCTCTCTCTCTCTCTCTCTCTCTCTCTCTCTCTCTCTCTCTCTCTCTCTCTCTCTCTCTCGTCATTCCTATTGGTTCCATATTATACTTACCAATCCTTCTTGTATCCTGTTTTCTCATTTGGATTTCAGAATTCCTTACTCCTGATGGTCCATACGGCTGCAAGGCAAGATCAGAAACTACATTAATCTTTATTGTGTAAACCAAATCCACAAGCCATCAAGCACACTTTCGAACCATTCAAGGTTTTTTCTGCCTTTTGAGGCTTTTTCCCTGTTCTGGGAGCAGGCTCTCCCGGGGTCCCTTAGCCGCTGTCCCTATCACGATCAAGGTGGCCTTGGGTGGAGCTCGCCCCTACCTACACAAACGCAGGAAGGAGAGAAAGGATAAAAAAAGAAAGAAGAAGAAGACGTAGGACTAACTCCAAAAGACAGTTCTACAGAAGAACTAGGTGAGGTGAGACAGGGGGAGGATCGGGTGGAGTGTGACAGAATGTTATTACGCATGACCTCCCCTCATCACAGACTTACCCTAACAATTCATTTGACAATGAGCTCTCTTTCCCTGTACTTAGACACATTTTGAATCTCCTAGATAAGGGTAACACACGCACCCACTTAGAAATGCAAAATCTTAGGTTCCTATGTGTTGACAATAAAATAGAGGGGTTCCTTTTTGCTCAAAATCTGAAACCCTCCTCTACCTCGCTACTTTCTACTTTCCCTCTGCACCTTTACAATATATACCTATTCCTACTAAAGTGTTAGCTTGTGCAATTCATACTCAAACTGAGTCTTACAATTGCACTTTTGACCATCTATTAGAACATATGCTCAAGTTGTGCATTCCACGGAACAACCTAGAGATTCTCCCTCTTATGACGTGCAATGCGCAGTTGCCATTAACAATGAAGAAATGGCAAAACTGGAATTGCAAATTAATGCTCTTCAAGAAAACAATAGGAATGCACTTATCAATGAGGCAACAATTCCCAAAGCTATCTCTGAAAACATAAACCCAGAGGAGGATCACGATAGCCCTTTGGCTTTGATTAGAGTAATCAAATATGAAGATACAAACACAAAATATCCCCCAGTCTGTACTGAAGAGCCCTGTTTACCTACCGTAGTTGAGATTCCTACTTTTGCAAATACTAAATATTATCTATCACGACGAGCAAAACGACTGGAATCTAAAGCTCTCAAAAGAAGATTTAACAGAACGAAACATGACTTCTTTAATAAGAAAAAACTGAAAAACCAACATCTCACAAAAACAAATGGTCCCAAGTCTTAACATATCATTTATTCTTCAATCTTTTAAACGTATACCTTCCTTAAGGTTGATCCTCTCGGATGATATTGAATGGATTACATTGAGTACTATAACTAACAACAGGATGATTTGCCACCTACAGTTTGAAGCGGTCACAAAAATGATTATGCATTTTACCGCAGACTTAATTCTTTTAGGTCTCACCCCTTATATTCTTAATACATGCAAAGAAGCATTAAGCTTTGTAGACTTTCAGGAGCCATATAACATTCAAATCATACCATCTCCTGTGCAGCTTATCAATTCCACCATTGACGCGCAACTATCACAATTGGCATCTCTATCGCCAATAATTAAGGACTGGTCGTGGCTCGGGCAATTATTAAATAATTTTGCACTGCAGCTACCTGATTCTGGTAAACTGTAGCCATTTTATCCAGATTGCATCATGGAATTTCTGTGGCTACATTAACTTAGGATCCTGGTTGAATTCACTAACACCAGCAAAATGTCCTGACATAGTTATTATACAGGAATCGATGCATTTACTCAATTTTAAAGTAAACTGAACCCTCGTTCCTAACTTTCAAGAACAATGCCAAATCTTGGCTGTTCTCTCACGACTTATGAGGCCCTCACCTTAGTCCAGCCCACCACGTGTAATTTAGGCCCGTGTATTTACACTTTATAATGTATGTAATGTAATGTGATGTACTTGTATAATAACTTGTAAATGGTACTTTTCTGAATATTGTGTAAATTTGTGTAATCTTATTAAATATTTACTGTTATTGTAACCTGTTTTCAAGATTATGCGCCCGGTTGCCCCAGGGCCTGGCTTGCGCTTTACAAATAAACTAAACTTCAAACTTCAAACTTCAAATGGATATGCTACCTTTGTAACTCCAGCTAGTAAAGGCTCTTACGGGTGTCCCCGTGGTGAGCTGGCCATTCTCATCAATAACAATTTGCAAATAGTTGCTAACCAAAATTCATGTATCTGAAGATCTTTTAATAATAGACGTGCACCTTATTGGGCAATCATTCTTTTTTCTTATTGTTGATATGTATATATTGGACCCCTGCATCTTCTACTGTTGAGGCGATGTTTGCTAAACTTGATTGTATATCTGTTGATGCGCTTGCTCTCAATTCTCAGTATAAAATTATCATCGACAGAGACTTCAGTTGCAATTACTTGAACTCCATTTATCTGCTGTCTTTGAATTCTAACCTCTCTAACAAGTCAAATTTGAATGTAAGAGGGAGACAATGGATTTCCTTCTTACAGGAATGTGATATACAATTTGTATCCTGAGATCCTCGCTCCTCCAACTTCAGTTGGCACAGGGGCCTTAACTCTTCATATATAGACTACTTCACAGTAACTGCAGATATTTTACAACTATGTATGCCGATCACACTACTAATCCTCATATTGGTGATCATTTAATCATTGCAATGAAATTACATTACGATATTCTTTGATGTGATATTGTTTCAAACCTTCAATTTGTGGGGATCCACCGCCCATTGATCTCCATTCGTTGGAACACTAAATTGTGCGCAACCTTGACAAATATGCTCTCTCATTGTATTCTTCTTGGACCAACTGTTCATTTAAGGGACACCAATCTTTCATATATTGAACATCAGAATTGCTGCACAATCAATTGCTTATTATCTCAAATTGCATCTAACAACAAGCCTGTGTCTAATCGCTTTCCTCACTCTTATAACGCAGACATGGTAAAGCTGAAACCTATGAAAAACAAACAACTTAGGGCATTGAAGCTCTTAAACAGACATCATGTCCAATATTGAGTAATGAAGTCCTGCATCTTAAATGATTATATAAAAGATATTTGTGTATTAAAATCTACGATTTATATGAAAGACAACCAACAGATGATTTGCTCTCTTTGCGCCTTCAACAAAAGCTCAGTCTGGTCCTAACTGAAACGTTCTGATAATATTTCAGAACAAATATTACATCTGTCTATTCCTGCTAAGACCTGGTGCTCCTATATGGCTAGTAAATTCGAACTTCCCATTTCATTTCAAAAAGAATCATTGATTAGTTACACACAAATACTTCCTGCTTTGTATCCATGGTCTTTATGCGACATTGAGGGTGCTATTTGTAAGCTTAAACATTTTAAGGCTGCAGGTCCGGATGGAATTCCGGCCTGCATCCTACTTTACGGTCCTCCTTTTTGGGCCTCGATACTCAAAATTAAGTTTGATATCATATATCAAACCAATGTTATTTCCGTATCCTGGCTAACTTCTCATATTATACCTATTTATAAAAAGTGTGATCCAATGCTACCTGAGAATTATTGCCCGATAGCACTCATGGATGTTTCTGCAAAAATATTTTTATATATCTTATAGTTAGTGAACTTAACAGTTTTATAGCCGAACATGACATATTGTCCAGGTACCAAGTAGGATTTCGCAAAGTATTAGGGACCACTTTAAATGCAACCATCCTAGCTCACATTCTTCAGCGATCCAAATTGAGTAACATGGGAGCAATTTACATGGCCTCCCTAGAACTATCCGCCACTTTTGATTGTGTAATTTGACATATCCTATGGGAGAAAATGTTTAATGTAGGCTTTCCAATGCCCCTGATTGCAATGATAGCTAAAATGCACTCTAATACAAGCTATCAAGTAAGGCTTACCACTGATGGCACCCTTAAAGATCATATACAAATCCATGTTGGTGTAAAGCAAGGTTGTAATTTGGCAGCACCTCTTTTTACATTTACATATCTGATGTTGATAATATTTGGTATAACAAAACTGGTTTTCCGGTGAAATTAGATGAGCTTAAACTGGAATGGATGGATTTCGCTGACATAATCATATGCTAAAAATCTCAATTTACAATCTAACACCTCGAAATCCAAGATCATTCTACTTAATAACAAGAAAAAGAAAATCAGTAGATATACTTGGTCTTTCAACGATGAAGTGATTGAACGTTCCCCGGCTCTTAGATACCTCTGCTACAATCTGTGTGATAGCTCTTCTAAATACTCATGGATCTTGGCCCTTGATCAAAAAATGACTCTGCAGATGAGAATAATTTACATTAAATTCTGTCAATTTTCACTATTACATGTGCTCGACTTCTATTCCATGAAGGATGAAGCTATCATCTGGCTTGGACTAGATATGTGTCTACTGAATATTAATTCACACTTAGATCAAATCCAGGGCAAATCCTGGAAATGCACATTAAATCTAGCTAATTCTCTTCCAACCGCAGTGTTACGCCATGAACTTGCTATATCCTCGCTATCCGCAAGATATTTCTGGATATTATTAGCCAATTATGCTAAAATGCTTACCCACTTGCGAAACTCTCTCTACCTTGATTTGGCAATTATGCTGCAAGATCATAACCCTTTATCCATGACACACTTTGAACTCAAAATGATCGCTCTTTTAGACCAGATTGTACAACTAAGGAATATCTGCTAGCTCACCCTGCATATGTTAAGCATAATCTCTATGAATACGACTGGCGAGTAACACTCATGTCTATCGCAGCGTACAAGATTTTTAAGGAATACGCTTTATTTCCTTCCAAACCGAAAGTGTGGTTGCCTTATCTACTGCTCTTTCCTGATAACAAAGCTTGTGAGTTCTATTTACGTTTCAGATTGGACCAATATCCTACTCTTGAGAGAACAAACTCTTGGAATTTAACCTCAAACCCAGAACTCGATGACAAATGTCGCTTTTGTTCAAATGGTCAACAAATAGAGTCCTTAAAACATTTAACATTGTACTGTCCATACTTTGAAATAAAAATAAATACAATCTTAAGTTCCTTTCATTTAGGATTCACTTCTGGTGCAAGAGAAATGCTTTGGTGCAGCTTTATGTGTGGCACTAATAAATCCGTATTACTTGCATTATCTTGACTCCTGAAACTTATTCTTGATGAATTAAATATGAAAAACCTTTTCTATGATACTAATGTCTTTTAAAAAATAATGTAATTTTCTTTTTCTGACCTGATCCTTCTCTCTCATCTATTTATACATATTTGATAATATAATGTGATATTATGTTTCGGATTTATGTAAACATCAATGACTTGTTTTAATATATCCCTATGTCCGAGTCGGAAACTGTTTTATCTGTAGTTGAAAACTTCTATAAATATTTATGAAATAGTTGAATGTATCTTGAATATGAATTTTATATTCTAAAATGTTTTTGATGTGAGTCTTTTAGCCTTACTCTATTGTCTCCTATGCTAATTATGTGTACATGTAGCATCAAATGCATGTAAACTTATTTTAGTATACCTTCCCATACTTGAGGCAATGATTTATCTAAGTGTTTCTATCTTTATTTTTGAACATGCGAGGAACCATAACGCATAATGTGTTAGTATTTGTCTTAGATAATAGTTAAATTGTGTCCTTTAAAATGTTTTAACTGTTATTTTATATGACAGTTTGCAACAACACCCATCAGACATGGCTTCTATGGAACAATACAAGGAGCTAGTGAATGCAGTACACACACTCCAAGTAGAACTACAAAACCTTTGTGCTGAGAATGTGAATCTATGCCAGCAAGTGGCAGCCCGAGAAGTCGCCCAAGGAGATCTTGCTCCCTTGCCTTTCTACTTTGGTAAATACGATGGCAACCCTAAACAGCTCAAGGGGTTTTTGTACGCCTGCATGGTATACTACACATTTTGACCTAAAGCCTATGAACTAGACAGGGATAAAGTGGGCTTCCTGGTGTCGAACCTGGTTGGGAATGCTCTGGCCTAGGCCAGCCTCCTGATCTCTCAAGCCAATCCTGCTATGAATGACTATGCCCACTTCACTCAGCTGCAACGGACAAGGTTTGAACGCCCCAAGGTTCAGTATACTTCATACAAAGCCCTCTTGGACATCCACCAAGGATCACACAATGTCCAAACTTATGCATCAGTATTCATGAAGCTGTCAGTAGATGCTGGTTGGCCGGACTCGGCCCAGCAGACACTTTTTCATCATGATCTACATGGGAAACTAAAGGACGAGTTAGCCAGAATGGCTGCCCTACTTTCTTTCAGGAACTGGTGTTCCTGACCCTCCAATTGGAGTTTCGAATACAAGAAAGAAGGCAAGAAAGGAGAAGGACCAGAGTTTTACCAACCGTAGGAACTCCTGCAGCAAGTCAGCAAAGCAGAACCCCATCAGAAGAACCCATGCAGATAGATACAGCAAGAGGTCCCCTGACTCCGGAGGAACGTAAGAGGTATGGAGATCAGGGACTCTGCATGTACTGTGGGTCCTCAAAACATCTGCTTTGTACATGCCCAGAAGTACCTCCCAGGCGTTCGGGAAACGCCCTGCCCCGGCCTTCAGCAGAGAGAGGTTCCGGGAGGAGGCTGCAGGTCCCTGCAATGTGACACAACAAGCAAACAGCATGGAGGACAACCGATTTATGGTGTTCTCGGTTCAATTGTTTTTTGGATCTGCCCCAACAGTAGAAGTCCTCGCCTTACTGGACTGTGGTGCAGCAGGCAATTTCATAGACATACAATGGGCACAGGAACAACGGATTCCTTTACGTTCCAAGAATAATCCTCTGCCAGTTTAAGGGGTGGATGGGTCACCTCTTACATCTGGTCCCATCATCCAAGAAACTTGCACAGCCATTTGACCATGTTCTAGAATCAAGAAAGAATAACATTTGACGTCATTAGGGCAGCCCATTTTCCAGTCATTTTAGGCATGCCGTGGCTATGAAAGCATAATCCGGTGATCGACTGGACAGCCAATATGATATGGTTTCACTCGCAATATTGTACACAGAACTGTATGCCACACTTTTCTCCAGTCGCAGGAGAAGGGACCACCATCCGTGTGTCTGCTTCATTAGTTCAGACGGTGGCTCTGTATTTTCAACAATTTACAGACATCTTTGAGGACAAGCATTCAGGCTCTTTACCACCCCATCGAGCAGAAGATTGTGTGATCGAGCTTGTACTAGGGGCCTCAGTACCTTTTGGGTGAATTTATCCAATGTCATTACCAGAAAGAAGAGCACTTAGGGAGTATCTGGACGCGAATATTCAGAATGGACTCATCCAGGAGTCCAGATCCTCAGCAGGAGCCTCAATGTTCTTTATCCCAAAGAAGGGTACAACGGAATTAAGACACTGTATTGACTATAGAGGATTGAACAGCTTGACTATACAAGACCGGTACCCTATGCCCCTATAAAGGAGGTGTTAGAGGCAGTACAAGGGGAATGCATATTCACCAAGCTAGATGTGCGAGGCGCCTATCACCTGTTAAGGATAAGGGAGGGAGACAAATGTAAAACTGCTTTCAGGACCCCTCTAGGTCATTTTGAGTATCGCGTGATGCGTTTGGCCTCGTCAATGCCCCGGCAGCTTTCCAACGCTTTGTAGACAAGGCGCTATCAGATCTGTTGTATTCTTCGGTGGTGGTCTACCTAGACAACATCTTAATTTTTTACTCATCACTCACGGAATATCAGAGACATGTCTTGGAGGTGTTGCAGAGACTGAGAGAACATCAGTTACTGGTCAAACCGGAGAAGTGTATATTCGAGGCATCCACTGTATCATACTTAGGGTTCATCCTCTATAAGGAGGGAGTACAGATGGATCTTGAAAAGGTCAAAGCAATATTACACTTGCCAGCTGCCAGGAATCCCAAGGTGGCACAGCGGTTTCTGTGCCTGTCCAAGTTATACAGACGATTCATCCCCTGTTTTTCTGACATAGTCCTGCCCATAGCCTGATTGCTAAAGAAGGGGAAGAAGTATGAATGAGGCAAGGGGGCCAAACATGCCTTTCACTGTCTTAAGGAGGCCTTCACCTCAGCACCCATTCTGGTCCAACCAAATCAGTTTTTCCCTTTCATAGAAGAGACTGATGCTTCTGGAGGGGCGATAGGTGCGGCGCTTCTTCAGACTGGAGAAGACAACTATGAACACCTGGTCGCATATTATTCCCGAACACTGACATCAAGCGAAAGGAATTATTTGGTGATTGAAAGAGAATTGCTGGCCATCTGCCAAGCCTGCATTGAATGGAGGCACCTTTTACAGGGGGCAGCGTACCCTTTTGTGGTAAGGACCGATCATCGAAACCTGAAGGTGCTCGAACAAATGGAGTGTCGCAACTCCAGTCATGCCAGGTGGGCTTACTTCTTTTCCCAGTTTGATTTTGTTTTAACTTACCTTCCGGGAAAAGAAAATAGACTGGCAGGTTCTTTGTCCCATAGTTTAGGAGAAGAGACACAAGACGACCAGGCCAGAATGGATTCTCACAGGAAAGAAGATCCTTGAAATGGTACACACCTTCCTGCAGGAGGTGGAACAGACCACCCAGACTGGGTCTGGAGAACAGAGGGGATTATACTTCTACCAGGGTATGTTGTATTTGCCATCAAAAGATCTTCAGACGCAAGCCCTGTCTTGGTGCCATGACCTCCCATCTGCAGGACACAAGAGCCAAAAGGCTACATTGGACCTCCTGTCTAGATACTTTTGGTGGCCTACTATGGCCAAAGATGTTAGAACCTATGTTACAGTGTGTCCAGTATGTGCTACCAACAAGAACTTAACACAAAGACCTCTAGGGTTGTTGCAACAAGAACCATCCCCTTCTTGACCATGGGAACATGTCTCTACTGACTTTATTGTGGAGCTTCTGCCCTCTCAGGGATGCTCAGCTGTCATGGTCATGATTTATTCTCTGAGCAACCCGGCACATTTTTCACCTCTTCCAGGTTTACGCTCTGCACCGGAAGCTGCTGCGGTGTTCTTGCGAGACATTGTCCGGTTGCATGGCTTACCTCAAACTATCTTGTCTGATAGAGGTACCCAGTTCAGCTCAAAATTCTGGTCTGCTATCTGTGCTAATCTGGGTATCAAGCGAGCCTTGTCTTCTGAATACCATCCCCAGAGCAAAGGACAAACATAACATTTAAATGCCACACTGGAGCAGTACCTTCACTGCTTTTGCAACCAAGAGCAAGACAAGTGGGTTCTGTTCCTGTCCATGGCAGAATTCACCTATAATAACTTCAGACACTCCACGACAGGTGTCAGCCCCTTCTACTTCACCTATGGCTTCCATCTCAGCCATATTCCTCTATATGGTATCCAACCCACCGCAGTGCCATCCATAGATCAACATTTGAACGATCTGAAACGCATCCAAAAGGAGGCTCTTACTAACCTAGAAGCCAGTAGAAGGAGATACAAGAAGTATGCAGATGGGAAAAGGTCAAAGAACCCCACATGGGAGGTTGGCACTTTTGTCTGGTTGTCTACCAAGTACCTGCCACGATGGGTTCATCCGGGGAAGTTCTCAGCCCGCTCTATAGGTCCTTTTCCCATTGTCTCTCAAATCAATCCCGTGGCCTTTCGCTTACAACTACCCACCCGATTGAGAAGGATTCTCCCTGTTTTTCATACCTCCCTTCTAAAGGTATACAAACCTGACCCCCAAGGTCGCCGACACCCCCCACAGACAATACCTCAGAACCTGAGGAATATGAGTTTGACAGACTGGTGCACTCCCAATACAGACATAGTATTCTGCAGTACTTGGTCCACTGGAAATGATATTCAATAGCCAAACGAACTTGGGAGCTGAGGAGTCATATCCATACCCCGCGTCTCCTCCTCCAGTTCCACTGACTCCATCCAGTAAAGCCAGGGGGAAGCCTGATGAGAAAGGGCCATACTGTCACAACGCGACCATGAGGTGTGGACAAGATGGGTGATCCATTGAGACTTCCCATTGCCGATGGAACTGACAGCTGCAGTCTAGTGTTCCTGCCCTGACTGCTTAAATCCTAGCCACACCCCCCTGCTTGTTGCATTGCAACTTTCAACTTGACTGTCTTTTCGTCTGGCCCCTTGTTTTGCAGTGCCCCTCTTATACATGTTTTCTCGGGCACGTACCTCGGTACGCTATCTCTTGCCTATTCCCTTCTACCTTGGTGCCCTTTAGGTTAGTGTCTGTTTATCTACCCTTGCTGTCCTGTTTGTTGCTTTCATCGTTCTATTTTTTGTTACCTTTCCACGTCGGCTATTGAATCTGGCCCCTCCTACCTGTTTGTGTTGGAACCAGAGCTGATACTTTTTCTCACTGGGTGCCCCCCGGTGCCTGTGTCCGTTTCCCTAGTTAGTGCTTGGTTCTATGTGTTCCCTTTCTTTCTCGAGGGACCAGTAATTTTTTCCCTTTCTATCTTTTTTTCCCCTGTTCGCTTAACTGTACCCGGCTTCCGTTTTGGAGTTCATTTGAGTTGTGCAGAACCGGCTCCTTCGCTATCTCTCGCTCGCTCTCTCTCTCTCTCTCTCTCTCTCTCTCTCTCTCTCTCTCTCTCTCTCTCTCTCTCTCTCGTCATTCCTATTGGTTCCATATTATACTTACCAATCCTTCTTGTATCCTGTTTTCTCATTTGGATTTCAGAATTCCTTACTCCTGATGGTCCATACGGCTGCAAGGCAAGATCAGAAACTACATTAATCTTTATTGTGTAAACCAAATCCACAAGCCATCAAGCACACTTTCGAACCATTCAAGGTTTTTTCTGCCTTTTGAGGCTTTTTCCCTGTTCTGGGAGCAGGCTCTCCCGGGGTCCCTTAGCCGCTGTCCCTATCACGATCAAGGTGGCCTTGGGTGGAGCTCGCCCCTACCTACACAAACGCAGGAAGGAGAGAAAGGATAAAAAAAGAAAGAAGAAGAAGACGTAGGACTAACTCCAAAAGACAGTTCTACAGAAGAACTAGGTGAGGTGAGACAGGGGGAGGATCGGGTGGAGTGTGACAGAATGTTATTACGCATGACCTCCCCTCATCACAGACTTACCCTAACAATTCATTTGACAATGAGCTCTCTTTCCCTGTACTTAGACACATTTTGAATCTCCTAGATAAGGGTAACACACGCACCCACTTAGAAATGCAAAATCTTAGGTTCCTATGTGTTGACAATAAAATAGAGGGGTTCCTTTTTGCTCAAAATCTGAAACCCTCCTCTACCTCGCTACTTTCTACTTTCCCTCTGCACCTTTACAATATATACCTATTCCTACTAAAGTGTTAGCTTGTGCAATTCATACTCAAACTGAGTCTTACAATTGCACTTTTGACCATCTATTAGAACATATGCTCAAGTTGTGCATTCCACGGAACAACCTAGAGATTCTCCCTCTTATGACTTGCAATGCACAGTTGCCATTAACAATGAAGAAATGGCAAAACTGGAATTGCAAATTAATGCTCTTCAAGAAAACAATAGGAATGCACTTATCAATGAGGCAACAATTCCCAAAGCTATCTCTGAAAACATAAACCCAGAGGAGGATCACGATAGCCCTTTGGCTTTGATTAGAGTAATCAAATATGAAGATACAAACACAAAATATCCCCCAGTCTGTACTGAAGAGCCCTGTTTACTTACCGTAGTTGAGATTCCTACTTTTGCAAATACTAAATATTATCTATCACGACGAGCAAAACGACTGGAATCTAAAGCTCTCAAAAGAAGATTTAACAGAACGAAACATGACTTCTTTAATAAGAAAAAACTGAAAAACCAACATCTCACAAAAACAAATGGTCCCAAGTCTTAACATATCATTTATTCTTCAATCTTTTAAACGTATACCTTCCTTAAGGTTGATCCTCTCGGATGATATTGAATGGATTACATTGAGTACTATAACTAACAACAGGATGATTTGCCACCTACAGTTTGAAGCGGTCACAAAAATGATTATGCATTTTACCGCAGACTTAATTCTTTTAGGTCTCACCCTTTATATTCTTAATACATGCAAAGAAGCATTAAGCTTTGTAGACTTTCAGGAGCCATATAACATTCAAATCATACCATCTCCTGTGCAGCTTATCAATTCCACCATTGACGCGCAACTATCACAATTGGCATCTCTATCGCCAATAATTAAGGACTGGTCGTGGCTCGGGCAATTATTAAATAATTTTGCACTGCAGCTACCTGATTCTGGTAAACTGTAGCCATTTTATCCAGATTGCATCATGGAATTTCTGTGGCTACATTAACTTAGGATCCTGGTTGAATTCACTAACACCAGCAAAATGTCCTGACATAGTTATTATACAGGAATCGATGCATTTACTCAATTTTAAAGTAAACTGAACCCTCGTTCCTAACTTTCAAGAACAATGCCAAATCTTGGCTGTTCTCTCACGACTTATGAGGCACTCACCTTAGTCCAGCCCACCACGTGTAATTTAGGCCCGTGTATTTACACTTTATAATGTATGTAATGTAATGTGATGTACTTGTATAATAACTTGTAAATGGTACTTTTCTGAATATTGTGTAAATTTGTGTAATCTTATTAAATATTTACTGTTATTGTAACCTGTTTTCAAGATTATGCGCCCGGTTGCCCCAGGGCCTGGCTTGCGCTTTACAAATAAACTAAACTTCAAACTTCAAACTTCAAATGGATATGCTACCTTTGTAACTCCAGCTAGTAAAGCCTCTTACGGGTGTCCCCGTGGTGAGCTGGCCATTCTCATCAATAACAATTTGCAAATAGTTGCTAACCAAAATTCATGTATCTGAAGATCTTTTAATAATAGACGTGCACCTTATTGGGCAATCATTCTTTTTTCTTATTGTTGATATGTATATATTGGACCCCTGCATCTTGTACTGTTGAGGCGATGTTTGCTAAACTTGATTGTATATCTGTTGATGCGCTTGCTCTCAATTCTCAGTATAAAATTATCATCGACAGAGACTTCAGTTGCAATTACTTGAACTCCATTTATCTGCTGTCTTTGAATTCTAACCTCTCTAACAAGTCAAATTTGAATGTAAGAGGGAGACAATGGATTTCCTTCTTACAGGAATGTGATATACAATTTGTATCCTGAGATCCTCGCTCCTCCAACTTCAGTTGGCACAGGGGCCTTAACTCTTCATATATAGACTACTTCACAGTAACTGCAGATATTTTACAACTATGTATGCCGATCACACTACTAATCCTCATATTGGTGATCATTTAATCATTGCAATGAAATTACATTACGATATTCTTTGATGTGATATTGTTTCAAACCTTCAATTTGTGGGGATCCACCGCCCATTGATCTCCATTCGTTGGAACACTAAATTGTGCGCAACCTTGACAAATATGCTCTCTCATTGTATTCTTCTTGGACCAACTGTTCATTTAAGGGACACCAATCTTTCATATATTGAACATCAGAATTGCTGCACAATCAATTGCTTATTATCTCAAATTGCATCTAACAACAAGCCTGTGTCTAATCGCTTTCCTCACTCTTATAACGCAGACATGGTAAAGCTGAAACCTATGAAAAACAAACAACTTAGGGCATTGAAGCTCTTAAACAGACATCATGTCCAATATTGAGTAATGAAGTCCTGCATCTTAAATGATTATATAAAAGATATTTGTGTATTAAAATCTATGATTTATATGAAAGACAACCAACAGATGATTTGCTCTCTTTGCGCCTTCAACAAAAGCTCAGTCTGGTCCTAACTGAAACGTTCTGATAATATTTCAGAACAAATATTACATCTGTCTATTCCTGCTAAGACCTGGTGCTCCTATATGGCTAGTAAATTCGAACTTCCCATTTCATTTCAAAAAGAATCATTGATTAGTTACACACAAATACTTCCTGCTTTGTATCCATGGTCTTTATGCGACATTGAGGGTGCTATTTGTAAGCTTAAACATTTTAAGGCTGCAGGTCCGGATGGAATTCCGGCCTGCATCCTACTTTACGGTCCTCCTTTTTGGGCCTCGATACTCAAAATTAAGTTTGATATCATATATCAAACCAATGTTATTTCCGTATCCTGGCTAACTTCTCATATTATACCTATTTATAAAAAGTGTGATCCAATGCTACCTGAGAATTATTGCCCGATAGCACTCATGGATGTTTCTGCAAAAATATTTTTATATATCTTATAGTTAGTGAACTTAACAGTTTTATAGCCGAACATGACATATTGTCCAGGTACCAAGTAGGATTTCGCAAAGTATTAGGGACCACTTTAAATGCAACCATCCTAGCTCACATTCTTCAGCGATCCAAATTGAGTAACATGGGAGCAATTTACATGGCCTCCCTAGAACTATCCGCCACTTTTGATTGTGTAATTTGACATATCCTATGGGAGAAAATGTTTAATGTAGGCTTTCCAATGCCCCTGATTGCAATGATAGCTAAAATGCACTCTAATACAAGCTATCAAGTAAGGCTTACCACTGATGGCACCCTTAAAGATCATATACAAATCCATGTTGGTGTAAAGCAAGGTTGTAATTTGGCAGCACCTCTTTTTACATTTACATATCTGATGTTGATAATATTTGGTATAACAAAACTGGTTTTCCGGTGAAATTAGATGAGCTTAAACTGGAATGGATGGATTTCGCTGACATAATCTTATGCTAAAAATCTCAATTTACAATCTAACACCTCGAAATCCAAGATCGTTCTACTTAATAACAAGAAAAAGAAAATCAGTAGATATACTTGGTCTATCAACAATGAAGTGATTGAACGTTCCCCGGCTCTTAGATACCTCTGCTACAATCTGTGTGATAGCTCTTCTAAATACTCATGGATCTTGGCCCTTGATCAAAAAATGACTCTGCAGATGAGAATAATTTACATTAAATTCTGTCAATTTTCACTATTACATGTGCTCGACTTCTATTCCATGAAGGATGAAGCTATCATCTGGCTTGGACTAGATATGTGTCTACTGAATATTAATTCACACTTAGATCAAATCCAGGGCAAATCCTGGAAATGCACATTAAATCTAGCTAATTCTCTTCCAACCGCAGTGTTACGCCATGAACTTGCTATATCCTCGCTATCCGCAAGATATTTCTGGATATTATTAGCCAATTATGCTAAAATGCTTACCCACTTGCGAAACTCTCTCTACCTTGATTTGGCAATTATGCTGCAAGATCATAACCCTTTATCCATGACACACTTTGAACTCAAAATGATCGCTCTTTTAGACCAGATTGTACAACTAAGGAATATCTGCTAGCTCACCCTGCATATGTTAAGCATAATCTCTATGAATACGACTGGCGAGTAACACTCATGTCTATCGCAGCGTACAAGATTTTTAAGGAATACGCTTTATTTCCTTCCAAACCGAAAGTGTGGTTGCCTTATCTACTGCTCTTTCCTGATAACAAAGCTTGTGAGTTCTATTTACGTTTCAGATTGGACCAATATCCTACTCTTGAGAGAACAAACTCTTGGAATTTAACCTCAAACCCAGAACTCGATGACAAATGTCGCTTTTGTTCAAATGGTCAACAAATAGAGTCCTTAAAACATTTAACATTGTACTGTCCATACTTTGAAATAAAAATAAATACAATCTTAAGTTCCTTTCATTTAGGATTCACTTCTGGTGCAAGAGAAATGCTTTGGTGCAGCTTTATGTGTGGCACTAATAAATCCGTATTACTTGCATTATCTTGACTCCTGAAACTTATTCTTGATGAATTAAATATGAAAAACCTTTTCTATGATACTAATGTCTTTTAAAAAATAATGTAATTTTCTTTTTCTGACCTGATCCTTCTCTCTCATCTATTTATACATATTTGATAATATAATGTGATATTATGTTTCGGATTTATGTAAACATCAATGACTTGTTTTAATATATCCCTATGTCCGAGTCGGAAACTGTTTTATCTGTAGTTGAAAACTTCTATAAATATTTATGAAATAGTTGAATGTATCTTGAATATGAATTTTATATTCTAAAATGTTTTTGATGTGAGTCTTTTAGCCTTACACTATTGTCTCCTATGCTAATTATGTGTACATGTAGCATCAAATGCATGTAAACTTATTTTAGTATACCTTCCCATACTTGAGGCAATGATTTATCTAAGTGTTTCTATCTTTATTTTTGAACATGCGAGGAACCATAACGCATAATGTGTTAGTATTTGTCTTAGATAATAGTTAAATTGTGTCCTTTAAAATGTTTTAACTGTTATTTATTCCATGTCTTAAACTATAGTTTTGCGACTATATCCTAGGAATAATATTTAGTGTTGTTTACATTGTCTTGCATATAAATTTTCCTCGAACTAAGTTCTTATATTGTAAAAGTTTGTTCTTTTTTCAAACTATAAACAATAAAAAAAAGGCTTGCTCGGTTAATCCCCAGAAAAAGCAGTGTTGTCAACCAAACCAATGATAATTATTTTAGCGAGCTGCCCCAAGAATAAGTTATATTGACTGGCAACACGGCTACCTGCAAGTACACTGAAGATTTTCAAGGATGTCCTCTCCACATGGTAGTTTAAGTTAGATACTTGTAGAACGTCCACGTGAGCCTATCTGACAGTGGGTGACACATTGAACCTCTTAATAAATAAACTCACTGGTACTATTACCAGTATAGGCTTCTGTGTCTTCACTGTTAAGGCAGAAGGTATCTTTATTTCAGATCAACGCCATTCACCTTAAGTTTCTCCTTTAAGAATAGACGGTCTAGTAAATCGAAAATGCTGCTACTTGTAGCATATGGTGCTCTGTTTATGAACCATGTGTTGGACCCACTTAGATCATAATCTTCCATATGCCCTGATGAGTCTTTATAAAAAAAGCCAGCTGTGAGCTGAGTGTCCAAAGCGTCATTGCTGTAGTTCAGAATGATTTCTATGTGCCCTCTATAAGCTTCCATGTTGTCTCTCTGCATAATCAGGAGGTCGCCTAAAGTGCTGGCCACCTAATTAAAAAGGCTGGTCACTGGATAAGAAATCGTGGCTACCTTAGCAGCGGCTGTAATAGCTGTCCTGTCAGTTTTTGTTATTTTACAGGCCAGGTAGAGTTCCATTCAGATCAAGTACTTTTCTGGTCAGCCCATATATGAAGAACTATAGAGAAGATAGTGCAGCGATGAGTGTAACTTCCATGAAAAAAACTGTTTTCAATGCTCGTCTGTGTTGGGGGTATGACAAACAAGTCTAGTTTGGATCTGACACATTCCTTCAAGGCACATTGGATGAAGGCTATTTTTAAGAAAGGATCCTCATGAGGTAGCAAGTAGTTAAACCCTGATTAAGTAAGAGGGTCTTAAGTGGGTCTTAAACTGCAACCTCTCAGCTCGCCATCACCAGACACAGACAATGTTGGAACCTGGAACCTCTGCACACTCTACCTTCATCCGAGCAGTCCCAGGTTCTATGAATGCTGTCACTGGGCTGTGACAGTATAGTACTGTAAAGGCATAGTACACTGTATAAATATGAAACACACTCCTAACAACTCGCTCCATCCACCAAACACAACTCACATCCCCTCTCCTGACAACCACTATCCTTTCTTTGCTCCAAGCTACTCGACCTTTGACCATGACAGACACACCCAAATCCTTGAAAACATCTACCTCCTTGGAAAATCTTAATTCTCCTTTCTTCACCTTAACAGGCCGTTTCAATTTGATAACATCTCTTGGTTTTACACTGGCATTCCTACAACAATTCTTTGCATCAAATCTTTCCTTCACCTTTTCCCCACTCACCCGAGCCTTTCCCATGCCCAGTCCACATAAACACCCTCACACTTTGACCTGCCCATCCAGCCCAGACAAAAATGCATATTAGATTTCCTTCCCCTCAACAACTCTGAGGGTGCCACTCCTGTCACTGTGTGTGGAGCCAACCTATATTGAAATGTCCTTTCCATGATTGTCCTAATTAAATCTCCACTGGTGGCCAGTACAATTCTCATAACAGCCATAAGCGTGCAAGTTAATCTTTCTACATATTCATTCCCTTGGGGCTGTTACAAGACTGCCATCCCCTGTTCAATTCCATACTTCTCCAAGAAAGCTCTGAATTCTCATGACTTCAACTGCGGACAATTGTCCTATCAACAGTGGCATGCAAATCCTTCCCACCAAAATAAAGTTTGCAGAAACCTAATTATGCTACTGGAACTCACATCTTTCAAGACACAAACTTCCGGCCATTTGGATAGCATGTTCATTACTACCAATAATTACGTACCTCTGGCCCCTTTAATATTCTATGGATTCAGCAAATCAAATGCTATTTCATCCAATGGCACCTTGGGAGACTCACACACCTTCATGGGTGGTTTACACACCCACAGTCCTTTGTCACCGTCCACACATTCTGTGCAATCCTTCACCATACACTCCACCTTTTATCCACACCGGGCCACCATAAATCTGCTTTTATTAGCGCTTTGGTCCTTGCCAGACCCAGTCCTCTATGTCCAAATTCATAACAGTATTCCTCATCTCCTCAGGAACCACCATCCGATGACCCCTGCACAAAAAACTACCTCATACGCACAACTCATCCCTTACTCGCATTTAATCTTAACCTTCCCATAACCACAAGTGTTGGACTTCATCTGTACCAACTCCAGCACAGCTTGATAAATCTCATCTCTTCCCCACTCCTCATCCCATTCCACCTGCTTGATGCTCTCCTGCACTTGAAACATTCCTACAATTTCTTCTTCCAGTTCAGTATCCTCTTCCTCAACAAGGGGATATGCAAATGCTGACCTAGATAACACATATGCTATAACATTGTTCCTCCCCTGAACATGTTTAACCTGAAACTGCAAGTCCTGTAAACTGCTCACCCATTTCATAATTCTCCTTGACACTCCTTCCAATTCACCTCTGTTGAAAATACTAACAAGAGGTTTATGTCCTGTCCTGACTTTCAATTCTCATCCCAGACATTTCCTGAATTTGTTGATTGCCTACACACAAGCCAATCTTCCCTTTCTACCACTGAAAATCTTCTTACAGCCTCCTTTAGTATTCTCGAGGCAAACGCACTGCACCAAGGCCACAATCACATGCATCAGTGTAAATCACTGTCTTCCGTCCTTCCACAATACCAACCAAGAATAGTGCCTGAACTATGTTTTACTCCCTCAAATTCCTTGGCACACTCATCATTCCAATCAAAGACTACACCCAATTTTTATAAGCCTCCTCATGTTTTTAGTTTTGGCTGCAATCGCTTTAACAAACTTGCTTTAGAATTCTAGCAACCCTAAGAATGATGCCATATCACTCTTACTTTTGGGCTCTGGCATTTTTCTAATCTCCTCCACTGTGTCATGCTTTGGTTTGATATCTTGCCCTGAAACCTCATGGCGAAGATACGTAAATCTGTCAGCTGTGAAAGAACACTTTTCCATGGCTATGGTCAAGCCTGCTTCCTTCAAAATGTCAAGCACCTTTTTTAACCAGCAATCATGCTCCTCCATTGATGCACTACACACCAGAACGTCCTCTCAATAGAATAGCACTCCCATTTCATTCCCCAACAACTTATATATGACATTCTTGAAATACACTTGCTGCTGAGACAAGTGCGAACAGCATACTTCTGCATCTAAATAATCCAGCAGGTATTGTAAACATTGTCAAATCCATTGAATCCCCATGAAGCTAACTTTGATGGTATGCTGCCCTCTAGTTTAGGATGAGAACACTTGTGCACCAGCTCCTCCAGCCAGTAAGCTATCTATTCTAGGAAACAGACATTTCTCAGCCACCACATTGCTGTTCAAGTTCCTATTGTCAATACAAAGTCTTACAGCGCCCTCAATACCGTTACAAATTCCTCAATGGAATTACAAGTTTTTTTGTTCTCTGGTGGCAAAATGGTAGCATGCAAGAATTTAGTTTTCTAACACCTCATAGTGCTTGTCGAGCTTGGCTATGCTCCTCTCAACTTGACCTACATCACCAAGACCCACTGACTCTGGCAACTTCTTAAGCACCTCCTGTCCTACAGACCCCAGGCAGTGAAACAGTAATGCCTCCTTTTTGTCATTTGAGTATTTAGTGCCAAATACTGCAAATGTCCTTATAAACATCAATAGAAGGCTGTAATAGGTCCACATAACGATTTGTATTATTCGCTGTGGAAAATCTCCAGCATTTAGATGCCAATGTTATGTTAAAGCACTGAACAATAGCTGCCTTAACCTCATTGTGCATTATAAAATGATGCACCCGAGTTGTTTTAGAAGATTTTGGTGGGGGCTATTTAAAAACTCCTTCACCGCATCAGTTTGTAATTTTGATGGCACACATCCCTTACTGAAGACATGCTTGAAAGCAGATGTCATTCGCAAACCAGTCTTATCCCTCAATACTTCAGCATAAGTGTATTTTGATAAAATATCTATTACAGTCAAGATGTAACGTGCACCATGTTCTGCTTTTCAAAAGGGCTCATATCCACTAAATCCACCTGCCATTGTCTGTCACAGTCAGATGTGTCCCATGAAAACAATCGACCCCAGGCTACCCTACACTTCCACATCACCCAGTTAGGTGTCAGGTATTACCCAAATTGTTCGAACACAATTGTTCAAATGCCCAAATTGACTGAATGTCAAGGGTCTGAATTGATCTTTGCAAAATTGACCACACATATATATATATATATTGTTTTTTAAAATATATATATATGTAAAACAATATATATATATGCTGCCATATATATATATATATATATATATTCACTAAAAAATCATTGTTAAGGGGACGTTATGGTTAAGTTGCGCTACTAAAAACCTGTGAAATTCACTAAAAAATACGTTATAAACGTGACATTATGGTTCGAAGTTAAACCGAAAAACCCCTGAAATTCGCCAGTTATGGTAGGCTAAGCAAACATAACTGGCCCCACCACTGTGCACTGCTAACACTAACACCCAGGACATCAAAGATAACATCACAAAGGTCATTGATGACATCACTGATGACATCACATGTCTGGCTCACTCTTTCTCCCTTCACTGATATATCTGGTGCAGTAACAGGCAGGAACTAAAAAGTCACTATACTATAGTACAAAGTACTATGGTGACACCACAGATGACTTTACATATCTAGCATCTTCTTTTTTTGTTCACTGACATATGTAAGCCAGGTGGCTTTCTTCACTGTCAGTCAGGAGTTAAAGAAGGTAAAAGTTCTATATTTGTAGTCCTTACCCTTCTCATGTGTTCTTACAATACTTTCCTTACAGTTACATCATATCATACATATGCATACAAGAAGAAGGAATCCAGAAACACAAGAGGGGGTAATTCATAGAATTCAGCGCACAAGTGGCGCACGCGGCTGGTGCACAGTGTACGCGTGCGGCAGTCTGCGCCAGCGGCGTGCGCCAAAATCCATTTCCACGCACAGCGTATTCATGGATTTCAACATCCATAACCAGACATGGCGCAGAGTAACGCAGCGACCCTGCAGCAGCGCCAGTTACGCCCCCAACCCCTCCCCATGTGCCATGAACAGCGCAAAAATCCCGGGGGGCAGGAATATGGCCTTCTGGGCAGGAGCGTGGTCTTCCGTGTGTTTTCGCGTGGCCAGCTTGATACAGAGTGATTTGACATGTGAAAAAAGTGCACGTCAGCGTGAAATCCGAGGAAAGGGCCTTAGCGCGTAAGCGCGTAAGTGATGTTACGCGCGCGCGCGTTCCCCACAACATGGGTGCATAGTGAGACAGCACGTGAGATAACTGCACGTCACCGTGCTATTGGAGGAAAGGGTATTAGCGCGTAAGCGCGTAAGTGACATTGCACGTGTGGGCTGGCTTAAAAGATACTATTATGATGCTATTTTCTTGTACGTGCTTTTTGTGGAGAGCGAGCGGGTGATTCTTGTACTTCTTATCAGTTCACATGTGATTACTTCACAGTGTTTCCAGTTCGTACTCCCTGTTTCCACAGACTGCGTTCTTTTCTTCTTTTGCCGGGGGTGTTGGCAATGCGCACACGCGTGTCTTTTTCACATTCTTTTTCAAGCCAGACGGTGAGTCGTGCATTTATTTTCCAACTGTGGTTGCCCCTGTGTGTCATGTACCCCTTCAGGGCTCATTTTAGGCTTCGTGTAACATGTGTATGCTTATTTTTGTGTTTCTGGGTGCCACAGCATAGTGCAGGTTCATTTTTCCACGCACGTTGTCTACCAGGGGTTGCGTGCATGTGTACTTTTGTTTTAGGGGTGCCTGTGCGTTGCGTGACCTGTCATCTTCCCCCAGGGGGTCACAGACAGCCTTGCTAGAGCACTAGGGTACGAATTCCAACTAGTACCCTACCCCTTTCACCCCAATTGCCCAGGACAATTGTTTACTGCAACTCCCATACGCACAACAACATCAGTGCCATGGTTGGGTGGCGACCTAGCAGTAAGGGAGGCAAAGGTGGCAGATCTCAAAGTGGTGGGCGTGGTGGTTGCGGTAGGGGATGTGGCCAGGATTTGCAGGGTGCCCCTAGAGCCCAGTGTGTGGAGGACCAATCGGGGCCACCTATGCCCCCCCCAATGGTTGTGGGAAACGTAACTGACACCATCCCAGCTCAGCCCTTGTTGGACCGACCCATTTTGTCAACTGAACCAGCACAGGATGACTCCCAGGCTGACTTCCAGGTCACCAAGTCTAAACCACGTGTGGCAGTGAAAGTTGCTGTCACCAGGCCACGTGGATCTGGGGCAGCAATGTCATCTGCTGCCCCAAGTAGCCAGGGTGGGGGGGGCTGCAGTGGCAGCTGCAGCTCAATCCACCCCAACTCCGAGTCTCCCAGCCGGGACAGTGTCTGTCCAGGTCCATCACACCGACGTTGGCCCTGCCACAATCACCCCGCAGCCAATGCCTACACAAGACCTTTGTTCATTGTGCCTTTACAGGCTTCAAGTACCAAGTCCACCTGCACTTCTGCCCCTACTGACCAGAGCGGCGTAAGCCACTCAGGATCTGCACCACTTTACAAGAAGAAGAAATGTGCTCTTGCACTACATGCTGAGACCCCAGACACAGCTTTACACTCCGTCACTTCAATGACGCCGAACTTGATGCACTTGTGGCCTATGTATTGGCACATAGCCGCGAAATGGTGGTGACTGCAGGCTGCCACACTACGCCTGCTCAACGTAGGGCCCACTGGCAGACCATCGCGGACCACATTAGTGCCCTTGGATTTGTGAGGCGCACAGCTGATGATTGCTACAAGCGGTGGAATTACCTGAAACACAGAGCAAAGAACAAGCTGGCTTCCAATCATCACTCTGGTGACTGGCGGTGGGTCTCCACCAGAGGACGACCAACTCACTGAACATGAGTCTGTTGCTGGAACCTTTGTCAAAGAGGAACAGATCCAAGGCGTGGGAGACCTACCAGATTATGAAGAATTGTCCGGTGAGTGCCCATGCATGTGTGTGTAATCCATGTGTATGTTGCTTGGGTGATGTGTTATGATTGAGTGCCAGGTGAGGGTGTGTACTCATGAGTGGTATGTGTCACCCATGTGCTTCCTCCAAACCATTGACCGGCCTTGCATTTGGGTATGACAGTATCCCTCCTGACCACAGTGGCCAATTAGCACCACATTACTGCAGTTGCCCTTGAAATGTCATCTTGCAACAACATTGTTTGGAATTTTCATTGTTCATTCAGCCTGATTGTTTAAACCCTCCCATTTTTGCAACACATTGTTCTGCCCTAATGCCACATATGTGACCTCCTTCTTTCATAGATTACACCCCACAATGTTCCACATTTATTACCATGTTATGGGAATGATTTGACCATTCAGGCTGATTGAGTAAGTGCCTGCTCACATTAATTTTTGCAGCCTGTTTGAATGTGGATCATGATTGTTGTTTCCTGTCATGTTGAAGTGACCAACCATTGATGTATCCATCTGCCTGCCATCACTGTATAATTGTACACTGGATGTGTTGCATTGTGTGGCACATGCGTATTTTGTCACACTATTTTGCATTTTTCATCTCATCATGTCCATCTCACAAGGATGGGTGACAGTACTCATTCACTAACATATGGCTGTACTTGTCAAATGTACCATGGCTATGCTACATGCCATCTGTGTGCTGGCATGTGTCATGTATGTGTATTGGACATGCCACTCACAGGCTAATGTGTGATGCCAGTGCTATCCAGCATGCATCAAATGTGTTGCTTTTCCATCTTGGAGTCCTCAGTGTCTTCTTTTTGCCTCCCCTTCAAACTCATTGACAGTGCATGCATGCCAGGGTTATAGTCATTTGGGACATGTGTAATTCATGTACTGGATCTCTGGCTTGTCAGGCCTATGTGTGTGCTATGGTGCTCATGCCTGTTTCCATTTCTTGTCTTTCATGTTTTTGCAGGTGATGAGGCACTTGATGCTGTTGAGGTGGAGGAGATGGTGCAGACCCAGGAGGAATCTCAGCCACAACCGGGCACCAGTGGAGGACGTGGGGTGGTGGAGGGTGAAAACCCAATCCTCCTGCAGACCATACTGTCCACGGGTGTCTCTGGGTGCACCTCCCCAGACCTCTATGATTCAGGTGCTGAATCGGACAGTGAGACATATGTGGCGTCGCAGGTGAGTGTTACTGGGAGGGATGCTGTTCTGTCCAACCCACCTGCACCAGGGGGAGACCCCTCTATGGGGATGTCAGTGTTGGTAACTCCGCCTTTGGCGGTTACGGATGCAGGGTCATGCTCCACAACATCTAATCCTGTTCTTGGGCCAGCAGATCAGAGGGGGAATGCAGTCCTGCAGCCTCAGGCAGTGCCAGCACAGCAAGGTGCAGATCTCCTTGCCCCAAACAGGTGTGGTGCCTGCTGATGCGGTGGCCGTACGCCACCAGGCAATACTGTATGGGAAAACTCCATGTACAGTATAGCAGCACAACAGGGAGCATTGGTTGAAATGATGGCTCAGGCAATGGATAGGGTGGCCACTTCCATTCTCACCCCTGAAAGGCAGATGGAGCAACAACAGCAAGCAACAGACTCCATTTGCCAATCACACAGGGAAGACATGTTGGCGTCCAACAGGGACCGACGAGCGGCACTGGAGACTCTGCGTGAAGCCATATCTGTAGAGTCACAGGGCCACCTGGAAGCCCTGAGGGTAGAACTCCATTTCCTCAGGGAGACTCTGGGTGAACTTGAGGCTTCCCGAAATTTTAGGTCAGAACAGCAGCTGGAGCAGCTCACACGTTCACTCTCTGCAGAGCTCCAGGCAACCCGTGGGGAGATCCGGGCATCACGCGAGGCCATGCGGGTAGAAATGCAGGCTACCCGTGAGGTGCTGCATGGGTATCTCAGCACCATCATCCTCCAGAAGGAAACCTTCCACGCCCGCATGCTTGCTGCCATGGAGGACCATACCAGGGATTTGCATGGGCTGCCTCCCATAGCACAGCCACCTCCTGATGTAGCAGCAGAGGGTGAAGAGAGCGTCAGCAGTTCTCCCACAATAGCGTAGCCGTGCAGGCCATGAGCCCATGGAGGTATTTTTTTTTCTCACAACATCCACGCATATGGGTTTTGGTGTGCACCCTGTTCTCGAACCTCCTGGGTGGCCTCCCCTCTACCCGACTGGGCCACACATGGCCATTTTTATTTACAGTGTGTTGTCTTGTGTGTCTCCCGTGTGCATACACTGTGTATTTCAGCTGGGCACATGCAGGCTTGTTCTGTCTTTGGGTTAGATGCTTGGGTTCCTGACACACACACCCCTCCTGCTTCCCCTTTCCATGTTCTTGCAAAGGAAGTGACCAAGTGACAGTAATTTACACAGTGACATTGGGCTCCCATGAGCTGTGTGGGCAGTCTGTAGTCAAATCTGTGTGTACATCCCTAGTGGGGATTGTTGTTGGATTGAACACTGCATGGTGTATTGATATGTGCTTGTGCATCCATGACTTTCTCCTTATTCACATGTACCTTCTTCATGTCTTCACAAGGCCGTCTCCTTTGCAGATGTAGTTCATGTTGTATGCAGTACACTGACACATTTGCCTGACAGCAACACTCTGCAGTTGGAAGGGGTCGATGTGTTGCCTTAGTCAGGTTGTGGACTTGCACTACTTTGTATTTTGACACTGTTTCATCCTGTGTTGCTGTTCTGTGTTGCTGATAAGTATTTGTTCATGTGTGCTGTTTCTTATTGATTACTGGGAGCATATTGTCTGTGGCCTGTTTACATTTGGAACAGTGCACTTTGTGACACTTATGTCATGTATTGTGCATTCATTTTGTTGCTTTCACATTATATGAAATGCTGAAATGCCATGGTGTGTTGGGTAGCTGAGATGGGGAGGGGTTGGGTGACATGGCACTACTTTCATGTTGTATTTTTCAAGGGGGTAGTCATTCATGCAGCATGAATGTGTTTTTTTGTTGTTGTCCGAAAGCATTGATTGTCTTTAAGTAGGTAGGGATGCACACAATGTGTCACTTCCAGGGGACCAATCTCAGGCTGGTATGGTTGTGACAGTTGACTGTCCCTTATGTCATCATCATTGATTGTCAGCTGGTAGGTGCCAGGGCTGTGTGCACTCCACAGGGGTAGGATTTTAGATGAAGTAATTAGCCGCCAGCTGTCTACGGGCTGCCTCACCACATGCCCTTTCACCTCCCATGCACAGCGGCCGTGCATGTGGTTGGGGATGTGGGGGCACCACCATGTCCACCGGCAGGCCCCGGCGGGTTGCCACTTTGTGCAGGACACATGCTGCCACTATGATCCTGCACACTACTGGGGGCGCGTATAGCAGCTGCCCACCAGAGCATTCAAGGGAGCGAAAGCGTGACTTGAGCACTCCAAATGTGCGCTCCATTATGCCCCGGGTTGCAATATGGGCTGTGTTGTATCTTACCTCAGGTGGTGTGGTGGGGTTCCGAATTGGCGTCATCATGTGGGTGCTCAGAGGGTAGACACTGTCCCCTGGGGAGGTGATGATGGGTATCATTAGTGGGGTTGTGACATTACTCAGTATCTGACATGCATGCATGTGCAGAGGCATTTATACTCAGCAAGCAGCCATGTATCGCCATGCCGCCCAGCTTCTAGGTCCCGGTTTAGGGGTGACATTCTGAAAATGAAACTATCATGGGTGGACCCTGGATAGTTGGCATATACTGAGGTGATGATTCCCTTGGCATCACATACTACCTGCACGTTGATGGAATGCCAGTGCTTGCGGTTTCTATAGATGTGCTCAGTTGCCCTGGGTGGACGTAAAGCCACATGGGTGCAATCAATGGCACCAAGCACTTTGTGGAATTGTGCCACCCCGTAAAAGTCCTGGATGAAAGCCTGCCTTTCTGCAGGTGTTCTGGGCATGTACATGTGCCTCCGGACTGAGGAGCGTGCAGTCATGATGGCCAGCACCTGGTGTAGGCAGCGTGACTGCGTGGCCTGTGACACCCCCCCACTATGGTACTTATCCGCTGAAATGAACCAGTGGCCAAGAAGTGCAGTACATTGAGCACCTTTTCCAAGGGGCTCAGTGCTTGGGAGCACAGGGTGGGTGATGTGAGTTCATCCTCCCACTCACTCACCAGGTCGAGTATTATGTGTGGTGGAAACCTGTACCTCCCAT
Source organism: Ambystoma mexicanum (assembly GCF_040938575.1). Lineage (NCBI taxonomy): Eukaryota > Metazoa > Chordata > Amphibia > Caudata > Ambystomatidae > Ambystoma > Ambystoma mexicanum. The sequence goes on along the minus strand of NC_090936.1, from coordinate 503,226,434 downwards.
ACACCTGGTCATCAGGCATCCCAAAAAGGCTGGTCCTGGGTGTAAAAATTTGGGGCCTGGCTATCCTCCTCCTCCTGCGGTGTTCCACGACCACTGCTGCGAGGAACGGAATATTCATCGTAGCGTCTGAGCTTGTTTGTTGTTTGCGCGCACTTTCATGCTGCGCGAGGCTGCGTACGCCTGCATCCTGCTGGCGTACGTGTTTCCAGATTAGCACGTCTTTTTTGGCGCAGGCGTTTCCCCTGTTCGATTCCATGAATACGTGTTGTAGGTGCACATGTGGGTCTTTGCGAGCATTTACCTCCTGTACTTTCCCCGTAATGCCCACATTTTCACACGTTGTTCCCCATTCCGCATGTTACACCCCGTGTTACGCCCACTTTTGTTGTGTGCGCTGTGCTATGTGCGCTATCTCTGTGCACGTAGCGCATGCCGTTTGATGACGTGTGCGCCACCCACGATTTTAGCGCACATCCCAGGATTTACATGCGCACAGACTTCCATGAATCGATGTGCGCAGCTTTGGCACACTTGCGCTGCGAATTTCACGCTTACGCTGCGATTTTCCACGCACATTAATTCTATGAATCGGCCTGAAGAATCTTTTCTGTGCATGAAGTTAATTAGTTCAGGTTTGAACATTTTGTATTAAAACTGCAGTTTTTGGTGCATGCTTTATGTGCCCTGTATATGCATATGTTTGTGTGCATTGTGCTCTCTATATGTTTTTGTGAGTAATAGGGTAATTATGCAGTAAGGGAAGCATACGTAGATACTTATGTTTCACAGTATTTAAACATTTGTAATGGTAGCATTTATCAATGTAGTGCACAACATGGGAAGATTGCAAATATTGCATCTTTGTAGTGCATGCTGCAGTCAATGTCTACATTTCCTCATGAGTTTGTTCATGTACTGAAAGAACTCAGTAATGGAATTGTTTTTTTTTCATCAATGCATTGCTTAATGAACTAGGTGGCATATTTTAGTTCTTCAATCATCTCTGAAACTTTTCTGCCAATGATATAATTACAATCCCTTGTGGAGCCTCTGCATGAAAACTAAATGTACATGTGATGTCACCAGTGATGTCATCCAGGACAATTGTGATGTCATCTTTGATGTCCTGGGTGTTAGTGATGGCAGTGCACAGTGGTGCGGCCAGTTATGGTTGCTTAGCCTACCATAACTGGAGAATTTCAGGGGGTTTTCGGTTTTACTTCGAACCATAATGTCACGTTTAGAACGTTTTTTTGAGTGAATTTCACAGGTTTTTAGTAGCGCAACTTAACCATAACGTCCCCTTAACAAAGTTTTTTTAGTGAATTTTATGGGGTTTTAGTAGGGCAACTTAACCATAACGTCCCCTTAACAAACTTTTTTTTTTTACTGAATATACACTTTCATCATCTGAATTTGGGAGATATGTACTATAATTCCCTTACTTTATATACATGTAACATAGAACATACTGAACCCCCTCGCTAATGATATTTGAAAGGCACAGACTGAGCGCTTGTCTGCGGACGGGCGCGGACGAGATCACCACTACCCAAACAGTCAGGGGGTTTCTGAAATTGTACTATTGTGCCATATGAGAAATGCACAAGTTTAAAAAAGAACACATAAACACATTATAAGTACTAATAAGTAACCAATTGAACCTACACGTCTCAAACATTACCCATGCATTTAGTTACCATGTAGAATGAAATGGATTATACCATAACAAAAAAATATATGCCTCCAACGTAATTACCTCACAGAAACTATGCAGCCAGGAGCAACAGTAGACGCACACAGCACAACGAAGACAAATTACAAGAAAATATTAAGTGAACTTCATTTTTCTTATATGTGTGTGTACTATTTTCTATGAGGTGCAGAAAAAATAATGTATTTCTGTTGTTTTGACACAGAAATGTGCAGTACTTTGGAGTGGCTGGAGGAGAATTTTCTGCATGGGGAAATGTCCGAAGATAGCGATAATAATGGTACACACTTCTCTGCATAAGCAAATTACTAGTCAGTATTTTATGCGCATTTAACATATATATATTTATTTTTAACGGACCAGGTAAAAAAGAAGAAAGTCCACCAAAGGACAAAGAGCAAGACAGCCTGAAATGGATAGAACAGAAAAGGGACATACTAAATGAGAATTTTAACAGCTTAAGGCAATTTGTGGAGGAACACGTGGGAGGAAAAATAATATATCACTGTCACACCTGTACCTGTCCCCCTTGTCCATTTCCTAGTGAACCATCCCCAAACCCTCAAGAAGAACATAAACATTTTGACGAAACATCCATCCCTTCATCCCCTCACAACCAGCCCGTGTTAAACCCTAATTCCCCTATATTCGTTTCAGTATCTGCTTCTCCCTGTATTTCTCTTGATTGATGTATGCGTGTGTATTAATTTTTTTTTTAATGTTAGTTGTAGTGGAACGGTTTGGATCAAAAACATTTTTTTAAAAAGAGTTAAAATGTCAACGGACAGCACGCCTGTTCGGGCTGGCCGTAATCAATATAATATGGATGTTCTAAGGGCAATACACCTACCCGTACCATTCGCAACCAGGATGGAACTAATCTTACAACGCACCAAGTGTCCAAGTTGTCCATAAATGAACAGAATGGGGGCGTCCTAAGGACATTATACCTCTCCGTACTGGTCACAACCATGATAAAACATGTTCTTAGAACACACCTGGTGTCCGGGATGTCTGTAAATGAACAAAATGGGAGTGTCCTAAGGACACTATACCTGTCCATACTGTCCGCAGCCAAGATGGAACTATCCGTAGAACAGGCGCGGTGGCCGGCGTGTCCGTAGTCAAACAAAATGGAGGTGTCCTAAGGACACTGTACCTGGCTGTACAGTCAGCAGAACATCTACGCACATGCGCACCAGACCCATAAGTATTGCGAACATCGCGCCTGTCTGTAACTGTCCATCTCACTTGTGTCGCACTTTTTATTAGTTGCAGGACCCGAACACTGTCCGTAGAACACCCGCGCTCATGCGTACGTCCGTTACTCTGCATTTGGTGTCCAGCGGGCTCCCATTTCCTTCGCAGATGTGTTCACGACGTCATCATGTGACCGCACCCACGCTGAGCGTGTGGACTAATTTGCGCAGTTTGTCTGCTTCCGCAACATTTCAAAAGAACTTATACAGACATGGGAAATTATTTTACAGTATAAAATCGCCATTTCACATGTCCCATAAAATGGTCCTACCTTTGAATGTTTTATTTAGAATTTTTGCAACGCTTTTCAGTGATCGATATGGACACGAGGCGCACCCCTCCACCGCTATAAAAGGCCACACCCACAAGCTGATCTTCATTGTATTTCTGGCTATAGCAGATTGAGTTGTGCTGCCTTTACTGCGGTAGCAAAGATTAGCCAACCAATCCTAATGGCATCCATGGCTGCTGTTGCTTCATTAGCCTCAGCACCACCCCCAAACCCTCCACCGCCACCACCTCCCCAAGGGCCTGTAGAGGCAAATACGCGTGAGGATGTAGAGAGAGAGGAAGAAGAGGAAGAAGAGAATGAGGTGGAGGAACTCCGCACTACAAGCACTCGCTGGGAGTCATGGGTGTGGTGGTTGTTTACAGTTTTTGGAAACGTACCAAAAGCACGTGCGAACCAGGTCAGGTGCAACCAGTGCAAGTTGGCACTGAGTCGCGGGAGACCTGGTGCGTACAGCTTTGGTATGACAACCATGAAGCGACACCTAACTTCGTTCCACAGTACGGACATTTGCAAGGTGGTACCATGTGAAGAACGTAGTAGGTTGAGTTCCTCCGCAGCACCCTCTGTGTCCGATCCTCTCACCACAAGAGACACTCCTGTGGGAGAGCGCATCCCTCCAGCTGCATCACAGGCCATTTGCAATGCTGTTGACCCTTACCTTGCGAGGGTCACAATATTGTGTATGTACTGCGATGCAGTACTCTGCAGGGGGCAGAGTATTCGAAGTACTTTTGAGACTACGGTCACGGAGCACCAGAAGAACTGCTCCCTAACTAAGTAAAGCCCACCCTACATCTTTCTCTCTCCACCTGCCCTTTCTAATCCCCGTGGTTGGTGTCCCTTCCTTACCCTGCTCTCCTAGTGTGTCGTGTGTTAAAAAATAAAAAAATGGAAAACAACAAAAATTACTAAAAAGGATCTTTTCAGAGCCGCCTTTCTCAGTTTGACAATGGAACTATGAAGTGACCAGTGTAGGCCCCCGCGCACTTTTCAAAAAGTCAGCAGACAGTCATAGGATGCACAAAATTGGATGGTGCAAGCGGAGCAAAACCAATGCACTTTTTGCTGGAGTAAGTGGTGGCTCTGAAAAGAGCCTTTCGGTGGTGTTTTGTGTGTTTCAAAAACTGTGGATTCAAAAAAACGGATTGCCAACTAGGTGACTATGAATCCAAAAAAGGTTGCAATGCATTTTGGACTCCATCTCTGCGAAAAATGAAAGTGCTGCGAAACAAAATGTTTTCTTTGTGGAATGAGGACATGACAACTTCTCTTAGAAAGGCGCAAACAGCCTTATTGACATTGCGCCTCGCTTTCTCCATTTGTGGACCAAATGCAGAAGAACACCGCCACATTTGTCTTGGCAATTTGGAAACATGTCCATGACCTTCGCAAGTCCTTTCTTCATTGCAAATTGCAAAGAAATTCCAGAGGCATGCCCTAAACTGTTTCCTCCACAATGAATGATAACTATATCAGGATGACGCTCTGTCTATAAAGTAGCATGAAGAGGTACCAAGTCCAGCCACTTCATTCCACGCACTCCATGTCAGTGCACTTCCACATGAGAAAATCCAAGATCTGCAGAAATACCGCAACTTTCTGCATGCACCTTCAAACAATGTATCCAGGAGTCTCCCAAAATCCAGATAATCTGTTTTCGAGCACACAGAGCCATAGCTGTCTGGTCTCCTGTCAGGAAAAAGACGTTCTCGCTAAATCTCTCCGTTCAGAACACATCCACTGAACTTTACTGACCAATCCCTAGCGTCGCACATTTTCATTTGCATGCATCTCCACCCCAGAAACCCTGTTGGTAATATGCACTGCCTGCAGACTACTGCCATGTCCGCGGACACGTAGAGGATCTGAGCGTGACGACTGTAAATTTAAATAGTATTCCCTTTTTCCCCTTTAAGGTGGGCTCTGAAAAGAGCCGTTTTTTTTTTTTTTTGGCAGATACCTGACAGACACCTGTTATTTTGTATTGTTTTGATTGTTTTCTTCTTACTTTACTCCTACAATCATTACAGAACCTTCTCCAAAGCAAGCCTTACATTCCAAAACAACATGGCATTTCCCAAAAAAGATAACGAAACACCCTCTGCTTCAAAATAAGCCGCATTACTTGAAACAATGTTCTCGTGGCTGCAGAAAAACATACCAGCTCTTAACATGAAAGCATGCATGCTGCGATTGATCGCACACCTCCCAATACTTTGATCAGGAAAGAAAACAGAACTGTTGTCCCATTTTCCTCTAGGGGGTAAGCCAGAAAAAATGACTTTCGCAGTTGGAAATATGTTAATGACTGCTTGCACCAACTGTTCTAAATCTTTCAACAAAGTAGGTGAAGTCACATAGCCCAAATGGCAAGCACCATAGTGCAAAACTACCACATGGGTACTGGTCATCCTACGCATATCTCTGCAAACTTGGAGAATTGCTGCAACATTACAATCAGTCGGAGCGCTCCACACCAGCTCCACTCCTCTGACATCGAAATTGTGTGCCACATGCCTACTTTCGGAATAGCGCTGTAAACCATGGACAAAAATATCTCTGAGCAGCAACACCCTGACTGTCTCCACCTTCAGTAGATGCACAGTCTTTTGACACAAATGAACAATGTGAACATCTGATTGGCTGATACCTACAGTCCCCTTTCCATGCTGGATTTGCTGTAGAACCCTGTATGTAGCACGCTCTACGCGTGGGCAAGCGCGGTCTATGTGCGGCACGTAACTCTTAGCCAGTCCTTCTACCCTTTCCACATCACTCGTGAATCCATTCCCTCATTGGACACAGCTAAGTAGTCACACAACCATCCACCAATCACATTCAAGATCTCTACATCTAACTCCGTCATCAGAGTTCCGCACTTCAAATGTACTATTGATCACTCTGAATGCAAGTCGCATATCATTGAAAAGCTCCTACTTCAAAAATTACTGTGCAAGTGTAGCAGATTTCTACTTACAGCTCCATGCATACACACATGCATGAGTACAAAGTACAGGTATGCATATTTTATTCAGAGAGCATGTACAACCCTTATGATTTCATTTAAACAAATTAATGCCACTAAATCTGCATAGCCAATACATACCAACGCTCCCCCTTTAAGTGCAAGACTTCTGATTTTTCATTGAGAAACCACACTACTTCTTACTGTCTCCTGCATAACCTAAACATAAGTAACAACCCTCCCGATTTAGGCACGAAACTCGATTTTCCATTAGAAAATGTCACAATTTTTTACTGTCTACCGCCTAAATTAATGCTACTTTCAATGCGATCGTATGAGAAATATAAACATTCCTGATGGCTGTGGTTACATCTCCCTCGGAGGTTCTCCCTAATTTTAGCATTCGTACTTATAATATGAAAGTAGTCAAATTTTTCCCATCTACTATATTGACCTATCACTTACAAACCTCTCTGCTATGGACAACACAGCTTAAAAAAAAACAAGGGATTTTCATGAACTGAAAATTGTACTCATTTGCGAAAGAAGGTTAAACTAACATACTGCAAATAACATATAAAGGCTGCACATAGTGAAATGAAATGCACACATGCACTGTGTTGAGATATCAAAGGAGAATACTCTGACGAAAGATTCAAAATGAGCATGTACATTAATATCACTGCTTTAAACACACAAAGTTACTAACTTCTTCTTTTACAATTGCAGTGAAGACTACTCTCCTGAAAATCAACAGCATCTACACTGCAAACGACATATCCGCAGAAACCTGGTCATTCCGCAAAAAAAAGTAAGTACAGTACTACCTTTATATTCTTACTGTTCCTCAAAGAGACTGTGTGGGTTATTTATGTAATGTGCGCACCAAAAAAAACATTGATTTCTGAACCATTCTACCCACAAATCCCCATTTATTAAACAAAGAATAACAGGCAGAATGGCACACAAATCCCTGTGTTTTTGGAACACAAATAACATACAGAAGCCTTAGAATGTTAGTACTACAAAAACAATAGCTGTTTTAATTTTATACCATTACATTTAGTATTAATGCTCTCCTCACCAATAGCTCACTTTCTACTCTCATCTGAAGCACAGTGTAGTAATATACAAACAGAAAAATAGCCTTCCCAATGCAATGCAATGTAACTGCCCAATGCAGATTCACACACCACCACAAACAGCTTCCCTATCAAACTCATGCACGCATGCACACAGCACACATACATTGTACAACAGACCAAACCATGCCTTCTTTTTTTTCAACAGACCCCAAAGAATGCCTACCAAAAAGCAAGTCTGTAGAAAGGAATGCAGAAATAGAGCAAATAAAAATAAAAGTGTCCAAAGTAAGCATCCATCTCTAGCAGAGTTTGTAGAGAACGTTGGAACAAAACAGCTAATACAGTCATTTAGCGAAACAAAGGAAGCTTCAACTACTGAAACTTTGGCTCCTCTACGAAAATGTGGCACGAAACAGAAGGCGTTTTACAAAAAATTGGATACCAGTACTGCTAACAATGCTCCTATGAATCCTGATATAGTAACAAGAACCCATAGTAAAAGTATTTTAGCAAAAATGTTTCGCCACAGAGTCCTTCAGAATCTAATAAGAAGAGGAGCGAAATCATCCTCAACTCTTAAAACCTACTGTAGAAAATTAATCCTACAAGCTCTCGTAGACAGTGCAATCTTTCTCAAAAGGAATCTATTTATTTTAGTGATAAATAGGATGAAGCCACTAACAAAACTCAGTACTAAACTACGAAAGAAACTTCTCAATAAACGGAATGTCAACAAAAATCACACAACAGCCACAGAACCATATTTTGATGAAGAAGCATACAAACAAAATCAAACAAACACAAGTGCCATCCAAAGCAGTGGACGAGGGTATGAAAAAATCAATAATACCATCATGGAACAAGAAACACTGCTCACAAAAGTATCCCCTGAAAACTCAGAATTACCTCTCCATTCGACTGAACCAGTCCGTCCAGTATTCAAATGGCCGTGCACGTCAATGTGTAACATTCCTAACAAATCTTTCAAATCTTTACGTCAGTTCCTCAATCAGTATGTGATAGGTAAAGACAAAATCAAAATGAAAGTGCTTCAAAATATGGAAATCTGTCCAGTGTACAAATACACAGGACTACAAGGACATTCATTAGCCTGCATTTCAGGACCTTTTTGCAAAAGCACTTTCCATGATATCAAAAGGATATCAATACATTGTTCAAATGTAAGAAATCTAGTGTATAAACTGTACTATGCTAAAATTCCAGGTTTAGAATTAGCCAATTTAAATAACACTCTTCTACATGGTACACCCAAATACCTAGAAGAAGAAATCGACCGTATCCAGAGAAAATATTTTGGAAGTGAAAGCCACTTACAAAATGCAATAGTTTTAGAACAGACTAGCAACAATTCTGCACATAGCAACCTTCTATTGCACACATACAAAAAAGAAATACTAAAATTTAAAAGTACATCGGCTGAAGTACCAAACCATGTGTGTGTGTGTGTGTTGCTGCAGAACGTTTTACAAAAGGAACACAAAAACTATAGACGTAATATACAAAATAGAAGACAATGAAGATTCCAAATGGTTTGAATTAGCTCTCTACCTTTTAGCAGAAAACAAATACCAAATAAGTGAACCCCTAATATGTTGCAGTTACTGCACTACAAAACTGGACAACAACCAAACTCTTTCACAAGCTATCGCAAATAGTTTGGAATTATTCCAACTACCAAAATCCCTGCAACAACTCAAATTGTATGAGAGCATCATAATTTAAACAGTTCACCCATTTCAAGCAATAATACGCCTTCAACCAAAAACATCACAATTACCTCTCTCTGAATTGGTGAAAGGCATTTGTGGCAAAGTAGTTTATTTGCCGTTAGATCTGACAGAAAATGTGCACACTCTAGGAGTGCAACGTCCAATAGAGCATTCTTTAATTGTCTTAGTAAATGGTGTACCAACAAAAGACAAAACAATTTGGCAACAACTGGTGAACTTACATAAAGTTAGACAAGCCTTGCAATATCTGAAATACAATAACGAATACTACAAAGAAATACATTTTGACGAAAGCTTAAGGGAAACAACTGAAAAAATTCAAGAGTCATCAGAAACTGGTCAATTTGAACTTCTGGATTCTCCTGCAGTATCCACTCTTTTGGACCATTACACAATTCATCCATTGCACTCTAATGAGAGCATAGATGATGCACTAGAAACCTGCCAAATGCGACAAACCAAAGGGTCACCAATGAGCATATGGGAAAAATGTATAGAAGCACGTGCTTTTCCACTACTATTTCCTACTGGCAAAGGTGGAAGATACGATGATAGACCCACACAGATTACGGCATCAGAATACCGCTCATTACGAATGTATTCTCAAGATCCCAGATTTAGACAAAATGTGGAATACATATTCCACCTACCCTTTGAAAGTGAAATAGCAACCCTATGTTACGGAGTTGCACACATATTGAAATCTGGAACCCACTTTCAAAATATGTCAGCTACACAATTAATACAAAAAGTGCAAGAAAAAGATGAGGTTTTCCAATCCAGTATAACAAATTTGTTTGCAAACATGCGTGGTACAAAAGAATACTGGTTCCGATGGCACGGAGTTGTATGGGAAGATTTACATGAGTTCCTATGCATATCAAACAACAACAAAACCAACATAGATGTACTAACACCTGGAAAACTTTGCTCTCTAGATCCTGTCAATGTGTCAAGATATTTCCATCGTTTCATTGCTATGGTACACTTTATATGTAATAAAACTGTTCCTCCCCTTGGAGAAGTGCAACACTTCTTTTGGAGAAAAGAATACCAAGCCAGAGGAGCACCACATATTCACATGCTTTTATGGATCAAAGGTGCACCTAAATTTGGTCAGGACACTGATGCCACTGTTTTGCAGTTCATCCAAAAATATGTCACTTGTGAAATCCCTTAACAACGGACACATAGTGACCTTCATGGACAGATTTTACAATTTCAAAGACACAAATGTGGCGAATATTGTCGTCGCAAATACAAAAGCAAAGGGAAATACTACACCAAATGCCGCTTTGGTTTCCCTAGACCAGTTACAGAAACAGGTGAAGTGAACAACTTCATGTCTTCAGTTCGACATAGTGTTAAAGGTAAATCACCTTAGAACATGTATTACATAAAAAGAACAGAAGAATCAAAATATATCAATGATTACAATGCAATCTTTGCCCTCTTATGGAATGCAAACACAGATGTGCTGTACATTGCAGACAATTCCACTGCAGTTGCACGATATGTTACAGCCTACTTAACAAAAGCAGAAAAACAGAGCTTCAAGACCTCTGGAATGACCTATCATCAGACAAAACTCTATCTCAGAAATTGTACAGCCTAGGCATAAAAATGCTCTCTTATAGAGAATGTGGCTCCTATGAAGCGGCAGATCGTTTAACCGGTACTGCTTTGTATGGAAAATCAGAAAACATAGTATGGCTAAGTCTTGGTCCTGCTAAATCTAGAAAAATAGTTCTGAAATCATATGAGGACATAGAAACAATTGCCAGAAATTATCCCAACAGCCAAGAAATGTTCAAAAACAATTTACTGGACACATACTATCTGAACAGGAGTATCACTTTGGAAACCATGTGTCTATACCACATAGCTCAAAACTTTGCATACAAAAAATAATGTAAAACCCAATGAAAGCAAAGGTAGATATAGAGTGACAGATTGTGAAGGCAGCTTAGTAAAACTTACCAAACAAAGCTTAATTAATCATGTAAAATTGTCATTAAAAACTCCTCAACAGAAAGAACTATATTACATCTCCCTGCTACAACTTTTTAAACCATGGAGAAAAGAGGAAGAGATACTAGATAACTATGACTGCTATGAACATGCTTTCAAAGCAAATGAAAGCACTATCACTGATGTGACCTTTACGCAGTACAAAACAATGTTGCACAATGAACAGCAACACAAAGAAGAACTTCAGGCCCAACTAGATAAGGAAACTCCTGACAGTAGCCAACCTTCTGTAACTGGAAGTCAAGAAGCACCAGGACAGCCACTAATAGTAAATGAGGCAGAATTAGCTATGACAGAAGTGGAAAACACCATGTGTCACTATGAAGAAGATATAGAAGACTTAACTGTACTACAAGCAAAACTTAACAAAGATCAGCGCACCATTTTTAAAGAAGTAACAAAAGAAATTGCACATGTGTACAACACAAAAATAAAGACTGTACCTGCCAAAATTACAAACCTATACTGCTGTACGTCAGTAGTGAAGCTGGTTCAGGAAAAACATTCTTAATCAAAATCTTCAGCAAGTTCCTTCAACAATTGACAAACAATAAACTGTCAGCTGTTGTAACTGCCCCACAGGTTTAGCTGCCTACAACATAGGAGGTGTCACTTTACACTGATTACTACTCCTTCCAGTAGAACAACAAAACAAATATGACTATTACAAACTTTCTGCAGAAGCTGCAATGGAACTACGCAGAGTATTAAAAAAAATGAAAATGCTACTAATAGATGAAGTGAGCATGGTCTCCAACCTAATGTTGGCTTTGATTCACCTCAGATTGCTAGCAGTACTTAAAACAAACTACAAAGAACTCTTTGCAGGGAAACACATTATCGTTTTCGGAGGTCTTCTACAATTGACACCAGTGAAAGGTGAACCTATTTTTAAAACCTTAGGACACAAACTCTGCCGTAAAACTGTTGGCAGCATAGGAATTGTCAACCTTTGGCAACATTTCCAATACAGAGAATTAACAGAAAACATGTCTCAATCTGCAGATCTTACTTACGCCAACATCTTAAAAAGTATCAGAGTTGGTATACTATCTCAAGAAACACAAGCAATATTGAAAAACCGGCACATTCATGCACTTTATGGTGACAACACATGTGCTACTGATGTTATAGAACAATTAGCGCACAAAAATGTCAATTCCATGGCCTTAATGCCAACTCTTGCAAGCTGTTTCAAATTCAATGAAACAATGTTAAAAAAAAAGAAATGCAACCAATAATGGAAATTTGCTCCACAGACAAACTAGACATACATGTTATGACACTACCCATGTGTGAGCAAGCCACAACAAAACTAAATACCTTAGAAAATTCAATCTCCATCACATCTGGGTTGGAAAAAATATTAAAATTATCCTTAAATTGTAGAGTAATGCTTAAACGTAACCTTGATGTGGAGCAAGGGCTAGTTAATGGGGCACTGGGTACAGTTGTTGGCTTTCAAACATACCCACATCACAACAACATTCAGTTTGTCAATATTCGCTTTGACAAACTTTTAGAAGTGAAAAGGATAGGGCACTCAACTGCTCGATTCCTTCTCTTCAAAGACATGTATGTGCGTAGAGAACAATTTTCTCTAACTCTTGCATATGCAGTCACCATTCCTAAATCCCAAGGTCTTACCCTAGACAAAGCATTGATAGATATAGGCAACACAGGGCCTCATCACGGGTTTGGCTGTAGCCCTTAAATGCAGTGGTAACGGTATTACCACCACATTTAAGGGCTGGCCCTATCACGAGTTGGGCGCTAAATCGGCTGTTTTACCTCCCGCTTTTTTATGGATGTGCAAATCCCTATTTTCGGCTGTATTACAGCTGGCTGTATTAGCCCACAGTATTAGCACCGAAAATTCCCCATTGGATCCATTGGACCCAATCAGGAATGGGGATTTACCGTTAAGCCCAACCTGTGATCCAGTGGTAATACCACCAGACCGGTCGGTGGTAGGGCTATTACAGTCGGCGGTATTACAGCTGGGAATACAGCCCAACTCGTGATGAGGCCCACAGTCTTTAAAGAAGGCATGAGCTACGTAGCACTATCACGCTTACGTACACTTGACAGTCTATTTCTAATCAACTTTGATGCAAGTAAACTGAACGCTGATATTCCTTGCATTTTAGAATACAATAGGCTGCGTTTACTGTACACCCCTCATCAGAAATCATATCCTGTTCCAGAAAAAGGAAAATGTGGTAAAAGAAAACAAATTCAAACAGAAATGCAACAGAATCTGACAGCAAATCCTTCAAAGAAAACAAAAGAAGCTAAAACGTCATCAATTACCACAAGCAAATAAGAACCTATTAGGGAATGTAAATCAGGTTCTTCTTCAAAGAAGGAACAGAAACTCTGAAAAAATCACTCAGAGACAGGACTAGCTGGTCCATTCAAATTTTCAAATGAAAGTGGTGTAAGTTGCTATGCAAATGTAGCAATGAATATTCTACTTCAATTGCCTCCAATTGTTAACAATGTTTACTTACACAGTACAGACCAATTGTGTTTGCAAATTTTAGTCCTTCATAGAAACACAACAAATAATCCTGACAACACGTATAGTGTTCACAGAATAAGACAAGAATTGGACTATTGTGCTGGAATGGTGAGATTCACTATAAACTGACAAGAAGATCCACAAGATTTTCTAATGTACTTACTACAAGTACTGGAAAACAAAAACATACCTATAAATGAAATCTTCCATATTTCATACATGTGGAAACATACATACACTCTCTGTAATAATGTGACACAGGAACAAATCCCAAATGAGCGATTTGTGTATATATCCATACCTAATTGTAAATCCATTCCATTTCTGCAACTTCTACAGAATGCAAACCATGGCAGATTATGTACTATCTGCAATTCAGATAATCGCTCCACCTTACTGATGCAAACACATAGGGCCTCATTACACGTAGTGCGATAAACCATGGTGCTATTAGCACCATGGTTTATGCCGGTAATTTACCGGTTCAGCCTTGGAGGAAAGGGGAATTACCGCCCTATTCCAAGGTTGGGAAGGCGGTAATTACGCCTTCCTCCATTGCCCTTCCCCATTCCCATTTTTGCCCCATAGGGCTCCATGGGAATGGGGAAGGCACTAATTACGGTGCCGCAAATTGCGGTACCGTAATTAGCAGCCTGGTCCCTTTGCTGGCTGGTTTTTGACGCCTGCTAAAAAGCAGGCATTAAAGTACCAACCCGCAAAGGGACCTCGTAGTAAGGCGGTAAGGGTTTACCTGTGCCGGTGCCCTTACCGGTACTGGTAAACCCTTACCTCACTACGTGTAATGAGGCCCATAGTAACTACATAAAACTTATGCTTCTACGTTACAATGCAGATGGTACCAAAAACAACTGCAAGCTGACTGGATTCACACACGGTCAAATGTCACTTGGTAAGAAAACCTTTACAACAATAGGTATAATCTACCACGCAGGAGCCACAACCAATGCAGGTCACTACACTGCATATATTAAAAAGAAATGTGGATGGTTCGAATGTAATGATAGTACCATTACTGTAAAGCAGAGATTGCCAGCTAATCTTACAAATGTGTATTTAATCTTCTTAAAGCCAAAATTTAATTACTAATGTGTACTTCAACATTAACAAAAATTCAAGTAAAAGTCTACTAACAGTTAGAATACACCAACAGGTATCTAACTGTCAAAGTGTGTATAACAACCACACAGATAAATGAATACCACAGATCTGTAACAAAAAATACACGGTTAAAATACGCCAACAGGTATCTAACTGTTTAAAAAATCTGCAACAAGCCAACATACATAACATTAATCAGAAACAACAAGTAAACACTCAAAGGAAACAAAGAAATAGTTTGTTGCATAGCAAAGAAAGGTTTTTTTTTAATCTGACAAAGATTTTTTTCCCCCAGACCCAAGGATTTGAAAAACAAACACAGAAACTGAGCAAAATGCACAGTATACTGGTTTGTAAACTAAATATGAGGGTAAAAAAAAACTAAAATGTCTATTGTACAATGTAATAAGTCATTATAAAATACAAACACTAACATGCTCTTTTCTTTTATCACAGAAATTAAAAAAGGATATTTCCGCCAAGTACTAAAGTCATGTAAGAAATATATGGAATCCCAACTAAGTAAACAGTAAGTATAATTGCACACATGTCATACATATTCGAATCTATACGCATAATCTATGGCAGTAATATGGTTCAGTGGCTGTAGGCACTACCATCTACACCCTGCGGCCAAGCAACCAAGACTGTAGGTCCTACCCACAACCATTGCAGCATATCAAAACCATGGTGCTTATAACTTCACTACGTATAAATTTTCTCTTGGGTGCCTGGCCTTTGGCCTTTGGCCATGTACCCAAAACTCTAGGCCCTCCCCACAACCACCTGATCGATATGCAATACTACGGGTGTACCTATTGCTGTGATATGCTGCGGTGGTTGTGGCCAGGGCCTAGAGTCTTGTGAGTATGGCCTACAGGCTACTGCCTACGGCCAAGCACCCAAGACTCTAGTCCCTCCCCAGAACCACTGCAGCATATTACACCCATGGTCGCTTACAAATCAATAGCACACCCATAGAAGGACACATTTTAACTACAGCATACACTCAATTTGCTCCCAAGACTGTAGGCCCTGCCCACACCTACCAGATAGATATATCGATTGTATGGGTGTGATGTGTGAATTTGATATGCTATGGTGGTTGTGGGCAGGGCCTAGAGTCTTGGGTGTGTGGCCTATGGCCTGTGGCCTGCGGCCATGCACCCAAGACTCAAGTCCCTCCCCACAACCATCTGATCGATGTTCGATACTACGGGTGTAGCTATTGCTGTGATATTCTGCAGTGGTTGTGGCCAGAGCCAAGAGTCTTGGGTGTAAGGCCATAGATATTTGAATGTATGGGTGTGCAGTATATAAAACTCATAGTGGCTTATAACTCCAGTGCTTATAACTTTGTTCTTGGGTGCATGGCCTTTGGCCTTTGGCCATGCACCCAAGACTCTACGTCCTGGCCACAACCACCACAGCATATCACACCCATTGTGGCTTGTAACTTCACTACATATTAATGTGGTCTTGGGTGCATGCACCCAAGACTGTAGGCCCTCCCCACAACCACCTGATTTATGTTCGATACTATGGGTGTATCTATAGCTGTTATATGCTGCAGTAGTTGTGGCCAAGGCCTAGAGTCTTGAGTGTATGTCCACAGATATCTGAATTATGGGTTTGCAGTGGCTTATAACTCCAGTCCTTATAACTTTGTTCTTGGGTGCATGGCCTTCGGCCATGCACCCAAGACTGTACACGCTCCCCACAACCATCTGATTGATAAGCGATACTACTGGTTTATCCATTGCTGTGATATGCTTCGGTGGTTGTGGGCAGGGTCTACACTCTTGGGTGTATGGCCTAGGGCCTGCACCCATGCACCCAAAACTCTACGTCCTGCCCACAATCACCGCACTATATAAAACCCATGGTGCCTTATAACTGCAGTGCTTATAACTTTGGTCTTGGGTGCATGGCCTTCAGACTCTACATACTGGCCACAACTACCACAGCATGTCGCGCCCATAGATGGGTATAATTTCTCTACGTATAAATTTGATCTTGGGTGCATGGCCTTTCGCCATGCAACCAAGACTCTCGGCCCTCCCCACAACCACCTGATCATATGCGATACTACGGGTGTATCTATAGCTGTGATATGCTGCGGTCGTTGTGGCCAGGGCCTAGCATCTTGGGAGTATGGCCTACGGCCTATGGCCTATGGCCATGCACCCAGGACTCTAGGTCCTGACCACAACCACTGCAGCATATCACACCCATGGTGGCGTATAAATCAATAGCACACCCATAGAACAAAAAATGTAACTATGGCATGTACTCAATTTTAATGTTCGCTAACACCATGCGTGTCTTTAAAACAGTTTCAAGTTGCATGCGCACAGCACAGACTGAAGTACTATCCTCATGAGACCCCTCATTTTCAGTACTTACAAACATCCCGGACAAGGCGGGCATAGGGAATACATCATTAACAACTACCGCCTAAACAAATACAGTATTTCACCCATCTCTTACTCTCTGAACCTCCCCAAGCACTCTGACACACCAAAACAGTTTCCGAAACAGCATTTCACCTCTGGTCGCCGCTGCTCTGTCAGCGGATCCAAGATGTCGGGCGATTCCAAACAATCTGACGCACAACACGGCTCAATGCAGCCAATTGGCGGAGACGTCGCATGTCTGCGGTCATGACGCCAGTCCCTTAGCCAATCGGTATCTTGTCCGCGGAGCGAACAGGGAATTGTGACCGGGGAGTGGACATAGATATCACTCATTTTTTTAGACATACTTTTTGGTCGTTTTAAAGGAAACTACTGGTCGGATTGTCACCAAATTTACAAAAGCACACTTTTGGGATCAAGCCACTGCCCCCGCTGCAAATTTGGTGAAAATCCATCCAGCGGTTTGGCCTGTAGGCGTGCACAAATGTTTTCCCTCATTCAGTCTATGGGAAAAAAAGACGTTTTGGGACCCCCCCCCTATAACTTTTCCCCCCTGGACCAAACATCACCAAACTTTTCAGAGTGGCCCATATACTTTTTTGCAAAGTTTGGTGAGGATTCATCCAGGGGGAGCGAAGTTATAGGCCGCCCAAAAAGTGCTCTTCCTATGGAAACAGAAACTTAACCATAACTACACAGCCACTACCGTGGCTGTCTAATATATATATATATACATATATATATATATATATAATGGGGGTTGCAGGGGGTTTCCCCCCCACATATATGTAACAATTGACCTTCACAATTCGGTCAATTGTGCAAAGGTCAATTGTAATTCGTACAATATTGTAGTTCGAACAATTGGTATACAACAAGGTGTCGAACTACAAACAAAAGAGAGTATTAATTTCCCTGTCACTTTGATCAATAATTACTATGATTAGTTAAAACAAAATGTATTCCTCATTAACATCCAGCGAAACATACTTTCCAAAAGTCAACATGTCTAAAATAACAGATGACGATCAATTGAATAACATCATCATTAATATCCGGTGAAACTTACATTCCAAAAGTCAACATGTCTAAAATAACACATGACGATCAATTGAATAACACATCCCAAACTTTGGGTATTGATCTTATACAGACTGTCACGTACATATGTACAGGACAAACAGTATAGTTAGTAACCATGTGATCAAATAGACTGTAAACTGGTCGACACAATAATGTTTCCAGCTCAAAGGTAAACTTTCTGTTGTTTCAGTTTTGTATTAACATCATCCCCTCTGAGCTTTCTTGGAGTTCTTGGAGTTCTTCTATTGCGCGTTGGGCCACTAAATAATTCACTCCTTTTATGTAGAGGTATTCGTTGTTGATTTCCCATGTTGCAACTACAAGAAAAGATAAAGAAAGGAACATTCTTGTTATTATTTGAAATTGCTCATTCCACTTTAAACTCTATTGTTATTAACAAAACTTCTTTTTACGTGATTAAAGTCTGAAAGTCTCTAAACCGATGGCATATCAGCGTTATACTGCACAAGTGGTATTCCTATTTGTAAGGACTCCAAACAAAGCCACTGGTGTTTCCGTGATTCTTCTGAAAGGCGACAGGAAAAAAGACATTCAGCACGAAAGGGGCGGGTATGTTTGCTTAAGACAAATTGCGTGCACACTCGAGTGTGAGAACAGTGCGTGTCCTATCAAAAATTACGCTGGAATTTAGAGGCGCTCGAAATTCAACATTAATATATTTTACATTTCTTCAGTCTGACCAATGCAATGTGATTAGAGGAAACGAAGCCACACTATTGTGCCGCCGTTCTTACAGAAAGTGTCTTAGCTGCCAATTGCACCGTGGGAGAGGCGCTGTTCTGATTCCCTCTTTCCTGATACTGCTACTATTGCCGGTGCCTGCGTACCCACTTCATCTTTAAAAGAACCGGCATCCCCATTTAAAAATGGGAACTTCCAAAGTTAGCAAAATAGCAACTTTATTGATGCCAGCTATGTTTGTGTTCAAAGGTAACAAGCTTGCACAGCCTGCCCATGCTGTTATTTATACAAAGGATGCATTGTTGCTGTTACTATATTTACAGCAGCAAAGAGGGGGAACAGAAGGAGGAGAACAAACGTAAATAGGGAGACAAGGTGGAAGTGGGAGGATTGGGAAAAAGGGTGGCTGCAGAAATAGTGATTGTCAGATGCAAGGACCATCCTATACCGAAATCCTACAATGTCCTTCAATTTGTAGGATAAAGATGCCCAGGAATATTCCTATTCATTCCATATTCAGTTGGAAAGATTACATTAGATGGGAAGGAACCTGTGTGTTAATCAGTCTTCATCTTCTAGACACCCAGCATGTTACCCAGGGTGTAGATACAGTGATGATACTAAAGACAAAGACAGGACAATAGATGTTAATGTAGAAACACATTCCACTCAATTGAGGAATTTAGATCTTTATTAACTGAATTCAAATAAAAAATCAATTTTTGTTCCATTTTCCTCAGAATCAAGTCTCAGTCTCCCCCACGGGGCAGGATTTTTACTTTCTGTATGACCAACCAAAAGAGGTCAATATGTTTGTGTGATTTAGCCTTAAAATGAGCTACCATTGGCTTATCTGTCACCATGCTTTTAATGCATGACCTGTATTCACACACCCACTGTCATATTTCTCTTTTGCACTTGCCAATATAAATAAGGGCTCATGATGCCGGAAATCGGCCATTTGGTATGGCTATTAGTGAAGGAGTTGAATTTCCAATGTATTCCATATAAATTAATTTCCTTCATGTCTTTAGCTAATGTGCAGATGGAACATTTTCCACACCTGAAGTATCCCATCACTGGTGGTAGAGACCAGAGCGTGGTCTGTTACAGATTTCTTCTGAGGCTCCTCATATGTATGGACCAGTTGATCTTTCACGTTTTTACTCTGTTTAAAAGTATCTGTTCCTAGAATATCCCAATTCTGCAGGATAGTTTTCCTCATGCAATGGCTCGACAGGGTAAACGTTGTAACACCTTTAATCTTGTCTTCTTTTTGTCTTTCTTGTATTGAAAGACACACCTGCCTGTCAGTGTTCCAAGCTCTCTTCTGTGCTCTACGCACTACTTTTGTGGGGTAGCCTTGTTGTAATAACCGACTAGTCAGGTTTTTGCTGTTTAGGTCAAAGTCTGATAAGGTGCAACGATTTCGTCGGACTCTGAGAAACTGTCCGAAAGGAAGATTGTCCCTGAGTCTCAGTGGGTGTAAACTGCCATATTCTAACAGGGTATTTCTATCTGTGGGTTTTCTAAATAGGGTTGTCCCTATTTTATTGTCCTAACTTTTATAGATCTCCAGGTCCAAGATGAGCATTCTTTGCATATTGCTGTGCATGGTGAACTTAATGAACTGATCCTGATTATTGAGCCATATTAGAAAATCCTCCAAAGATTTTTGGGAACCTCTTCATACTAAAAACACATCATCAATGTAACAATGCCAAAATCTGAGGTCTGCAGCATTCAAATTGGTATTAACATTATAAACTGATTTTGCCTATACATTATCTCAATATAGATTAGCCAAATCAGGTGCAAAAGTTGCTCCCAGGTTGGTACTGTGACACTGTTGATAAAAAATGTCTTCGTACATGAAAACATTCTCTGTCAGTGCTAGATGTACACACTCTAATATGAAATTGGTTGGTACCTCACAGTTCTCTCTTCTTTCTAGATATAATCACATTACCTCCATACATTCTTTTTGTGGTATACTTGTGTATAATGACTCTGCGTCAAGGGTGACCAGAATGTCATTGTCTTCCACAGTAAGGGTGGCCTTTTTATCATCGCTGTCGTATCTTGCATGAAAGACTTACTCTCACATACAAAAGGTCATAGAAATACATCAGCATAAATTGACAGGGGTTCCAAAACAGAACCTATCCCTGAGACAATTGGTCTTCCTGGGGGGTGTGTGTCCTTTTTATGGATTTTGGGAAGGCAATAAAATGCCAGCATAGTAGGATGTTTTTTTAACTCGATTGTTTGCATATGACACTTTTGTGGTCACTCATGAGACAGCCCCCCCCAGTAACAAAAACAAGGGTCTTACCCCAATCTGTCTTTTTGTCCCAGTCAGATACCATGGTCATTCTTCTTTTAAAGCGTGTTCTAGCATTTTTATGACGGGTATATGCCTCTTGACCAGATAGCCAGTCCTTGACAGGACAGCTCCACGTGTGATGGGCTGTTTATCAAGTTGTAGTTTTCTATAATGAGCATCAACACCACCATAACTACCAATTCCACTTGTATCATAATAGCTTTTATGCATTCTTAAATGAGAGTTATCTATTGAAGCACTCAAAAAATGAAACAGAGACGTGGTGAAGGACATTTTATTTTTATTACAGATATTGTACATGTAGGGTCTGACACAGCGTTACCATTTGTGATATTTTTTCAGCAGCATTATAAATGGTATTGTACAGTCCAGCCCGTTCCCCACACGTATAACTCTGCATGCACAAGAGACTTAAAGCATTTAAAAGTCCTTACATCTCCCAGTCCTGTAACAAATATCCTTAGTGCTGAAATAGTGTTCATACATTTCATCCAGGAGCTGCTGCAACTCCTCTCTATGGTGTAGGTATAGCAGTCCACATCGTTTTTGTATAGATGCCAGTATTGGTCCAATTCCGGCAACCACGTGTTGGTACAGATGTTACCGATACACAGTAAACTTTTAAAAGGACGATGGAGTGGGGGTGTAGATATCCATAGATATTTCAAGGTATTTGTTGCAATTTTAGATATTCTCTCTTTCAGCATAGGGTAAAACAGTTTTTCCACACATACACATCCTGGCTTAAGTTAACCTTCCACATGCATTTATTACCTTCCTAAATTCTGTCCCAGAAACAAATGTACACATAAAAGGTGCAGGTTCATTGTACATTTTTGTCATTTAAAACAACTTTCGGCATATTGGGCACTCCTTATGGGTCTTCCTAGAAAGGTATAGGTCACAAAAATCTTTTTGCATTAATCAGGATTCCTGGTTTCTAAAAACCACAGGATGTCCACCTGTAAAGATCTTGATGTTTTCCTTTGAATTGCTACAAACGTGTTTTTCCAAGGATATTTTAATAAAATATTATGCACACTTTTATGTCATGCCCATGCCTTTATAGATCTCTCTAAGCATTTGCAAAATGTTATACACATTCAACATAAAACCTATCTGCGGTAATGTTCCAGCATGTTATGCGGCTGTAGGCATTCATGAGCACCCTGTTGTGGGTAATCACATTTATGCCCATAACACCATTGGTAATAATCATGTTTCAAACATGTTTTTTCTACACAGGATGCAAAAGCCTGAACAGTTAAGGACTCCAAAACGGTCATAGGGTCCTCTTCTTATTCACCAGAACTTTCAAAGTGTTTTAAGCAGACACATTTCTTACACTTATTACTGCTTTGGGTTCTGGAACTTTCGATCGTTTTTTAACAGCACACGCAGTAAAAATTGACGGTGTTGAATGAAGACCGCTGATTCTCAGCACAGCCAACTTTATCTACTGTTTTCTGCAATTCAAAAAAGAAAGAAGTTTAACTATTGAATATCATTTTGTACCCATAGTTCACACAGACACCCACACACATTTGTACATACCAAATTGCACATATCAGGACAATCTGAGTCACAGCATTAACGGTATCCATAAACAGGTTGTCTTCATCAGGAAAAGAGTGCTGTATACCTTTGGGGATCCTTCTGTATATATACCCTTTACCACACCCACCTAAAGGTGGCATTGCACCTGCATTATCTCCACAGCGCCATGGCACAGCATGACACATTTTGGAGTCAGAAGTGCACTGCCGACATCACACCTCCACCCACAACATCACAGGACATGCCTGCACCATCTGCACAGTGCCCTGGTGCACCATGACACATGTCAGAGTCAAATGTGCACTAAACACATCATACCTCCCCCCCAAACATCACAGGTTAATGCCTACATCATCTCCAAAGCATCCTGAAACATTATGGACCCTACCACACGCTTCTGTGCCTGCTGTGGGTAAAAAAACAGCATGTACATAATTTGAACCTTATGATGTCACCCCATAAAATGGTGCCAGGAGGACGCACAAATTGCTTCACACAGATTACTTAGACTTAACAAAAGGGCTCCTGTTTTGGAACCTATTCTGCCCAGGAGGGCTACTTATGGAAATAACGATACACTTGAATAGGTCTGGATATTCACTCTAGCATTGTGTAAATCACAGTGTATTATCACTGTCCCCTGAAAGAAGAATTGTGTTACTTATTGTGTTGTTCTATGCAACTTTATAAAAAAATCAAGAGTTTTTTCCACAACTGAGTACGAAAGATTGATTTCTTTAGGTAAACACATAGGGTGATAGGGTAAAGGAGAGTACTAGAGTGGATATTCTGACCTATTCAAGTGTATCCTTGTTTCACACAGATTACTACTGGGTCAAACTGGTGTTGCCACTTATGCACAACCGGAAGGGGGGACTGCTGGATGGCACCCATAATGCCACCTGCAGGGTGGGACTTTTGGTAGGGCAGGACTTTGGGTGCCCCCTAGCATGTTACATCCTGGATAGGACTTCCGACAGGGCAGGACTGCCGGAGGACACCCATGATGTCACTTCTGTGATATGACTCCCAGTGCGGCAGAACTTCCACAACCACCCCCATGATGTCATGGTCAGTGTGGGATTTCCGGTAGGGTGGGACTTCTGGGATACAGGGGCAGTCCCACCTGTCAAATTTAACTTGAGGACAAAAGGGATTGTCCAACTCTACTCACCACTGTAAGCTCTTCTCCTTGTTGCTGGTACTGCATTGATGCCTTCAAAGTGGAAAGTTTCAAAGTTGTTCAGAAGATATTGCGAAGAAGGACAAAACATTACATGGCACTAGCTCCTCCAGTGAGACTTGAGCCTGGTAGGGCTGGAAAAGGTTTATACATATGAACCTTTTTTCATAAACAGCTTTTTCATCACCTCCATCAATAGCATGTGCTGCAACTTTACTGTGTGTGCACAAGGGCTGAGACTCGGATGCGGACAACGCTTTGCCACGCAGAAGCTGGAAGAGTTGCCGGAATTGGGTGTACAACTACATATATTAAGATGGCGTGCCCCTTGATGTAGATAACATAAGATATTTTAACAGGCTTGATTGTCATGTTAGGCAAACTATGGATAATATGGGCCTCATTACACGGAAGGCGGTAAACCATGGTGCTATTAGCACCATGGTTGCCGCCGGTACCATACCAGCACCACCATGGAGAAAAGGGGAATTACCACCCCATTCCAAGGTTGGCGGGGCAGTAATTCCCCCTTTCTCCATGGCCCTTCCCCATTCCCATTTTTGCCCCATAGGGCATAATGGGAATTGGGAAGGAGCTAATTACGGTACCGCAAATTGCGGTACCTTAATTAGCACCAAGATCCCTTTGCGGGACCCAACGTTAACGGTTGGTCTACACCAGGCGTTAAGGTTGGGTCCCGCAAAGGGACCTCGCAGTAAGGTGGTAAGGGTTAACGGTCACCGGTACCCTTACCGTGACCGTTAATCCTTACCGCCTTCCGTGTAATGAGGCCCTATATCTCCCTGTTTGCTCTTCTGGTAATACATGTTTTTTCAATTGTAATTTACTCAGATTTGATTGCCATATTATCACTCCTAGTGCCATTTTGGAGCTCAAAACGAGCCTGACATTCCAATGGCGCTGCCCATTCCTCAAAGATCAGACACAAGCTGAGCCACCTGTGCCATGACCTGAAAACGAGAACGCCATTTTAGACAAATATTTCACTTAGTTTGTGTCTAAAGATTCCTCTATTACATCGTGGAGCTGACATTTACATTCGTCCATCACCTTTTCAACAATAATCCTCGTGTCTATACCGCAAATTCGGGCACATTCGATCATGCTGAAGTAGTAATGTTTTTTTTGTTTGTTTTCTTTTCATCATTTAAGAAAGACAGGCAGATTTAGTGGTCAGGATAAGTTTGTTCAGCTGCATGTTGGCTTATAGCTTGTATTACATTTAATATCAAAAGCGATTTTTGTTCACCCTTTGTTTGTTTTGCTTCGAAGCTTTCGACCTGCTTATAAAACGCGTCTGATGCGGTTCTCTGCCAGCTTAATAAAATGTGTTTATCTGACGAGACAGTGTGTGCCAGCGAGGCAGAGGCCGATGGGGTGATAGCAGGCACGGAGATCAGGAAACACTGCCAGGAAACAGAAAAGACATCACAGTTGGAATATTAAGTACTTTTCCTGACAGATGAGAAGTTTCTACCTCTATAATTAAGGATTACACTAGGATTCGGGACAATTAAAATGCCTTTGCCCAGGTGCAAGCAGTCTTCCATTAATCTCATACAGTGGAGTAAATGGAAACAGTTCTCATGTTACGCTCTTATCTTGGACCAGGATGTAATTCACACTAAGGGGCCATAACTATCGTGCTCATTACAATTTCGCAGTTTTGCCAATTTTCTGTCAAAATTGTTTACTGTTACCCACAATCGGTCCTGTAGATTTACTAGTGAAATATGAGTGGTGCAATTGTGGTGTTTATCCTCATTTTTTGAGTCTGTAGGACTTCATTGGGATGTTTGCATAATTACAGCAATCTGTTACTTCACTCTGGTAACTCTGGTGAATATTGGATGTAAAGTAGCTGATTTACCATTAGCTCTTTACTGGAGGCGTGTCTTCCACTTTACCTACAGACTCAGAATTCAGAGGTTCAGTAAAAGTAGGGGAACAGAATTTCCACAGCACTGCCAAACTTGTAATGAGGGCCCATATGTTTACAGATCTTCAATTAAGCTTATGCTTTGCACAATACACAGGCATTTCTCCAGCTACTTGCATAACCAGGACCATATTCAGATTGAGCTACAGCTATCCCCATATCTTGGACCATCTTTGACCAGTTCATGAACTGAGCTTTTATCCATGTTTAGAAGGGTCTTCAATTATCTGTATACATTGAGCATATTCTGGCATATCCTCCGCTGCGCTTATATTTTGGACCCTGTTCAGGCTGGTCTTCACCTATTTCTATAGTTAAGGCCATATATGACATGGTCTGCGACTGCCCTCAACAACCAGATAATATTTAGGTAGATCTTTAGATATTATCATATCCTGAACTGTATTCATGTAGCTCTTCAGCGACCCGCATATTTGGGACCGTGTTCAGGCAAGTATTCTACTATACCTATATCTTCGATCATGTTCTGGCTAAGCCTTCAATTGCTTTCATATCTTTAACTGAACAAAATCTGGCAGCCTGAAGGCACTTCAGATATTCCATTCCCTGGAAAGGTCCTCTGCAAAGAGTGGCTGGCAAAAGGCAAGCCCACCAATCACTAGAAAGGCTTGGGGGTACAGGGTAAAATGACCTACCCCACTGGTTGGTCAGTAGAACTGCTACTTAGCCAAAACCACCCCAACATTAAGTCTGCGGGAGGGCTTAGGGGCTTAAATGGACTCAAACAGAGCAAAACCAATTTGAACCAATATGGAGGCTGCCATTGTGGGCTCACAAAGAGCCCACATGGTCAGAATGGCCATTTCAAGGCATCCTCATGGTTGTCTTGTACAAAGAGAGCTCTACAAAATAGCCAAGAGCTAGAGTGTCATGAACACCTAGTCCGAAGTGTCATCCGTATCTCCTGGGCACTAAGTCAGCACAAGGTGATATGATGGTGCTTTACAGAGGAAATTAATACATTAATTACATAGTTATTTAACTAACCGATATTTAAGCAGTTCTCTCATTCCTTCTTGAATCCTGTTAGGCAAAGTATTCAACTCTTCTTATGTTTTGGACCATGTTCAGAATTGTCCTCTACTACTGTTATATATTGAATGATATAAAGACAGTTCCTTACCACAAGGGAGTCTTATAACATGTCAGGTGGGACATCACCTACTGTTTTCCACTGAGCCATAATCTAGCATTTTTTCTTAAATTCTCATTTACAGGACCACTGAAATTCTTGAATAGCCCAGGTGATATTCAGTCTTTTTACTTAAGACAGTTCATCAATTAATTTTTTGAAGGCACTTTATTTTTACCATCTTTTTGCTGCTAAATGCTGATGTAAGAATTAGGGGGGCAATGCTAGATTTGGAAATGGTGAGCGGTGGGTCATGAGAGTGAGTATGGCGGGTCTCCCACCACAGTTTGCAGCACAGAAACCAGTAATAAATGCAGTAAAAACACTGCAGAGAAATGTCTGCAGTAAAAACAACTGGAACCATCCATGAGCAGATGCACTACACTATGGAAGCACAGCTTGCCGTTCCTTGCGTGACGTTGGTCTAGAAACAATGGGCGCGGGGCACCCGACCGGATGTTACCAGTCCTGTGCCTCGTTGCCCGTTCAAACTAGGTTCAGAATAAGCATATAAGCAGCGGATGGAATTCAGCTATATTTTCGAACATTAATTGTTATTCTGGATCTGATAGCAGCTTCTGTTGTTCAGGGTGTCAGACAGATGGTCCTAATGCTATGCTGGTATTTACTTCAGTAAAACGTGGTAAGCATGCATTTCCCTGTATATTTATTTAATTATCAGGATTATCGGAGCTAGTACAGGAATGTGGGGACTTACGATGTCCTTTCCGTTGTAGTTCCTCGTGCTGGGAAGGTTAGAGGTACCATGTGAGGTTTGTGTTCCATTTCATTTGGTTGTTGCATTTTTTTTTTTTTACATTGTGATGAATGAATGAAAACAATACATTTATGATCTCTTTCAGGTTATCTGAAAGTGGGAATTATGTTATGAAAATGACAGCTGTACAGCCCTTGAAGAATTATATTTAGCATTATCTGAAATGCATCGGGGATGACGGGGAGTCTTCTAAACTTTTAGTTGTCTGTCTTACATGCACACTGTTAAACTACGTGGATTTCTTATTTTTTAACAGACGATTTACTGCTATTGCTTTATTGTGGCGAATTGTTTAGACAACCATTTGTTAAACAGGAAAGATGGCTAGCAACTTCTATAAATGTTAAATTGGAGCGTTTTGTAATTACATGTTCAGTCTATGTTGCAGTTTTTGAAGTCGCACTAACATGTCTGTTGAATAGATTTTGAGGGAGGAGTCCCTATAGGAATGCATCCAGGTTATTCATTCTTTTTTTATGTTGTTTTCTTTTCCTGTTGGCCTAGGATTTGTCCCGTCTGCATCTGAAGATTTGGAACATTTACGATTGAGCCTACCTTTGAGAATCGAACTGTGCGATAATCCACACGGTTGTGCATCTCCTCTTGTTTCCTTCACATGCAGTATTTCCTCATAACCCAGACATAAATACAGTCAAATTGTCAATTGTATCAATTACCCTGGTCCAAGACCACACTCACACAGATGGTTCTGCGTGATTCTACCACACATTTTTGCATTTGAGCTCCTTTTACAGCTGATCTGTTTTACCATATTTATTGAACCTGAATAGGGGGGGCACTACCCTTTCCCCATGCCTCACCTACTCCCCCACCCCAATGTTTCCAAACAGTCCCCAGTCATTTTGCAGCAAAAAAAGGTAAAACCTCTGTAAAAATGTGGCTATAAATAATTACAGCAGTGAAAAATGTTGAGCAAAAGGGTTGGTACCATACATATATTCAAAATGCCCAGACCCATTGGCAAGCATTGACTCTTATTATATACAGAACTGTGCATTATTCAAAATGTTCACTTTTTTACCACGTATGTAGGGTATGGGGACTGTATTCAATTGTAGCATCAATTGCCTGAGGTCCAAGCCCACACTTATGTATCTCTTAAAAAGCCACTGAACCAATGGTTAAAGATGATCCAAGTCCAAAAAGTATTCGGGAAGCATGTCAATTTCCAAGGTTTTCTCAATAACAATGATGATATTCAGTTACATCATCAATTTCCCCAAGGAAAGGGCCACAGTCATAAATGGCTCCACCTTCTCTCATATTTAAGACCCTGTAGGCAGTCCTCTGCTCACAAATCCAGGACCAAATGTATCTGACCAGAGGCGTTGCTAGGGAGGGAGGGCTAAGGGGGTTATAGCCCCTGAACTTTTGGTTGTAGCCCCGGATAGAATCTCAGGAGCTA
This sequence comes from Ambystoma mexicanum, assembly GCF_040938575.1. Classification (NCBI taxonomy): domain Eukaryota; kingdom Metazoa; phylum Chordata; class Amphibia; order Caudata; family Ambystomatidae; genus Ambystoma; species Ambystoma mexicanum. Next base: position 503,197,087 of record NC_090936.1, on the reverse strand, counting down.
CAACCAAAAGGCTAGCTAGCCCCCAGTCCCAACAGTTCCGACACCAGTGTATCCCCAGGTCTTTTCCAGACCTAGCAAAACCCCTGTATCTGAGACTTCAGTGACTAATCCGACATAAGTCCAAACGTGATGCATCAATGTTTTCCAATGGACCGCTTTGTCTTCGAGTGGCCCGATGGCAATTGCCTCACATATCCAGCCAATGGTGGAGCTCCAACTTTCCCTTCCATGCAAATCTCTTGGAACATGTATGTATTCATTCTCTGAAACAAATTCGGCCAGTCTTTGAGACCCACTCGTTGCTTGAGAACAATCAGACGTTTTCTAGAGGAACCAAGTCAGCCCTCATTGGTGATCTAAGATGAGTTGTCGACAACAATTATTTAGGGGCTATGATGATGTTCATTCATTAGTCTCTTACAGTGTGAAACACTTCCCTGTCCCAGTGGTGCTGGAACCATTTTCAGAGTGGGGGTGCTCATCAGTGACAACACACCACAAGAATGACTGGGGGCGGGATCAGTCCTGGTGCTACTGAACGGGTGAGTGTAGCAATTAGGTGAACACCGATCAGGGAAACCTGTGTAATGGGTAGTGAATTTACGTCAAAGTATTTTGAAACTATATGGTCCAGTTGTGCATTTGAAGCACAGGTTTAACACATATATCGATAAAATACGGTATTCTGGGCAGTGGCCCTTTTTTTTTGTAGATCAGTTCACCACTAAAATGGGCTCTTAAGAGCTCCTTGTGATTGTGGCAGAATGGCCCGGGGAAGAGACCACCACCGTAGTGACTGGCTGTCCCGATCCATATCCAGGCATAGTGGAGACAGACTTGTGATTCACTGCATACATGCATTGAATCAGGTGTGATTCACATGCACATGGCAGGCATGTGTAACCCACACCTACTACCTCTTCATGTAATTGCATTCACTGCACATTTGATGTGCCTCTGCAGAAACACTAGACACAATCCATGCATTCAAAGAAGCCTCACTCAGAGCCCAGCCCAAAACAAGTAGGGCATCCGTTCTTGACTTCAAAGGGAAACCATCAATGTTTCAAGGTCCTTTTGAAAAGTGCAATAGCTCTCGGAGGTAAACGTTATTCAAATAGAACAGAATATTAAGTATTCCACTTTCCACATCCATGGCAGTTAGTAAATGCCTTCAGTCATGTTGGTGAGATAATGACAATCTACCAGTCCATGAACTTGTACTGGAGTTAACCTGTGTTCCTCCCTTAAATAGTGATGTGCAGTGCTAGATGAATGCGTCATGGAATTGGAATATTTAGCATTGTTGAGTGAAAGAAGCATCTCTTTCTTCATAAAGGCACAGGAGACCAAAATGATACAACTGTTCTATACTGTAATAGAAGGCATATTTCTTAAAGGTCTGCACAGCTGAGCCAGCATCATGCAAATTATGGCATGGTGTGAAATGTGTGGTTTGGGTACCCTACCTATATTCACCCAACCTTTATTCACCCTTTATGTTCTGAAGAGTTCGAAAAAGGTCATATCCAATAGTATTTACATCCCTGGTCTTTAAGCTAAGACTTAAAACAAGTGTCAGGAGTGCACTACTAAAAGTAAAACAGCTCTCTTAAGAATGGCTGTCACATTACGTATATCACAATCATGATAATCATAAGGAGTGCATCAACTCTCTAAGGAGTATACAGCAGCCATGCTACAGAGTGTGTGACCTCTACATGGAATCTACAGCTTACATGCTAATGAGTGCATGGTCACTCTATGGAATCTACAGCTGCCATGCCAAGGAGTACATTAACTCTCCATTGAACCTACAGCAGCCATGCCAAGAAGTGCATGAACACTCTATAATAGATGCAGCAGCCATGCTATGCAGTGCATGCACTCGCCATGTAATCTACAGCAGCCATTCTAAGGAGTGCATGGACTCTCTATGGAATCTATTTCCATCCTAAGGAGTGGATGAAATCCCCATGTAATCGAGAGCTGCCATACTAGGGAGTGCATGAACGCTCCATGGAATTTACAGCAGCCATGCCAAGGAGTGCATGAACACTCTATGGAATCTCCATGGAATCTACAGCTGCCATGCTAATGAGTGCATTAACTCTCCATGACATCTACAGCAGCCATACTGAGAAGTGCATTAACTCACCATGAACCTCCAGCATCATGCTAAGGAGTGCGTTAATAATCTTCAACAGCCATGCTAAGGAGAGAATGAACACTCTATAATGTATACAGCGGTCATGCTAAGTAGTGGATGGACTCTCTATGGCACCTGTTTCCATCCTATAGAGTGCATAGACTCCCCATGGAATCTACATCAGCCATGCCAAGGAGTGCATGAACACTCAATGGAATCTACAGAAGACATGCTAAGGAGTTCATGAACTCCCCATGTAATCCACAGTTGTCATGCTAGGGAGTGCATGAAAACTCCATACAATCTACAGCAGCCATGCCAAGGAGTGTGTGACCTCCCTATGGAATCTACAGCAGGCATGCTAAGGAGGTCATGAACTCCCCATGTAATCAACAGCTGCCATGCTAAGGAGTGAATGAACACTCTATGGAATCTACAGCAGACATTCCATGAAGTGCATGAACACTCTATAATATATACAGCAGCCATACTAAGGAGTGCATTAACTTTCCATGGAATCTACAGCAGCCACGCTCAGGAGGTTAGGAACTCTCTATAATATAAGCAGCAGACGTGCTAAGGAGTGCATGATCCCCCTACGGAATCTACAGCAGCCAGCTAAAGAGTGGACAGACTCCATGGAATCTACAGCAGTCGTGCTAAGGAGTGCATTGCCTCTCTATGGAATCAATAGCAGCCAGTAAAAGAGTGGACAGACTCCATGGAATCTACAGCAGCCATGCTAAGGAGTGCATTGCCTCTCTATGGAATCAATCGCAGCCAGTAAAAGAGTGGACAGACTCCATGGAATCTACAGCAGCCATGCTAAGGAGTGCATTGCCTCTCTATGGAATCAATAGCAGCCAGTAAAAGAGTGGACAGACTCCATGGAATCTACAGCAGCCATGCTAAGGAGTTCATTGCTTCTATCTGGAATCTATAGCGGCATGCTAAGGAGGACATTAACTCCCCTTGTAATTCACATTTGTTATGCTAGGGAATGCATGAATGATCTAAGCAATCTACAGCAGCCATACTAAAGAGTGCATGCACTCTCAAGGGAATCTATAGCAGCCAGCTAAAGAGTGGACAGACTCCATGGAATCTACAGCAGCCATGCTAAGGAGTGAATTAACTCTCCGTGGAATCTGTAACAGCCAGATAAAGAGTGGACAGACTCCATGGATTATACACCTGCCATGCTAGGGAGTGCATGAACGCTCCATGCAATCTGCAGCAGCCATGCCAAGGAGTGCATGCACACTCTATGGAATCTGCAGCAGCCATGCCAAGGAGTTCATGCACACTCTATGGAATCTACAGCAGACATGCTAAGGAGGTCATGAACTCCCATGTAATCTACAGTTGCAATGCTAGGGAGTGCATGGACGCTCTATGGAATCTACAGAAGCAATGCTAGGGAGTGCATGAGAGCTCTATGGCATCTACAGCAGACATGCTAAGGAGCGCATTAACTCTCCATGTCATCTCCAGCAGCCACACTAAGGAGTGCACTAACTCTCCATGAACCCCCAGCATCATGCTAAGGAGTGCATTAATTATCTAGTCAATCTGCAACAGCCAAGCTAAGGAGAACATGAACTTACCATGAAATCTACAGCAGCCATGCTAAGGGGTGCATTAGATCTCCATGAAATCTATAGCAGATATGTTCATGAGTGCATGGACTCTGCATCGAATCTATAGCAGCCATGCTGAGAACGCGTTTCCTGTTCCTTTTATAGGAAATCTGGCACTCGAAAAGTGGTGTATGTAATCATGAACAACATTATGTCCTGCTGGGAAGGGCTGTGCAATCCCAGACAGATAGACAGGTGTAACATCTCCATGCAGTGCTGCAAGGTTTAATGGGGACAGCTCATGTGTTCCAGCCCACTTGATGGTTGAAAGATTCTATAAATGGCTGATGATCAGATTGGCTAAACAGCCATTGCCAGGAGGCGGCAAACTCAGAAAGTGATGCATTTATTTCTGTAGGGTGGAGGAAGAGACATGGAAGGAGTATGGATTAGCATACTTCCGGCATGTTCTGCACAACACTACATTTTCATTAAAAGCACGGCAGCTGCTGTGAAGTGTCGGCACTGTCCGATTAAAAGTATAGACTTACTGAGGAGAAATACCTTACAATCCATTTAAAGGTATATCATTCCAGCTCATACCTTCTATACTGCATCATTAAATGTAGAGCAACCCTGCTGACAAAGGCGGCCTGGGGGGGTGAGCCGAGCGACCGCCGGGGCACCATGCCCCCCAGGGTGCCATTAGCCCCCACCACGCCAGCTCGGGGGAAGCCTTTCAACGACTCCACTGAGCAGGCGTGGTAGTAGAAGGCGTGGCAGGCGCCGCATTGTCATTGAATGCACCTGCGGCGGCTGGCGCATTCAATGACAATGGGGTGCTGACTGCTGACGTGCCCTATTTAACCTCCTCGCTGGAGTGAGGAGGTAAAAAAAGAAAACGAAAAAAGAAATAAAAAAGTGGCCCATCCTGGCCCCATCCCCTTTCGCCCCGCCCCCTGTTAACCAGGGGTGCGCTGGGGGTCACAGGGGGCACCAAGTCACCCAGGGTGCTGCTGCCCTTAAGGCCTGTTGGGAAATGGAAGGTTAGGTCAACTCATCTGACGTTGAAAACCATCACCTGTATTTTAAACACATGTTTGTGCAGCACGCACATTAACCCACCAAGCTACCTGACCAGGATTGAAACCTACATATTTAAACCTTTACCTCGGCAGCAGGTACATTAACTGACTGAAACATATTTTGCACCAGACTATTGCCCCAAAACGGCCTGTGGGACTTGGTCCGTGTCAGTAACATACACCTCTTGATTGGCTGTGAGCCTGTGCTATTGACAAATTAAGGCCTGGACTATATGCAAAATCATGAGATTGAAGAATAGGCTGCTGCCTTTCAAAGGCTGGTAGGTCACTGGAAGAGTCAGTAAGAAAGAAGATACTGTTCACAACAATTCTACAGCAGTGACTCTTTTTTTAGAGTCGCAACCTGTTGAATATTCCCCGTGATGTTGGGAGTCCTAGGGAAGATCCAATGCTGTAGAACATGTCAGTTATGTGAGTTAGAGACACCATGAAAACTACCTGAGACCACTATGCCAAGATGTGGCCTGCCGAAATACAGTCCCACCACTGAGGAGGGAGAGTGGAGTTCAAACATTGTTCCCGTTCAGTCCTTTGGCGCTCTGCTGAAACTGCCAACAAATGTCAGTACAGGGCCTTTACAAGCATAGCAACAGTTTCGAGAAATATAGACACGATTTCAATAAAGAACGCGTATGTAAGTCCTGCTGAAACATGCTGGCACTGTGACATTAGGTATAGTATTGCTTGCTGAAACATATTGTCACTGACTCGCTTAGTGACCCTGCTAAGAAGTAGCAGCTCCCGACTCTCAGAATTGTTCCTACCTCTACTCGAAAACATGGCTGCTCTGTCATTTGCAGTTTAGCTGCTCTGGAAGTGCTGGTACATTCTCACATCGCCTAGCAATGAGCAGTATACTGCATGTCCATCAGACTTCCACACATCCAAAAGGCCAAGTTATTAAATGTTGTTCTGAAACAAGGTGAAAGTACAGTTTGACAGCATTCCAATAGAAAGGCTCAACTTGGTGAGCTAAGAAAATTTGCATTGCGCACAGACTCGGGTTGCTTATAGGGCAATATGGCAATGCATGAAGGGTCCGGATGGGCAGGGTACTGTGTGCCACTTTTGTGTGACAATGGGCCTCATTCCGAGTTTGGAGCTAATCTTGGCGCTACTAGCGCCATGACTACCTCCAATACCGGTACCGAGTCCGCCCTCGTTCAATGGGGACGTACCAGTCTATTCCGACCTTTGTGGGACCGGTAAGTCCCCATTGAAAAAGCCATTCCCCATTCCCATTTGAGCCCCCATAGGGCTCAATGGGAAGGCGCTAATAACGGTACCGCAAATTGCGGTACTGTTATTAGCTCTAAAGTCCCTTAACGTAAAACCAGGCATTAAGGAAAGGACCCACTAAGGGAACTTGAAATAGGGCTCAAAGGGATTACCGGCACTGGTGTCCTTACCGGTGCCCGGTATCCCTTTGCGCCCAACTCTTAATGAGGCCCAATGTGTGTCTGTTTGTTTACTTGGTTCACAGTGCAACCAGTAATGTGCAAGAATGTAATTGTCCCAAAGTGCTTTGAAATGTACCATATACTACTACATTTCACATAAAGGGTATGGGTATAGGTCATGTTTCTTTGGTGCGTTGGGCTTTTCAGCGCAGTCCAACCCTGTTTCCAAAGCATGAAGGGGTACACATACAGATCGACTAACTTCATCACAGGTAACAAAAGAAAAGGGAAAACCAAAACACAACCCCAGCCATTTCTACAACATATTACTGAAGTCTCACACATTAAACTCAAGAACAGAAATTATTTTAAATATGCTCTGACTGACTAGAAAAATTTAATGTTAAGAACATTATGCCGTAACAAGCACGGTGCTGCAAATTAATAGGAAGCTACAGATTTACAAGAGAATCATGACGCCTGAAAAACAAAAAAAAAACATCCAGACCAGCACTGATTCTACCAGCCGCCTTTTAGCTAGTAGCAGACAAGAACACCTTACAGTTGTCTGGCATTAGCACCTTCACTGGTGAGGTGGGGGATACAAAACAAAGACTCTGGGCCATATCAGCACATGCTTCTGTCAAGGAACATGAGCGGTCTGTTCCGTCAGCAACACCAGGTCCACTGCCCTGCCCTGTGTTTACATGCATAGAGTCTGGCAGAACACGGGGCACAACAGTGTTTGACCCACCAATTACCTCTGGCATCTCCCAGCAGATTAATCAGACTCACCATCCAGCCTTCACTAGATATAATTATATAATAGTTGGTGTTTCAGAATCCGGGTACCAGTTTCTAAGCACAAGACCACGATTTGAACCTCTGCTGCTATGCATTGCCTTGCTTCCAAGACACACACGTTACCACTGAGCTATCCTCCCAGCGCACACATCCTTTTGAGACTGACAATGATACTCCTTGAACGGCCTATTCCTTCTGCTAGTGCATGCAAGGCATGATGCAATCAAGCTAGTTGAAGTTGAATGTAGGCCAGACTGAACCTCTGATCACTAACCACTGTGTAGTCTTCTGGACTCCCTCATTCTACCCCCTTGCCTCTGTCTCCTCCTCCCCTAATCACAAATCTGATATCAAGAACATTGATGTGTGCTTAGACAGTAATCCATCTCTGGATCCTAAATTAATAAAAGGTGAGCTCTTCTTCCACTACTGGACTCTGAACATCATACTGCGTTAATTGTTTCAACAAAGTCACTCAGGCAAAAGTCTCAATCAAGTTCTGGCTTGATTCTGACAATAGGTTTCACCTTAGCTTTCCGATTGCAGCTGCCACATATCTAGAGAATCCAGAACTCTGTGAACCACCTATTACTGAAACTCTGGAGCTATAACTGTAGCTCGCCTGCTATGAAATTGTTTGCCCTGGCAAGAAGCATCCAGATTAAGAAAGATTATTCATCATCTAATATGCATATACAAGTGGGAACTCCTGTTACTTCTCCAAAAAGTTGAATCCCTCTGTCGCACAGGGTCCATGGACTAAGACTTCCAGACACACAATAGCCCTCTCCCCAGGGCCTAAGGGGACCATACTTTTTATGTATGTCTTTATTTGTTTGTTTAATGAAAATTACAGGGGCAACAATGCATTTTTGGTACACAAATGCTTACAAAACATTTTAAGATTGATTTACAGAGCAGAGGACCAGTGTCCTTAACAATTGGTGAGAGGATGTGGATATAAAACCAGATGATACAGGGAAGGTAGAAACATGAACAAGGGTCAAAGACAGTCGAGCATGATACAGGAACGGGATAGTGGAGGGAGTGCTAAGTTTTAGGATGAAGGGGTTGGGGATAAGTGCCATGGGCTTGTCATAGGGAGGTAGGCGTGAGGGGAACAGGGAGATGTGGTGACAGAATGCTATGCAAGTGGTTCTTCAGGAAGGAAGAGAGCTAAGAGATTAGATTGTAAATACAGGTACAGTGGGAGTAGTACAGAGAGGGATAGGAAGAGCATTCTGGAGTAAGGGAGCGAGGAGAGTAAGAGAGCAGAAATCAGAGGGAGCACAAGGGACACAAGAGACGGCAAGGAGGTGAGCCTAGAATGATTAGAGGGAGCCAGGGGGAGAGTAGGAAGTGAGATGGGCTGATCGGTATGGTGGGTCACGTCTGGGTACAGTTTTCAAGATTATGAGAATGAGTTTATACTTTGCCCTCTGTCTTATCGATAACCGGCTTAACTTACAACGGACTTGGGGTGGGGGGGACTGGAGGTGAACCACTGCACCATTTGCAAGGGACAACAAGGTTTATTACATATTAAAAAGGTCAAAACCGCATATTAGTATACATAGGTTACAAACTCATCCCACCACCCTCATTGGCTACCACCTGTATGACATGCTAATACTATATTGATACACTGATAAATCTCAATCATCACATGGTGTGCACCCCTCAAACCCAGGTATGTCAAAAGTAAGACTGGCAAGGCCAACTTTGCTTTGATACAACAATAGGCCTTCTCATTATACCAGATGCTGTGACACACACAAGCTGCACCCCTGACCTTGGACTAAATGTACTGGCATCAACTCTGCTCCTCCTATCCCAAATAACAGAATGTTCCAGATACGTCTCCCCCTTATCGCCTTCAGACAGTAGGTGCCCAGCAGTGACATGAACAGTGCACCACTGTTAGACTTCAAATTCAGGGATTTATTTGGTTTGGTTACGTGTCTACTTGTAGTTCAAATTGGATGACCACTCGTTGGGTGAGGTCAGTAGTGCTCTAACTCTTCACCTGTCCTGCGGGCATCACAAAACCTTGTGCCGTGTTTTCATGCATTTATCCTTCAAAGGGTGTATTCCTACTTGCCTCCCCGCATCCAACAATCCATTCCCACCACCTGCAAGCTGTGCAGCTGGATAAAATTAGTGTTTATCTGCGCTGCACAGGTGCCTCTGAACTCAGCTCTGCTCTTGGGGGATGGAAAGGAGATTTGTCTTGATACTGACCTAAATAGGGCTGCAGCTCCACATCACGCACATCAGTACAGGGATTAGGGGTACCAAACAATGAAAAAATTAAAAATGTATATATTAATTATTATGTAATAAAAATAATGAATGAAGTGTTACATTTGATTGATTTGTTCAATGAGTGAACAGCAACAAAAATAATAAATACTTTACATAAAAAAAGTGCAACTGTTAGGTAAAACACAAGGTCCATCCAGGCAGGGTAGAGCAAGCACCAAGTGGTCCAAAGAAGATTGTATTACGTGCAACCAGACATCACACCAAGAACTAAAAATTGTGTTTGCCAAAGTTATTTTAGAAGCAATTTTTGCTAATATAGTGTCTTTCTTCCCCAGCTTCTAACAGTAGGGGGTTCCTTCAGTTAACAACAGCTCCACATAAAGCCTCAATTCTGCTCATCTAGTATTAGGCTTTAACATCCAATATGGATGCACTCTTACCTGGTCAACCTGCTGACCTCATTTCTACCACAATGCCTTTCTGGCTCTATCTTCCACCTCTTTAAACTCCCTTCTCACACCTCACTTCAAACGTCTACACACAGGGCCTATAAAACACTGCCCTATCTAATGCCTCTGCAACCACAACATTAATACACGTGTTGCTCATTCTGTGTCACTTTATGATGTATCTATTATGTGTCAAAGATAACTACAAGGCTGTAAGTGATTTCAATCCGGCACACACCCAAGTCAAAGCTCAGCATGTAGTGCACAACTGAAATACTTATTTATTTTTGTCTAAAAGTTCAATATTCTGAATGATATCACACTCATATCACACCCTTCTCCTGGAACCCCCCCAGTCACATTAAACCAGTAATCAGGCTGGTTTGCAAAGGTAAATATTTATTTATGTATTTAAAAGTTAATCACAATGGGCCTCATTAGGACCCAGGCGGTAAGGGGTTTACGTCGGCGTAAACAGCGCCGACCCTTACCGCCTGATTCCGAGGTCCCTTAGCGCCATGGAGGTTTTAACACCTGCCAGGTGTTAAAATCCATGGCGCTAAGGGACCTTGTTGTTAATTACGCCACCGTAATTTACGGTGGCGTAATTAACGCCTTCCCCACTCCCATTATGCCCTATGGGGCAAAAATGGGAATGGGGAAGGGTAAATGGGGTTTGGGGACTTACCGCCCCGCCAAGGTCGGAATGGGGCGGTAAGTCCGCCAACCACCATGGCGGAGTTGGCAACTTAGCGCCATGGACCATGGTGCTAATAGCGCCATGGTCCTCCGCCAAGGTCCTAATGAGGGCCAATATGTTTTACTAGGTACACAACAATTATCAATGGGGTGACAGAACAATGAATGATATCTTTAGTACACTAGGAATAGGTAATAAGCAAAACAAATGCAGCACAGAAAATAATACTTTTGTGTTGGTTCAGATCAGATAGCACTGTGGTTAGCAGTTCCCCTTGCAACACCTCTTAACCCCCCAATAGGCAATGTAAAGAGATAGCAGGAGAGAGCAGGTATTCAGGAATGGCACAAGTCAAACAGAATATCAGTCCCACGTTCCTCTTTCAAACACAAGAGAAGAACGGAATTGACTTTTCAGCTGTCAGACTGGCTTTCAAAATCTTTAGAATGGACTAGGAAAAAACACCAAATATGGTCAAAAATACTGAAATTGTTATAAATTAATTTGAGAACCACATTAAATAGTTGCACACAAGCACCAGCAATGATTTGGTCAGCAGAAAACAATTGAAATCTTAAGGTCCAAGTCGGAAGCAGTTTAGAGCTATTTTACATGTGTAAAACTTTCAGATTTTTTAAATCGCGGCAAACTTTTCATTGTGCGATATTCACAATAACAGGTTTTAGTAAAGGTTGTTTTTGTAAAATAGGCGCGAGAATGAAAACAGAAATGCACTTTTAAAAAATTACAAATGAGTTTGCTTACACTATGGGATGACTATGAAGAAGCGAATTCCACACAGGGATTACAGTCACTGGATCAGGGTGACCACCTGATAAGGAAACCTGACTTCTTCAGGTGTCAAAAGGGGCAGCACAAAGAAAGTTCTAACAATACTGGTTCTGAAGGAAATATAGGATGGTTTGGCGATTGGGATAAGACAAGGCAAAGATACTCCTAACAATACAGGATACTCACTGGATACGTGTTTAAATGGGACCGTCAGCTCTGGTCATGGAGTGGGTCTGGTCTAAGAAAGGCAGCACCTCAGGCATGGGACTAGATCATCTAGGCTGGTCGCCGGATTGGCACAGGATCTGCTCTCCTAGTCTGTGGGTATTTGGATTAGCTGGATGGTGAGTTCCTCAGGCAAGCCTAGTGGTGGCAAGCCAGAGAATTTCTGGATACTCGTTCAAAAGCCTTTTCACATCACACAGCACTTTACTGAGTGGAGAGAACACATTTTAAGATTTGGGGCCTTACTGTAAATCAATAGTCTCTATTGCTGGAATGAAATTTGGCATCTGGATCTGGAAGAATATGTAAAGCTGGATGTAGGAAACTGGATCAGAGTGCTTCGCTGGAATAAGGAAAGTGGCTGGATCTGTGAGTCCCTATGTACTCTCATCTGTCTCTATTTATGCCCCAAAACGACATCACAAAGGGGTGTATGGGCTGGCTTAGCTTAAGCTTGCCCCTTTGAAAGGTGATTGGGTCAGAATCTACTCTCTGCCTTGTAGGAGGAGAGAAACAGAGTGTCATCTTTATGTTTTAATTTTATGATGCTGAGAATCCTTCCCAGCCACTGGAACACAAAGTCTAATTTTGGCAAAATATATATTTACACATGTGCAGCCTCTATAAAAAAAATCACATACACAGATTGCATATTTTACATAGCAGCTATTCCTCAAAACCCCATAGCTTTGGGATCATGTCTCCCCTTTCTACAGACTTTTGCCCTTTTCGCTATGAACACACTTTTCAATTTTTATGCAAGTTTCCACAAAGGTGCGTGTTTAACATGGGCATGAGTGTATAAGGTTTCACAATTCTAGCGGAAATACAGACCCCATAAACCCACATTTATTGCCATTCCTGTTCAGAATAAGCTACACAGTTGTACTACGTTTTCAAAGGTAGTGCTAAAAATTAGGTTAATTAATCTGCCATTTTCATATTTTGCACCCCTTTTGATAATAAGTTATACACCTTCTAAAAATGTCCATTACATATCCTGTTAACACCAACTGGTCAGTATGTGTCACTCCTTGAAACATGTGGTGGCCCCCTCCTTTGGAATTTGCTTCTGTCAGCCAGGAGTTTCCTGTGCTGCAGCAGTTGTACGGCCTTTTACACCTTCACTGTCCTGGGTTGGAGGATGGTCCATTGTTCCTTAGCTCTCTGTAGACCAGATTCTGTTCAAACCCCGCAATTAACGCCTCCCTGTGAGTTTCTGCTGAGGGAAGGCCTTCCTTCTGGGAGAAAAACCTGCTATTCCAGTTTTGTAGCTTCAGCCAAACTAATTTACTTTTAAATTTAACAAAAACCACATCTGTTGCATCACATGCAAATACATTTCTTTTTTGGCCTTAAAATCTGTGGAATCAAAAACAGAACTAAGATCTGTATTCCTTTTTAGCAACAATCCTTTTACTGTTTGTTAATCCAGCAGGCTTTTGAGTTTTAGGTCATTTTAAAGCTGCCTTAGTAACTCTGACAGCTGTCATTCAGGCAGCCCCAGGTACTGCACCCACATTTTGGCATAGAGGCTGTCAGTTTTCAGACAATCCAGTTTGTCTGAAGGATGTTTTGCTCTTCACAAGAGGACTTTGTATGTTCACAATGTTTCATTAGATACATGACATTTAGCACCAGGCAATATTTTAAATGTTGAAAAGTGTTGTGTTATGGGCATTTTGTAATTTTTAGCAACAAAGCAAATTACATTTGTAAGCACATTTTGGGTTTCACTTGCAAGCTGCTGCTTTTCTCTCTGCACTCTGTTTGCTGATCATGGAGCCCACTGGCATGTTTTCTGGCATGTTTTTTGCAGGGTGTGCTCTATTCCACTGCACATGCACCCTGAGGGGCAGGATGTGCATCCCTCTTTGTGTGTGCTGCAGCACACAGATTTTGTAGATTTTTGTGTAGGTTTTTATATGTTTTGGCACGCACAAGGGTTTTGCCGCCATTGTTGCTGTTTCTTTCCCCATGACTGGCAGGGTGATGCCGCATAGCATAGCGGAGTGGCTCAATACATCCCACAAGGTATACATGCGACTTTTGCTGTTCAAAACTCAAACTGTTGCCGCTGTGGTGCTTAGCAATAGGTCTTTCTCAGCCTGAACCTTTTTGCCTGGCTGGGATGTTGTCCGTGCATACCAAGAGGACAGCAAAGTTGTGGACTTTGTCGAGAGCTGAAAAAGCATGGTTGGGAAGGTCATAGAGTAGACTGGCACACTAGTTTGGGCATAGAGTAGACTGGCACAATAGTCAGATCAAGAGAGTACCTAGGAGGAGATTAGGTGCTTAGCAGTGTTGAAGGGAACAAGCTGTCTTATTTCACTGATGTTGAGGAGATTAGGTCTGACCGCAGTGGCAGATTTGGAGAGAGAGAGAGAAGTTGTGAGAAGGGTCAAAGCAATATCAAGGTTGCAAGCAGAATCAGAATAGGAAAGGTAGTCAGAAGAGAAGAATAGAAGAGGGGGAGAGGAGTGATAGCCTTTCCACCTCCAAAAGGGGCTTCCACTGTGCTGAAAGAAACACAGAGTTCATCACAAAAGCACCAGAGGCACTCTTTACATATGCCTGGGGCTGCCTGCAGAGGTGGTTACAAAGGTAGACTGGTTCCCCCACTGGCTCCTGCTGCTAATCTGACTGTGGCATCCTCCATCGAGCCTGCTCCCCTCAGTCAGCTGCACCACTATCCAGTGACAGAAAGGGCAGCTGGACCAGGACTCCATCTCCCAGCCTGCTCTGCTCTGTAGACGTGGCCTGGTGCTCCAACCTCCCATTTCTGCCACTGGATGTTCTTCACCACTTCCAGTACTTGACTCCTAACTTTCAGGTGACTGTTGACCCAGAAAAGAGCAAACAGCTAGAGGCCAACCTCCAGCCTTTCCTTCAGCCTCTTTGCCTCTTAGCTATTGCTTTGCTGCTACTTGCTTGTGAGTATCAATGGCATCTTTGCTCATCCCCACCCTCACCATGCACTGTTCTTACTTTCTCTCCCTTTCTCTTCTACATCTTTCTTTATTCTCCTATGCTCAAAAACACAACCCCTCTTCTTGCTCACCTAATTGCTCTATTCACAAAACCTCAACCTTAACTTTCCTGACACTTCCTCTTCTCACATCTATCCACAGTGCCTCTCTACTTCGCAGACTTCCTCTCTTGACCTTATTACCTTAACAGAAACCTGGATTTCTTCCTCTGACTCTGCAAACCTTTCTGGCCTTCATGACTCTGCCTGAACCTTCACAAACTCTACGTGTCCAACTGGTTGGGGTGGTGGTGCAGGACTGTTTGCATCTTCCAAACTTCCTATCTCGCCTACTCCCCTATCTACTGCTTGTTCTCCCTCTTTTGAATGCACTATCTCCACATTCACTGCTTCCTATGGCATTCGCATTATATCTTTATCTTGGCCACCTGCTCCTGCTGATCAATTTATTGAGCACCAGTCCTAACTAATTGACTCCCTTCCTATGCTCACCTCATTGTTACTGGTGACTTTAACCTCACCTCTCTCTACTGACTTTAGCTCTCTTCTGCATAACGGCTCCCTCTCCTCTGCCAACTCTCTGCCACCCATTCAAATGGTAACTCTGTTGACCTTTTTTTTCATCTCGCAACTCTCTGCCTCTAATATCTCCTTCGCTCCTTCTTCCTCTGATCATTTCATAGTCTTTGCCTCAATCTCCACTACTGCTGCCACCCCTCTATCGCCATCTAATACTTTCATTACCAAGCACAGGTTTCCCTCCTCTAAATTCCCCATCAACCACTCTGACCTACACCACTCTCTCTTCTCCAATGCACAAATGCACTGTTTCATCTCCTTAGATATCCTCCACTATCTATAATGCTGCTCTTAATGCTACCTTCTCCTCTCACTTATTACATTCACATCCTAAACTCTCCCCTCCATCGCCTTCGATTACACCTACCATCTGCACCCTGAAAACTGAAAACAATATTTAGGAAACATCTTTGCACTTGGCAAAGATCTTGACACTCCTCGGATCACCAACTTTACTTGACTGGTCTTCAAAGCTACTCCTCTGCGCTTCACTCTGCCAAATGTCACTTCTATTTCTCTCTGATTTCATCTGAACCTTCTCAAACTAGGCACCTCTGAAAAATCTCAACTCAATTCTTTTACCTCCTAAACCCTCCTCCATCTCCTTTACTTTTTCAGTGAACAATCTATCTCTCTAAATTGCTTAAAACATATCCAACATTCAAAATACCCTTGCAAATTACGTTTTACCCTTCACCACCCACCGGTTCATTTTTCTCCACCACCTCTACCCTCCTCTACTGCAACAATGTCTTCATTCGACCCATCTAACCCTGATGTGATTCTTGTACATCTTCGCAGGGCTAAACCTTCATGTGCCCTCATCGACCCTCTATCCCTCACACAAGGTGAAACTCATAGTCCCCAGTGTTACTAATATCTTACTCCTCTCTTAACAGTGCCACTTTACAATCATCCTACAAGTCATATACTGTCATTCCTATCCTTAGGAAACCTGGCCTAGATCCTAACTGTCCTCCTAAATGGTGTACTGTCTCTCTTCTACCTCACTATTCCAAAATCCTAGAGCATGTAGTTTTCAACTGACTGACTAAGTTCCCCGAAAAACACAACCTCTGGGATCCTTTTCAATCTGGCTGTTGCCCTCTGTAATCTACTCAGTCAGCTCTCCTGAGTGTCAACAACTACATGTCTCTGCTCTTTATGCTAACCGTCCATCTATTCTTATTCTTCGCGGCCTCGCTGTTGCCTTTGATACCGTCAACCTTTCTGACCTTCTCTCAACAATATCTCTCCTAGGCATCAGGGAAAAGGCCCTTGCTTGGTTTGCATCATATGTCACCACGGACACTTCCAGGGGTCCCGGAACAGCCTTACCTCCCCACTCACCCCATTACTGTTGGCATTCCCCAAGGTTCAGTCCTGGTTTACACTTCTCTGCCGTCTCTGTAGCTATGTCCTTGGCACCTTGATCTCCTCATATGGCTTCTCCTATGAATTCTTTGCTGATGGCATTCAGATATTATTCTCCTTTTCCTCCTTATCTGATGAACTACAGTCAAAAATGCTTATCTGTCTACCCACTATCAAATACTGGATGGAATCTCACTCTCTCATGCTCAACTCCACTAAGATTGAAATTCTCTACATCCCATCCAAACAACTATCTCTTATTCTTCACCTCTTCTATTCAATTCAGCTCCAAGAGAGTATTCTGAAATCAATGTTGATATAGCTCCATGAAGTGCATTGAACATAGTAGGAGGCAAAGTTATAGAAACATGTACTCTCTTTACAACCCATAACAGTCATGGAAAATAACAAAGCGACAGGCAGTGCTAAGCTGCTTTATTAGTTTAATACACAACACAAAACAATGCAGTTAGAGAACCCTGTAAACCTACAAATCAGCTTATCTCCACAGGTTAGATCTGCATAGTTTCATCAAAGCAAGATGGGTTGCCACCTGCCATGTATATGAACAAAGAAGATAATTGGAATGGGGTCATGCACTTTTTCCAAAGGAACCAAAACAAGAGAGCAATGGAGAGAGACTTTGCCTCTAGAGGGGCAGATATATCCCTAAAAATTCATCCTCATGCTTGGGGGCAAACCCTCTCCAACTGGGTAAGTGAGCAGGGTACCCAGACAAACCATAATAACTAATGTGACAAAGCCACTGTCACGGCCCTGTCAGGCGAGGGAGGGATCCCACATCAAGTGCCACCAGTAGTGTGGGCAGACCCCCTCCCAGCCCCACCGTACCTGTAATGATGGCAGCGTTCCTGCTGAAGGAGAACACTGGCAGGCAGAAGTTGCAAAAGAGAGCAGCAGGACACCCACAAGGAACCGGCGACCAACATTATGGGATGCCGTAAACGTCACCATACCGGCTGAACGAGGATCGCGTCAGTGAAACTATACGACCCAGATGCAGCGGCTGTAAAAACACCAGCCACAGCAGGGCGAATGGAGCATGGCTCCTGCAACAGGCTGCTACTGGAGCTTGTGCATACAGAGAAGCGATCACTAAACCACCAGGGATACCAACAATACTTTTGGAAAGGAAAGCACTTGGTCCCTTCAAGCCCCTACAGGCTCCATGTTAGAAGTGCAACAGAGAAAGAGGCGGGACGTACAAGCCCTTATAAAGCCTCCCCAAGGCCTCCCCTGTCACACCCCCTCAAGGAAGGTAGGTGATTTGTAAGGAAAGTTGGCCAATCCTGGGAGGGGTACTTAAAGGGAAGCTTGGTGAGTGGGCAGTGTTGATTCATTGATTGAGGACAGGAAACAGTGGAGGACATCTGAGAGACCAGAGGAGGAGACAACGACCGGAGTGCGGAAGCTATTGGAGAAAGAGGGTCTATGGAGTATTTGTGTGTGAGAGTGAAGAGTGTGAGGGCTAGAGATAGAGTAGGACTAGCAGGGTGGTAGTGATAGCAGAGGTGGTCATAATTGTGGAAGTGATAGAGGGAATAGGAAGTGTTAGTTGGTAACAATGGGCAGTAGTAGGTGTTGGTGAGGGGCAGTCACAGTAGATAGCAGTGGTAGTGGGAGATAAACATGGTAGTAGTGAGAGGAGTAGAGGAATAGGCGTAGTGGTAAGAAAGGAGAGAGCTTAGCAGAGGAATAATAGGAGCAAGGATGTAGCATAGGAGGCATGAAAGTATTTAAAATGAGGTAACTGGGGGCAGCAACAGTAAGAAGTTATAGAGTTCAGAAGTGAGAGGAGAAGTCAGTTCACAGGGTGGAGGTGGAAACATGGACTGAGAGATCAGAGATACAGTGGTAAGATGGGAGGAGAACATCTTAAGACCAGTGTAGTGCAGGATCAGTTATGACCATGGGTGCGAGACGAGAGAGAGGCACTAGATGAAAGAGGTCACCATCCCTAACGACTACCTTTTAATACTAAGCGGGCTATGTCATGGAAAGACTAGAAAGCCCTTTGGAGTCAGTAAGCTATTGAATTAGGGATATCACCATCAGCCTTAGAAAGAGAGTAGACAGTTAAGTGTTGCCGTTGGTAAGCACTAACATCCCTGATAAGGACGCCTGTGCTAGGGAGGAGGGAAAGTCTGGAGAAGTTGACCCAGAGAGGGACGGCCTTAGAGTCCAAAACCCCATGCCCCGAAAACCCCAGAGAACACCCAAATTTAGCATCCAACCTGTCTGCAAATCCTGGAATAAAGACCTTGGACTTGCTATCTGAGCAGAATGGGTATTCGTGGCAGTCACCCTGTCACATGTGGTCTCCGAAGTGGGATGCTTCAAGTCCTTATACAGCGGTGAACCCACTTCCAGATAATGCACATCCAAAGAGTAACCTCTACCGCTCATGTACCAACCCGGTTATCCTCAGCGGTCGCTGGATGTGGTCACTATAGGGATGAAGAGATCATCATTCCCCCGAAGAGTCCAGGCTTTGACCGTAACAGAGTTGCTGGACGGGACATATGGGAGAGTAACCTCAAAGTCAGGGCTTGCTCTGAAATATTCCTTTGAGTTAGGGGCAGGAGCAGTCAATGGACATTGTCGTGGGGAGATCAAGGTCCTTCTCGGGAACTTTGGAAATACTTCCCAGATCATCAAACAAGGACAACACACAGAAACATTGATTTGTGAACTTCTGCTTGTCCCAAATATCGAGGAGGTCAAAACATTGGATAGCTCTGAACGTGGAGAGGCTGGATTTGGTAAAATGACTGAGTTACAAGAGACCACTGAGATGTTCAATAAGATGCCGGGACCTGCTTCCATCCAATTGAGTGGAAGCCAGAAGGACTGACTCCCTCTTGGAACAAGCACACAGAAACCTGTTATCCCGTGAGGAAAATTGCTCATTAAAGACCCCTCACTTCATAGATAAAAATGGGCACATTTATAGAGTCAATGTTAGCACCCAAAGGAAACAATATTAATTACCATAAGCTTCTCATACCACGCCTGTTCTGTAAAGGAGGTTTATAGTTGGCAAACTCTAATTTGACAGTGGGACATTTGGGACTGGAGAAATCCCTGAAAACACTTCTCAGACAGTTCTACTGTCCTGGGCTTGATGCTGAAGCCATATAATGTTGCACCTGTTGTCCATTGTGTCAAAAGACTTCCACTGAAAATGTACCCAAAGCCCTGCTCCACCTGTTACCTATTATCAAGGTACCTTGTCAATGTATTAGCATGAATGTGATCGGTCCTTTGGAAGCCTCGAAGTGAGAGGGAGTAGAGGAACAGGAGTAGTGGTAAGAAAGAGTAGTGGAGGAATTGTAGGAGTGAGGAGGTAGCGTAGGATGTAGGAGGGATGAAAGTATAACAACAGAGGTAACAGGAGATAGCAACAGTAAGAAGTTCAGAAGTGAGACGAAAGTCAGATCAAAGGGTGAAGGTGGAAAGGCAGAGTGAGAGATTGGAGGGGCAATGCTAAAGTGGGAGGAGAACATCTTAAGGCCAGTGTAGTGAAGGGTCAGGTAAGACCATGTGTGCGACACGAGTAGATGACACAGGGTGAAATAAGGCACCATCCCCAATGACTCCCTTAGAACACTTAGCGGGCTGGTTCGGGAAAGACCCTAGGGACTCAGTTAGCCATCGAATTAGGGATACCCCCATCAGCCTAAGAAATTGAACAGACAGTTAGGTGTTACTTTGGGCAAGCACTAACATCCCTGATAAGAGCGCCTGGGACAGGGGGGAGGGAAAGGCCATGGAAGTCAAGCCAGAGCTGGATAGCTTCGGTGCCCAAAACCCCAAGCTGAGAGAACACCCAAATTCAGCATCCAACCTGTCTGTATATCCTGGAATAAACACCCTTGCACTTGCTATATGAGTCAGAGTGGTTATTTATGGCGGTCACCCCGTCACACTCAGGTCATGAAAGTGCACTTGGAATGTACTTTTGGCTGCAACAGAGACCTGATAGGAGAATAAGGTAGAAAGTATATGTTACATGTTGCTGATGCATCACATGGCAGAAATAGACTAGCCAACAGATGAGACTGTGCTGCAATATAGTGCACAAGTTCTGCAGGCTGAAAGCAAGCTAGTGCAAGTAGCTGAGGAATCCTTTTATAAAGCACTGTACAAAAGAAAACCTATAGATTACTAGCAATGTGTCAGGCACTATACAAGTGTATGTTCACCCTCCATAATAAATTAAGTGTGCTATTTAAGCCCTTGGTTTGGAGGCAGCTTGCTTAAGAACTATTATTATGTGTCTAAAAGATTATTTAGGATCTGTTTTCTAGATAGAATATCTTCACCTTTTTTCACATTCATTGAAGACCTTCTAGGTTTTGCAATATTTGATCATTGTGTATCTGTATACATTGAGATTCTGTCTAAAAAAAAACAGCTGTGCCCAAAACTCCTTTTACAAAGACACAGAGAACCACAAGTTTGGACCAAAACTATCCCGAGATGCATATGGTACAGCTGCGTGGCGGACTAGCTATTGTTTGTGGCTAACTGCATACTTGTCTTTTAACAGGGAGTCATCATGCAATTGAATGTTTTGTCCACCATGCACACAGGGGTGTTTCGGGCTGTCAGTAGGGTCATATGCACTCAAATACATGTCATTGCCGGAGCATTGGTAGGCCAGAGGTTTGAACACATGCCTACAAAGCGAGCATCCATAGGAGCTTTGCGCTCAATCCTCCACACCACTGATCTCACGTTAATAAACCCGCAATTTATTAAATGTAATGCTTTTTCGTGAAACATAAACAGTAATTTGCGTCTGCTGCAATTATTTTTAAGGGCACAAGTGGCCAAGAAAACCTGAAAACACCTATATCATGCTGCCACCACAAAAGAAAGTCATTTGTACATTGTTTTCTAGTTCAACCATTTAACGAACTGTATAAAAAGGGTTCTATTACAGTGAAGGTCTATGTAATAAATGCAATTTTGATGAGTAAAAACACAATGCAGTATATTTTTAAAACCTGATGCACAGATGCAAGCTGGGCATGTATGGTCTCGGGGAACTGGCAGAGCATAGAATGTCATCATCACTCAGAACTCACACTCTCCTGGATGGCCGGTGCCCAAACCCGAACAACCAAACTCAGTCACTGTAATACTTTCATATGGCATAATGGGCAGACAACCAATCTTCTTTTTATTTCACAACGTAGTTAGCCATTGATATAAAGACTCTTGGAGCATATATAGGAATAACTACTGTTAAATGTTCTTTTTATCTTTATATTCACTGTGAAAACCAGCCGCCAAGATATGAGCTATGCAGTAAGAGCTTCAATAATTCCACTAACTAGTCCGGTTTTGATTGTCTGATCCTCTAATTTAAATGTTAATGTTAAGGTATTTAAGATCTGGGTCTATGGAGATCATGCACTTTCCTGGGAAAGGCGTTGATCCTTTGTTTAAAGAAATGTTTATCTATCCCGCAGGCTAACCTGTGCTTCACCCTCTCACTTCCCTTCATCGTTTCTGTCCTTGTCCATCTGCATCTCACCGGAAACCTGGTGATTGGTGAATTCCTGTGTCATGTGACCTGGAGGCCTGACAAAACCAAATTCCCCAAGGCAGTCTTGTCTTGGCAGCCCGTGAAGGTCAAAGGAAAAGCGTCAAGATTGTTTTCTTTTCTTCACCATGGGGCCCAAGCTCGGCCCTGCCATCTCCCTAGTTCAAGTTCAAGTTCAAGTTTAGGTTTATTCAGAATAATAATCCATCAAACTATTTACAAAGTTATAAACATGACATATACAACATCAATTCAGTTAATACAATATTTAAATAAATACGATCAGCATAATTGATCCAACATGTTGTTCCCAGATAATAACTGCTTTCGCAGATTAAGCACGTTTTCGATATTCAAGTAAACACATTGCACAACAGACACATCCTGGGCTGATAAAAGAAACCTAAAAGCCATTTGTGTTTCTCTTACTCCGTAGGCCATTAGTAAAGGTAAAATGAACTTCTTACTGTAAGACTTAAAAACTAGGCAAAAAAGCATAACATTGATGAATCGTTTGCCTCCCTCCTTAGACATGGACATTTTTTGTTGTCCACGCTATTTATTACCTCCGGTGTCATTTGGAAATAAAAGATTATTTCTAAATCGAAGAATGATCGCTCTCTTCCTTGGGTCTATGAGCCAGTGTACATAGTCCAGTATATTTAGAGTACCAATAACATTCGGGTGGTAAAATTGAACACTTGGTTGTTTCCCTTCATTGTTCTGCCTGGCATTAGGCGTAACCTTGAAGAAGTCACTCACCACCTGCTTTCTTTCAGAATTGCTTATGTCCTGTTCATTACTAAACACGCATCCATGGCCGAGGTTAACTAGGGAGATTAACTACTTGCATTTGAAGACAATACGTCTTCCACCAAGCTTTTTGTAAGCAAGAGGTGAGGATTCCCCCAAAAGCAAAGCCAATAAATGAGCGGTTGTACAGCTATCACATCTTCAATGTGGATCAACCCACATTCCTCGTGCAGCAAATACCCTTGAAAGCCCTGATGAATGCCAATGATTATCCTCAAGAGTTTATTTTCGGTGGTCTGAACCACTTCCTTTTGATCATACCCCCATACAGCGGCTGCATATTTTAGCAAGGATGCTGATTTAGCTAAATAAATCTTCAGAGTGTGATCCAGAGGCAGGCCACCTAAGTTCCTGCCATACCTCAAAATATAGCCATTCATCTGGGAGGCCTTTGCTATTTGCTGTGTGTAGTTCACTTAAGGTCACAGGATTTTGTTACACCTAGGTAGCAAAAAGTGTTTACCCATTCTAGACTTTCCTCATGTATAACTATTGCGTTCCCCAGTCGGTTTCTAATGCGCATCAATTTTGACTTTGAGATGTTAACCTTTAAATCTTTGTGTTCCAAATAATCTTTGAAAACCCTTTACTAGGGTTTGTAAAGCATATTTTGTTTTGGCCATCAAAACTGCATCGTCAGCGTATACAAATATGTGTATCTTTTGGCCAGCCATTTTAGGAATACCAGCTGTCAGAGCAGCTAGGGTACTTGGTAGGGAATTAATGTAAAGGTTAAAGAGCAATAGTGCTATAACACAGCCCTGTCTTGCCGCTCACATAATTCCAAAACCTTGAGTATTTTGCCCTTGTTGCTTCATCCTTACTCTGGCCAATACATTGGAGATTTAACAGTTGATCTGTGGTACACATGCCTTTCCAAAAACCATACTAGTATTTTGTTAGGATCTGATTTCTTATTGCCCATTCCGTGATTTTTCCATGTAATACCCATCCAAACCATTTGTCAGAAGTATCGATTAGAGATATTGGGCGATAAGACATGGGATAGGATCTATCTCCCTTTTTAAAAATGGGTGCAATAATTGTCTCTTTCCATGAGGCCGGTATGATCTTTAAAATTAAGATCACCTTCAATATTAAAGTTACTAAAGGTACCCACACCACCCTTTCACATGTATAAAACTCAATTGGGATTGAATCTAGTCCCGCTGATTTGCCATTTGCCATCCCCATGAGGGCTTTGCGTACCTCCATCATGGAAAAAGTCAGGCTGGGTTTGCAAGTCAGCCCAAAATATGAGGCAGGAAAAATCGGCTCTTTCTAATCTGAGTTATTATATTGAGTGGGAACATGGTTTATCTCTCTGGGCTCACTGACCCGATCACTATCGTCATCCCTCAATTTTGTAGCTGTTGTAGTTCGGCTGCAATCATTCTTGAATCTCCCCCACAACACTGCCCTCTCTAGTCTTTGCCAGGATTGCTCCGCAAGTTCTATTTTCCTACTCTTTACAGTTCTTTTGTACATAGCCCTTGCTGATACTATTTCCTCATGTTTCTGGTGCATCTTTTTTAGAGCCAACAGGAGCCGTCTCTGAGTGTGCCTACAGTTTCCATCGAACCATGATTTTCTCTCTATTTGTTTGCTCTATGGACTTTTCTTCTGAAGACTTGTATGGCAGCTGATGTTATGTTTTCCCATGCCATGTATTGAGCCTCCAAGATGGAAGCTTCGCAAAGACATGTTTCAAGATTAGCAATAGTTTCTTACATGATTTACCATATCCTGTTCTACATGTTCCGAGTGCATGCTTTTATATGTGGCCAGATGAGTCCTCATTTCTACCTGCCAGTGGGTTTCTTCATTCAAGCCTACTGTAAGCACAAGGGGATCGTGATTGCTCGCTAATCTTTCAATTATTTCAAAGTTTTTAATGAAATACCAAGCTTCTACCGGTATTATGAAAAAATTGATCATCAAGCATTATCTTAAGTTTGCGAAGGTATATTTGTCCGGATTATCAAGTTCAAATCGACCATTCGTTGTTCTCAACCCCAGTTCAATAAGAACATCCATAACATTTCTGCCTATTTTACCAGTTCTAGGGTCTATCATAAGTGGGGGGTTAATACTGAAAGCTGCATCTCCTTCAGCTATGTCATCTTTAGTAAAGTCATAAGTTTCGAATTTTACATTACAATCACCACCCAACGTAATGTTAATTTTACCCAGGGGTCCTGTGCAATCTCTCATGGGGTGCATCAAGTTCACCAACTCCAAAAGTGAACCGCCATTATCCATGACGGAAGGTGAATTATAAAAGTTCACAATGTGCCACGGAGTGCCATTCCCTAGGTTTATATCTATACTTAAAGGATAGTTCCGGGACTTTTTTTTTATTGTCCCTACGGTTCGGCCATGTGTTTTTAAGCATAACTCGGTAGATCGTAGAAAACTTTCCTATGGACCTTACCCGACTTTTCGTCCATTATCGCACTCGAAATCAGCCGCCATTTTCTGATAATCCTATCATTTCCCCCCATCGCCCTGGCTCACCTGCTTTTGCGGCACTAAATCAAATCCCCCGCCCCTGAAACAGACTTTATCAAAACATTCATATTCCCCGCCTCTATCCGTGCCGTGACTGTGCTGCGTAGGCAAACGCGCCCAGGCGTCTTCTACGCGACTCCACACAGAACCCGGAAACCAACACAGATTAGCTCACAACACAGCGCGCCACAATTGGGAATATGAAACTGTACTTTTAAATCAAACCGCAAGATTGTAAATTTGGTAAAGTACATTTATTTGACATCAAATGTTTAGAGAATATTCAGCGATTTTCATTTTTATTTGCTCACGTTCCAAAAAGTTCGTTTTGAGGCACGCGATGTTCCTTTGCTGTACACAGGGTCTTAGATCATGTCACAATACAGCGCCACAATTCGGAATATGAAACTGTGGTTTAAAAGCAAACGGCAAGATTGTCCATTTGGCAAAGTACGTTTATTGGACATCAAATGTTTAGAGAATATTCTGTGATTTGCATTTTTCTTTGCTCTCGATCCAAAATAGTTCGTCTTGAGGCAAGCGATGTTCGTGTGCAGTACACAGGGTGTTGGTTTACGATAAAATAAGCTCTTCGGTCACACTGATAATCGCATGGCTGTTCCAACAACGAGGCACTAGGCCACCACAACGGTCTGTATGTTGCATCTAGCCGTTAGTACCGCGTAAGGGCATACTTGTACTTGGCGATCGTCCCATAAAATGGTCAGGGTGGTAACGTTGTTCACGCGGAGAAGCAACTGGCGGTTATAAAAGCCATCCGCCGGTGTCTGGTACTCGTGACACATACAATAATGAAGGATGTACCTGTTTTAAAAACATAAAAAATTAAATTAGTCTCACCATCAGATCTTTATTAAAATTATTCATTTTATATATTAGGTTGGGAAATTATTTCATAGCTAGGACAGTGCAACTGGGTATTATATGTCAAGGGGGGGCTGTAGGATAGTGCGCGGTACAAAACAATATGCCACATAGAACGAACAAGTACAACTTAACCCGTCTTTAAAGCTACTGTATAGTAATTAAATTGCGGTATAAACTCATCTAAAGAGTTACTTACATTATATTTGCATTTTCCATTGTGTCTGTGCGTAGGGAAGCCCCGAAATACCACTCCTTCTATGCCGACGTTATTTCTTCTAATGAACGAACATTAAATGGCTTTCGTTTCTGAAATTATATTCATTATCGTTTCTTACGTTATTGCCCCACACCCCCAAAAAGAAGTCTTTCGGGATGGTCCCGGCCTGTCAAGGTCAAATAACAATAGAACCTTATACTGAGTCGTGGGCCATTCCGGCACCCGAGAAAAAAATCAAAGCAGCTGACCTTCACTTTGAATGAGCACACATTCCTAGTTAGCTACATTCAGTGTAAGGCCATCTCACAGGACTCACAGAGCAATCACTTTTATTTACACAATACATAGCTACACATATTCAATGGGCCTGCGACATGAGGAGACTCGAGAGAACAGACAATCAAATTACAATCATTTAAACCGTGATGTGTATTTCTCAATGAGCTCTTCTTTAGGTGGACATGGAACAGAGGCAATGTTGGGTGGCAATTCAGTTGTCCCCTGCACAGGTTCGTTCACAACTCCATGTATGTGCCTATCTAGGACATCAACAATAAGTCTCTCAATAAAGTCATATTGCATATCCTCAAACACTGGTTTGATAACCCATTGTTTACTTCTTTTAGTGAAGGCCTTATTGTAGCGAAGCGTCCCTAAAGTTCCGGTCGTCCTACTTTGTTGACGGCCAACATTATGGTTATGTGCCAAGACCGCTAGAAGAGTCCGATTTATCATGCCCTACATGCCAAAATGCAATCGTTTTGGCCTGTACTTTAGGCACATATTGTGGAACACCTCCAAATCTCCTGTGTGGCAGAATTCCGTGAGTCCCCTCAAATCTCTTGTTATAGTTTTATCAAATACAATCTTTTCAATGGCTTTGTGAGTGGGTGATGAAGGAATCAACCACTTCTTCTTCCGTGCCTCCTCTGTGGACAAATGGCCTTGTTCACAATTGTGGAAATGTTGGTTTGTGGTCCAGCGGTGAACGTTGCTACAGTGTAGCATTACTGACCGCCATTTTTCCAGTAGAATTTCCAACGACCCTCCACATGTTTTTGAGCTCCACCAAAGATGGTTGCTGATTGACTTGGACCACTGTGAAATACCTTGCATATCTTTTTTTTTACCTGCAGCCGACATTTTTTTGATTGTTTTTGCAAGATGCCAAACGTCAAATTGGTGATTTATATTTTTGTACTCTTCTCTCATTGTCTTGGCAATTGAAACCTGTCTGTCCGTGGCTATCAGGTCGATCACCATTCCCCGCGATTGTAGTTCTTGCAATGATGCTACAAAGCCAACTTCTCCATGGCCACTGAGGATGTACTTTGTGACACCTGCACGACCACCGAACTCACAATTTTCTTACTTTCAATGTCCTGAAAGTGGTAGGTGCAGTACTTGGCTGAAAATCCTGGGCTGTCGCACTGTCCATCACCGGCTAGCCTGAACCGTTTGCCTGCGAATGTACTATCAATAGACATTTTTTCCATTCTCCAAGCTTCGCTAATGGCTGGAAATAGATAATCGGTTTGGTATTTGTAGAACTGAGTTTTCGCAATGAAATGGATTCCCACAAACTGAAAGAAAGACTCTAACTTTTTAAAACTTGAACCACTAAAAAGTGCAGCCGCTGCACAAAGTAGATTGCCTGCTGGCAGTTGCCCCAGCATGGGTTGTGCAGACCATGAGAAAGGATGATATTTTGTACAGGTGGCATGTATTTTAAGGTTAGTGCCTCGAACTGCACGAGTCACATTAATCAATGGCTCCCCACATACTTCCCCACCAACCGAATGCCCACATTTCATCCGAATAATAATATCAATCAAACAACTATCGAATACAATGAATTTGGCCTCTTTCCTTATACTGTCACTCTGCATCCCAGCTGGTTCGGCCTGTAACGTTGAGGACATGTCACTCACATGAAAGGTAGAATCTCTGATATCGTCTTCCGCTATGTTCAGTGATATTGATGGTGTTTCATTGTCGTCCACTTCATTCTCTTCCATTGCAACATCTGTTCCTCCTCCGGCGATGGGTGAATAAAACAATTTCTTCAACTTTCTCGCGGTCTTAGTTTTTGCGGGTGTGGATTCTGTGAATTGATCTCCGACTGCATCCGAACTACCAGGAGGACATTCACTATCAATGGCTGGTGGTGGTATAGCTCCGTTGTCAATCACTTCATATTCTTCCCATTGGCACGATGCATCTCCAGTCTCAAGTCCCTGCCAAAAGGTTTGACAAGCAACATCTCTCGTTCGCTTCACTGTCTGTGTAGATCTAGTTCGTACACCCACTCGCAACTAGAGGACAGATTGGAAAAGGGATGTTCAGTTTAAACACAATTTACAGTATTGAACTATTAACAGTGAAAAACAACATAATATAGTGACCAAGGCACTAACCTTCTTTTGCTTTCTTTTCTTTGAAACTTTCTTGCCTCGAACTTCAACATCGGGACGCTGTTGCTCCGACTCGTGTGTGCATGTCTCCACTTCCTCTTGCGCTGCAACGACTATATTTTCATGATAAGCACATCCATCACGCACTGACGCTCCATCGACTCCCTGAAACATAGAACTTTCATTAGTATGTATAATAATATTGAAAACACAAAATGTACTTGGGGACCAATACCCACGTACATCTCAATAGCAAAACACGAATGAACGCTTTGTGTAGAACATTCAAACAACAATTATTCACGCATTGTTGATCTAGTTAGATGGAACTGTCAAGATCCATACCTCGGGCTCCTCATAGACTTCCATTGATGATATTATTGAAGATGATGCTTCAGTAACTCCCTGAAACACAGTAATTGCATTAGTATGGTTTTCTATTTTGTTAAAAAGAACATACACTTTGTGCAGGCGTCAACGGCTCATCTAAATAGACCTGCACAAATGATCAGTTGTCTAAAATAAATAATGGATATCTAAATATGATTCGATTTGCTCGATCGTTGGAAGTGTCACCACCCAGAGATCTGCATCAACTACTAGGGGTGATGTTCTTGTAGAAGAAGCTCCGTCATCTCCCTGAAACATAGTACTTGCGTTAATAAAGAAGGAAGTATAGCGGATGTAATCACGTCATATGATTTCGCTTGATCGAACTGTCAGTATCCATACCTCGAAATGCATAAGAACATCAAGGGACGATGTAACTGCGGTGCACACTTCTGCAAGCTGTTGCGCCGACCCGTAACTGCATGCTCCCCCTTCTTCTTGGACTAATGCTCCATCGACTCCCTGAAACATAGGACTTTCATTAGTAATGAACACAATATTGAAAAAAGAAGACACATAGGAGGGCGACGACAGAAGGACATATCAATGGCTAAAAACGAAAGAAACATTGTGTGTAACAATCACGCTACAAGAATGCAAGATCTGATGATCTCCATCGATGGAACTGTCCGGAAACGTACCTCGAGCATCTGAGTGACATCAACGGTTGTCATCAATGCGTTGGACTCCTCAGCATCTCCCTGAAAGACAGTACTTGCATTATTTTGGATAACTATAATTATAACTGAAAACAAAGACTAGAGGACGAGTACAAGGGTGTACCATTAGGTAAAATAATTACACGATAAATTAAAACTATTGATTTACATGCCTAAAACAAGTCAGTGGCAGAATAGCCAAGTAAGATTACCCGATAGGCGCTTGAAGTGGCTGATGACTGCAATAACGACACGGATGGAGAATCTTCCGCCTTCATATTGAGTGGATACATAAATGGGGAAATTATTGTTAGCTAATGCTACACACTACCGCAAGGCCGAGAGATAAATACGTAAACTTGACTCACCAGTGGAGGGATGTGGACGAATAGAGTGGGAATAGTGGTTGAGAGCAATTTTCGCCTCGCTCGCGGTGTGTTCTTCTTTATTAGCAATGATGTGGAGTACATGTCTGAGCTAAAGTGCCTGCTGCAGATGTGGTATCGATCACCCCTCTTGTCCGCAAAGACTTCTAGGACTCTACTTTCAAGCTCAGACGGTGGATATCCGCAATATCGGACCCATTATCTTATCTGATCTATAGTCTTAGGGAAAACATGCATTATAGTACCTTCAGATTTATTATGGGTCTTCGAAGGGCAACCGCCAATGGAACAGGCAGGCATTGTGGAAAGTTCTGAAAAGTAAAGATCAACAATTCTCTATGAATACCAATGTGTTAAAAAATTAAATGACACATAAAAGGTTCAATAGAAAATAATTTGACTAAACTCAGAACATGTGACTAGTTCCTTGCATGTTCTGTCTTGAACGAAAAGAAATTGGACGCAAAATGATTATGGTACATGGCCTTACCTTGACGAACAAACACTTAGATGCAGGGATCAGAGTAGTTTCTTGTCGTAGAACAGGGAGCAGTTCACAGGTTGCAAACTGACGAGTTTCCTCAAAGTGGTCACGGAAGTTCACAGAGACGAAGAGCAGATAACCAGCACCTTCACGGGTTGACTAGCAAAGCTCAAAGAAGTTCTCATTAGAAATATGAAGTGAGTTATAAAGAATTCGAAACAGGGGTGTGTTTGTGAATGAATGACGTGTATATGTCGTGGCATTATGCGGTTTGCAGGGGGCCATCCAGCGTGAGGGGGGATGCTTGGCAGGAGACACGGGGTCTGGAGGTAGACATGGGAACAACAACCCATGCTCTATAGACCACTTTGAAGTGTACATGGTCTTTGGCACCTCTTGGCCTTTATCGCTCCCTGACAGCTCCACTTGCCAGCACAAGTACCCCGGTGCGAACTGCCTTTGATAGGGCGGGGGGTGGATTGGGGCGGTGGTCGTGCAGACAAGACACAGGAAGACTCGTGAATGGAGACACACTTATGTGGATTGCAGGGGGCCGTCCAGCGTGAAGGGGGATGCTTGGCAGGAGACACGGGGTCTGGAGGTAGACATGGGAACAACAACCCATGCTCTATAGACCACTTTGAAGTGTACATGGTCTTTGGCACCTCTTGGCCTTTATCGCTCCCTGACAGCTCCACTTGCCAGCACAGGTACCCCGGTGCGAACTGCCTTTGATAGGGCGGGGGGTGGATTGGGGCGGTGGTCGTGCAGACAAGACTCGTTTGCCGCAGGGCCTCACCAAGGAGAGGCCATCTAACTGCATGTAAGAGGCAGGCTGCAGGATCTAGTACATGGAAGGCAGGGGGGTGAGTTTATAAATACCCCACCCTCCCAGGAGAATATATGGGTGCAGTTCACCCTGGAGACCCTGGATGCCTAGGCAGTTAGTCAGCAGCAGGCTGGCCTGTGGTGGCAAGGCGGCACGGGCCAGAGGGGGTCATCTCTGTACCCGGTGCCCAAAAGGATGATTTATTATGATCAACCATATTGATTATTTACCGGGTTCAACGGTTATGTGGATTGAAGGTGGGCGGCCAGCGTGAGGGAGGATGCTGGCCGGAGACATGTGGTGTGACAAGACAAGGCACAGGAAGACTATTCAATGGAGACACACTAGATTCATTTAAAAAATCAAAACAACCATTGTTAAAATATATGTTGGGTTTTATTTTAGATCTTAATTTCAATTGAACATAAATAATAAACATTACACATTGTAAAGTTCCGGTTGCAGCACATCCAGGGAAAATCCGCGGTATTGTCCACTGTCGCTGGGGAAATGTTGTCTAATGGCAAGTACCGCACAGGCAGGTATTACTCTCCGAACGCGGTGTCCGAGCCTCCCGTGAAGCCACCAAGTGAAGCAACGATAGGCCACCAGCCTGTACCACCTGTGAAAATGAAAGATGCAAACTGTATTAAAATGACAAAACTTTCTTATCACTGTCGATTCAGGTAAAAAATGTCATTCTGCTTTGAAAAAAATTCTATCTAGAAAATGCACAATATGGAACCAATTTACATGCATTCGAATGATATGTCGATGTAATTTTATATGTGGGAGACGACCATGACATAGTAGTGGCATCACTGACATCACAACCAGAGTATACTTACTCGTTACTCGGATTACGCGGACGAACAGTGCCGCGAAGTTCGTGCATAAGCACCATCATCATCCTCAACACGGTCCGTGAGAGGCAGGCTTCCCTGAACTCTGGCAGCTCGGTGATGCATTGCGGACTTGGCTCGCCTTCCGAAATGTAGGCCAAGCACCCGGAATTTTCACGGCAGCAGCAGTTCTCCTCCTCAGTTGGCATTAGCTGGCACCGATTGCACGTGCACCAGGTGGAGCTGCCGTCCATGCGACATGGTCCAGGCTCTTCATCCGTTGACTGGTCCTCCCAACTGCCGTCCGAATCCCCATCGTTTTCGCGTGCTTGCCTTTCCAGTAGTTCTTCCTCGGTGTACTCGGGCTCGTACATATACGGCATTATTGTAGCCATTGTGTGGTAAAGAAAGTAAAATAATTTACAGAGATGGTACAGGTGTTCACAAGGCCTAGAAGCGGCGAAGGTAGCTGACCAGAGCACAGAAACGAGTCACAGAATACTCAAAGTAACACAGAGAGAATAATGGAATCGAAAATCTGCTGCTGTGTGTTGTGAAACGGTGTGTTTATACTTATTGAGGAAAGAGGCGTCCTGCCATTTCCATGGCGACACTTCATTAGCTGAGGCGCAGCGATTGTTGACACGAAACGTGCTTTGGCGTTGGGAAATGGGCGGTACGCGTCTGCTGATGTCAGGCTCAGGGGCGGGGGATTTGATTTAGTGCCGCAAAAGCAGGTGAGCCAGGGCGATGGGGGGAAATGATAGGATTATCAGAAAATGGCGGCTGATTTCGAGTGCAATAATGGACGAAAAGTCGGGTAAGGTCCACAGGAAAGTTTTCTACGATCTACCGAGTTATGCTTAAAAACACATGGCCGAACCGTAGGGACAATAAAAAAAAAGTCCCGGAACTATCCTTTAATATCGTTGGTGAGTTGTAAGAGAGTGGTATCTGTTTGATGTTCAAACCGTTTCACACATATGTTGCAAGACCAGCACAATTTCTACCCCTCTTAGCTGGGGATGCACTTGTGTGGAACACCCGAAAACCTTCTATATCAATCTTGTCTTTGGCCCAGTTTTCTTGGCGTAACAGAATGGGCCTCATTACGACCCTGGCGGAGTGGGATACCGCCAGCGGTAATCGCGGCGGACCCGTCCGCCCTACTACGAGTTCCCTTAGCGCCATGGAGGTTTTCTCCGCCTGGTTTTACCGGGCGGAGAAAACCATGGCGCTAAGGGACCTCGTTGTTAATTACTCCGCCGTACTTTACGGCGGCGTAATTAACTCCTTCCCCACTCCCATTATACCCTATGGGGCAAGAATGGGAATGGGGAAGGGTAAAATGGGGATTGGGGATTTACCGCTCCGCCAAGGTCGGCATGGGGTGGTAAATCCGCCAACCCCCATGGCGCTATCGGCGGCTTTCCGCCATGCTCCGCGGTGCATTTTGCACCGCGAATTCCGCCAGGGTCGTAATGAGGGCCAATGTCTGCGTGTTTCAGGAACAGTGCAAAATCTGAGTCACTCATTCTGGCCTCGAGTCCCGCAACGTTCCATGAGACAATCTTAATGCAATGGTTATAGTCTTTATGATTAGCATTTTGTATGTTAGGGCCTTGGCATGTTGACCTGAACTATGGAGACTTAGGGCCTCATTCCGAGTTTGGAGGCAGCCATGGCGCCATTAGCGCCATGGCTGCCTCCAAACACGGGTCCGGTCTGGCAGAATGGGGACTTGCCGGGTCATTCCGACCTTGGAGGACCCGGTAAGTCCCCATTCTGTAGACCATTCCCCATTCCCATTTGAGCCCTCATAGGGCTCAATGGGAATGGGGAAGGTGCTAATTACGGGCCCGCAAATAGCGTCCCCATTATTAGCGCCCTGGTCCCTTAGCGGGACCCGTTAATTTGCACCGGATCATTGTGCTTGCCTCCTCTGGGTCTGGCGTGCCCTGCATGGCGCGATTAGCGTGAAACCCACTTGGGTACATTTCGAATTGCTCTGTGTGGTTATGCTGCCTCCATGCTTTGAGGCCCTCAAAGATGGCCGTCGTTTTTTCTTGCCTGCCTGCATTCTGTTGTCCTGTTGTGGGCCAGCCCCTGCCCCCCTCCCATTGGCTGCCATGGCCCCTTTAGCCAGTGGCTGAAGCCGGGAGGCGGGAGCCGGCCACACCACCTAAGGCCTACAACGGGGCCCGCCTCCATTTCCTCTCGTCCTTCTGCCTTCCCTTCAACCCTGATGGAGCCCCTTTCCCTCTGCCTCCCAGCACCGGATACCATCGCGCTGGACTCCCCCATCGAATCGCGCACTGCTGGGGGTAAGGATTGACTTTAATGCAGACTTATTTTCGATCTCGGCAAAAATGTACAATCTGCCTCTAATTTGCACCGGATCATTGTGCTTGCCTCCTCTGGGTCTGGCGTGCCCTGCATGGCGCGATTAGCGTGAAACCCACTTGGG
Organism: Ambystoma mexicanum; assembly: GCF_040938575.1. Taxonomy (NCBI): domain Eukaryota; kingdom Metazoa; phylum Chordata; class Amphibia; order Caudata; family Ambystomatidae; genus Ambystoma; species Ambystoma mexicanum. The sequence continues at coordinate 503,162,200 of NC_090936.1, read as the reverse complement.
TACATTTCGAATTGCTCTGTGTGGTTATGCTGCCTCCATGCTTTGAGGCCCTCAAAGATGGCCGTCGTTTTTTCTTGCCTGCCTGCATTCTGTTGTCCTGTTGTGGGCCAGCCCCTGCCCCCCTCCCATTGGCTGCCATGGCCCCTTTAGCCAGTGGCTGAAGCCGGGAGGCGGGAGCCGGCCACACCACCTAAGGCCTACAACGGGGCCCGCCTCCATTTCCTCTCGTCCTTCTGCCTTCCCTTCAACCCTGATGGAGCCCCTTTCCCTCTGCCTCCCAGCACCGGATACCATCGCGCTGGACTCCCCCATCGAATCGCGCACTGCTGGGGGTAAGGATTGACTTTAATGCAGACTTATTTTCGATCTCGGCAAAAATGTACAATCTGCCTCTAATTTGCACCGGATCATTGTGCTTGCCTCCTCTGGGTCTGGCGTGCCCTGCATGGCGCGATTAGCGTGAAACCCACTTGGGTACATTTCGAATTGCTCTGTGTGGTTATGCTGCCTCCATGCTTTGAGGCCCTCAAAGATGGCCGTCGTTTTTTCTTGCCTGCCTGCATTCTGTTGTCCTGTTGTGGGCCAGCCCCTGCCCCCCTCCCATTGGCTGCCATGGCCCCTTTAGCCAGTGGCTGAAGCCGGGAGGCGGGAGCCGGCCACACCACCTAAGGCCTACAACGAAGGCCCTGTCTACCGCTGTCCACCGCGGTACGCCGGATCGCCGCCCCCTGCCCCCCGTGAGTGTCTGTGTGCCCCCCCTGCCCCCCGTGAGCATCTGTGTGCCCCCCTGCCCCCCGTGAATGTCTGTGTGCACCCCCTGCCCCCCGTGAGTGTCTGTGTGCCCCCCCTGCCCCCCGTGAGCATCTGTGTGCCCCCCCTGCCCCCCGTGAGTGTCTGTGTGCCCCCCCTGCCCCCCGTGAGCATCTGTGTGCCCCCCCTGCCCCCCGTGAATGTCTGTGTGCCCCCCCTGCCCCCCGTGAGCATCTGTGTGCCCCCCCTGCCCCCCGTGAGTGTCTGTGTGCCCCCCCTGCCCCCCGTGAGCATCTGTGTGCCCCCCCTGCCCCCCGTGAGTTTCTGTGTGCCCCCCCTGCCCCCCGTGAGCGTCTGTGTGCCCCCCCTGCCCCCCGTGAGCATCTGTGTGCCCCCCCTGCCCCCCGTGAGTGTCTGTGTGCCCCCCCTGCCCCCCGTGAGCATCTGTGTGCCCCCCCTGCCCCCCGTGAGCATCTGTGTGCCCCCCCTGCCCCCCGTGAGTGTCTGTGTGCCCCCCCTGCCCCCCGTGAGTGTCTGTGTGCTCCCCCTGCCCCCCGTGAGTGTCTGTGTGCCCCCCCTGCCCCCCGTGAGCATCTGTGTGCCCCCCCTGCCCCCCGTGAGTGCCTGTGTGCCCCCCCCTGCCCCCCTGTGAGCATCTGTGTGCCCCCCCTGCCCCCCGTGAGTATCTGTTTTGCCCCCCCTGCCCCCCGTGAGCATCTGTGTGCCCCCCCTGCCCCCCGTGAGTATCTGTTTTGCCCCCCCTGCCCCCGTGAGCATCTTTGTGCCCCCCCTGCCCCCCGTGAGCATCTGTGTGCCCCCCCTGCCCCCCGTGAGCATCTGTGTGCCCCCCGTGAGTATCTGTGTGCCCTCACCCTGCTTGCCCCCCCTCATGCTCTGCGCTCCACCCCCCTCCTCATTTCCATCCTCTTCAACTTCCCTCCTACTCCCCCCTCCTCTTCTCCCCCCGCTTAGACTTCCGCCCTTTGCACTTACTCCTATCATCTGTTCCGTGACTCTTGATAGCAGCTTGTCTGTCCCCCCTCCTTTTTGTTTTTCCCCCTCCCCCCTCCCCTACTTTTCAATTTGTCACTGACTTTTTGATCAGTAGCGTGTCTTGTTCTCCTTTCCCCCCTCCGTCCACTTGCCCCCCTCCCACCCCGCCTCTTGTTACCACCTGCACTGCGTAAATTGTCGTCAGACTTAGTAATGTTACTGCTTGCTCTGTTTTCCTTCCTTTCCATCACCTCTTGCCTTACTTGTTCTATGCACTTGCACTATCAGAAATGTCGTCAGGCCTATTATGATAGTTATTTTCACATTCTGTATTGTTTCAAGGACTTTTGCTGAATGTAACTGTATTTTTCCTATGTCCCCTCCCTCCTTGAAGCGCTTTGAAACACATTGGGCCTCATTACGACCCTGGCGGTAAGGGGTTAACGCCAGCGTTAGCTGCGCCGACCCCTTACCGCCAACTACGAGGTCCCTTAGCGCCATGGCGCTTTTAACACCTGCTTTTAGCAGGTGTTAAAATCCATGGCGCTAAGGGACCATGGAGTTAATTACGCCACCGTAATTTACGGTGGCGTAATTAACGCCTTCCCCACTCCCATTATGCCCTATGGGGCAAAAATGGGAATGGGGAAGGGTAAATGGGGATTGGGGACTTACCGCCCCGCCGACCTCGGAATGGGGCGGTAAGTCCGCCAACCACCATGGCGTAAACGTAGTTTACGCCATGGTGGTAAAGTCACGGCCCAGGCGGTAACTTACCGCCTGGGTCGTAATGAGGCCCATTGTGTATAGGCGCTATATAAATAAACTATCATATCATATCATATCACATGTCCTTTGAGGATCCCGCTAAGGGGAACTCGGATTTGGGCGGTAAGGGTTTACCAGCACCGGCATCATTACCGGTGACCGTAAACCCTTACCGCCCATCTCGGAATGAGGCCCATAGTCTGAATCTTAGACCCCGGCTTAATAATATTGGCCTAGAAGGTTGAGCCAACACATTCTCCAGCGTGGCTTGAGTCAGATCCATCATGTTCGCTTGGCATTCAGGATTATTGACTAGGTACCAGGTCCCCCTAAAGATTTTTTCTGCTGGATCATAATATATTGGAGTTAAATAAAATGGAGCAAAGGGTTCCCCTTTTTTGTAGAAAGGGGGCTGTTGTGGGTGAGGACAGTAATGCAAGAAAAGGGCAAGCTCCACAACTAGCTACCCTGCTTTCACACACACAGGTCGTGCGTGCCATCGGCCAATGCAGCAAAAGTGCTGTAAAGTGTTATTTATACAGCCACATACCATGTAAGGTTCAAAAACCACATATTTTTATCAGTATATACATTAGACAAAAAGCTAAAAGTAATAAAAACACATAAGCCTCACATCCACAAAAAGTTGAATCTAAACACGGCGTGCTGTTTAGGGCATTAACAATACAGACACAAAGAAAGCAAAGAATGTCAAATTGTTTTTCAATTTCTTTGTGATGTCTGTCCTTATGTGTCGATCTCCTCTAGTGGCGTCAAAATGAAGAAGATCTATACATGAAGACAGACATCACAAAAGAAATTGAAAAACAATTTGACATTCTTTGTTTTCTTTGTGTCTGTGTTGTTAATGCCCTATACAGAACACTGTGTTTAGATTCAACGTTTTGTGGATGTGAGACTTATGTGCCATAAAATATTGGAATAGGTATATCTATTACCCCAAACTTCTCTTATAAACCTTAAAATGTCTTTTTATTAAACACATAGATAATAGTACTCATAAAATGATCACATTACATAAAACTCCATAAAAACATGAAAACAAATTTTTCACAAAACAAGACACAAGAATAAACACATACTGTGGGTTACTTCTCTTGATCACTAGATCAACATCATGTGAAACTTCACATTGGCGTTGTAGTTCTTTTTTTTATCACACACTGATTTTCTGATTGTTTCCTAGACCCTACTTGCACAAGTTTCTGTCCCTAAACGCACATATATGTAGGACATTCATCAGGGGTATTTCGTTACTTGTGTTTCTATAACCGTGATAGTCTTCTTTCCTATCACTTATTTTCTTTGTCAGATGTGTTCAGTGATTTGTAAATCCTTCCAAACTGTGGTGACGACGTCCCACAGATGGCGAATTACCACCAAATGGTAACCAAAAGGGAAAAAAAGACGAGATTTCCTTTTCTTTGGGAATATCTCTCCAAATGTCTTCTATTCTGCGTTAGATAGAGGTGAAAAAATATATAAGATTCCTTCAATATTTCCACTGTACCCTTCAGATGGGACACGTGGCTCAAAGATGCATCAGAGGACAAATATTAGGCTGCTTATTTAGTCTGTATTTTGTAGCTGGTCTTCTGCAGGTTCTACAGAGCTTGCATTAAAAGGCATAAGTCTGTCCCAGTGTAGATCTCAATTTGAGATCCCTCCATCGATCATAAGTTTCCCTGCTCGCCAAACGCGTTTGGTTACCATTTGGTGGTAATTCGCCGTCTGTGGGACGTCGTCACCACAGTTTGGAAGGAAACAATCAGAAAATCAGTGTGTGATAAAAAAAAGAAATACAACGCCAATGTGAAGTTTCACATGATGTTGATCTAGTGATCAAGAGAAGTAACCCACAGTATGTGTTTATTCTTGTGTCTTGTTTTGTGAAAAATTTGTTTTCATGTTTTTATGGAGTTTTATGTAATGTGATCATTTTATGAGTACTATTATCTATGTGTTTAATAAAAAGACATTTTAAGGTTTATAAGAGAAGTTTGGGGTAATAGATATACCTTTTTCATAGGAAATCGTGGTTTTCAGACACATATCAGCATACCTTCTGTTTTGGAGAATATATAGCTTAACCGTGTGGTAAGAAGCGTATGATCCCCCTCTACACGGTCCAGGCCGATTGAGAACAGTGTCCATAAAATATTGGAACATGCCAAATAGCATGAATGTGACATTTCGTATGGTATTTATCCTGATACACTGATATGCCTTTGCATGCCAGCACATCTGCACAATTCAGTAGCGCTGTCCTTAGATTATGATTGACTATCCCAAATCTAGCACTCCACAGTACATGCAATCCGATAAAATGTGTGTAACTGAAAACATCTTGAAAGACAAGTCTGAGATCCCCAAGATTTCTGTCATTGACCTAAACCAGAGCCCTCTTGTGTTATTGTTGCTGTGGTTATGTCCCGTTAAGCAGCAGATGATCTTTCCTTAACTCCAACCAGCCAGTGGATCCACAAATGGTTCATGAACCCGGTTTCCTTTCTCTGTGCTTGAGGGCACATTTGAACTCACTGAGATGGTTTTGCTTCGTTAATGAAAGGTCCTGTGGCTGCACCCCCCTTTGCGTGTGGACAGAGAGAACCATTACATTATCGTGATTCCCTGGTGCCGTCACGTTCGTTATCTCGACCAGTAATGAGGGGTTCACACCTTTGATTTTGTCCTGCAGCGTGGTACCAGAAACATTCGTTTTTTCACACTTATCCGCCTGGCATTCTGAGTACTTTGTCTCTATCAACATCATGGAAGTCTTGATGTTCCAGTGACAGAGATTATCACAGAAGCAGTTATCCTCAATGGCCTTGCTTGCACCGCCTTGGATACAAGCCTGCCATTTGTAAAGTTGGCTGCATGTACGCTCAGTTTGGGTTCCTGCTTCCACTCTTGACCATCTTTTATGGGCCCTGGAAATACCAACGGGCCCAGTTTCAATCAGCTTCAAAATGATTTCTAAGCACTTATCCAACTGCAAATCGTCTTTTAGGCACGAAACCTGGGGACGCTTGTAGTATGATGATGTCTTCCTTGAGATTCTAGATGAGTTAATGTTGTTTAGCCAAAGCTCCAGAATTCCACTGCTTATGGCTGAGAATTGCTGGTCACCAAAGGCTTTGGTCTCCCCCTCAAGCTCACTGTTTTCTTGCACCCCATCAAATTGACATTCCGAGGGGCAACTTTCCACGTCCCTTGATCTTTCCAAGTTTTTAGGAGAGTCCTTCTGGACTGGTACTGTCTGCCAGAACAGAACGAGAGCACTCTGAGACTGTTTGAACGATTAGATATGGCACATGGCCCAAATCCATCAGAGGACAATGCATTGAGAAAGACTTTGTGTCGAAACACGTGTTGGCTGTTCACAAGACAATCGGACTATAATGAATCCAAATCTTTGGTCACATTGGATTGCCATTATATAATTGTTGCAATATTACTTTAAGGCGAGCATGAGTAATAAGTATAACTGGTCAAACTGTAACCACACTTACCCATTCTTTTTCCAGATCCATCAGAACATCTGGATACTATGCAAATGGCAGTGGTGCACACTACACATCCTTTTAAGATAATATACCCAAAATTAACACAACAGCAGATCATTTGTGCAACTCTGCCAATTTCTGGGCACTGATACAGCCAAGTACCTGTAGCCCCATTCATAACCAACCACTTCAGTGTTGGCCTTCACTGTGGGCTTGGATTATCATTTCTACATGTGTACAGTCCTTAACTTGCAATGCGTCAATTCAATTCACATCCTAATTCGATGGCGTTACTGTAGGACAATGGAGAGAGGACCAGTATGTGAACCAGCCAAAAGCGCCTGGGTGAGGAACATTGGCACAGCAAAAACCTGAGACAGTGACTGGAAATAGACAAATGAATGAAAGGTTTGAGTCCAACTGCCATGGCTACTCCCTTCCAGTGCTTCCCTGTAATGGACACCTCATGTGATATCTTTTATTTCAGCCAATCTGTTTAAACAAATTATGGATTTCAATAAAACGCTGCATTTAATTTTAGGCCAGTGTTACTGCTACCACAGCTTTGCACGTATGTTGACATTCTTTACACTGTGTCTGTTTCTTCCTGTAGGTTTGGTAACCTGAACAATATTGCTTTTTCAATGATCTCCATTCATTCTGATTTAACTTCCAGAGCAGTACATCTTTCCCACTCAAATGGGCGGCCTCAGAGCTGCAGCTCTTCTGGGTGACTGTCAGTCCCCTACAAGCACAATGGACTCAACATGGTGTTGCAGTTTTTGACTGCTTTGTCAATATGATCCCATTATAATGGGCTCCTGTGAATAATAATGAAAGATACAAATGGTAACGTAGAAATAAAGCATTTCCCTTAAGGAAGTCACTCTGATCATGACCAGTAGGTAAGGTTGGACTGGCTGAGTCACTAGTCCTACTGTTTCATATATGGAGCCATCATGCTCAACAGGTGATAGTAACAGGTGAGACTTGTGAAAGAGGTTTCCTTCCATTGTATCCCATTAGAACCATTACAAGGGTAACCAGAGATCACCAATAGCTAGTGCAGGTTATTGCACAGGCACATAATGCCTATGCCATGTTCTAACATGTCATGTTTCCATTGCACAGTATTTTTGAACTATTTAATAATATTCTGCTGTTTTTTATCCATTCCCACTCTACAAGATGGCACTACACTAAATGTTGCCACATTAAAGCCATTCATGGGGAACGTTTAGCATATACTGAATTAAACATCTCCAGGCCTGGCTTCAGCTGAGTGCTCTGCAGCAAATCGTCACAAGTGACTTACATGAAGACCAAGAAGATGCCATTTTCTGAGTTTACAATCACAAGAGTTGAAGGTATTGTCAGCATATGCCTATTTTACACTTCTCTCTAGTCACCTGACCGGTTATTGGAGTGCTAAAGATGTAAACCTTCATAACAAGTCTTACTAAAAGTCCCTCCGGTCTCTTCTTTCAATCTCTCACATCAAAGCCAAAGTTTCTCTAAAGTTATTACAGTTTTTAGAGCCTCCATATTCCAAAATTTCACAGTTTAGATGTATTACAGAGTTTATTACAACTCTGAACTGTGACACTTTGGTACGTTCGCTATGTTTACCAAATTACAGCATCCGGCTTCTCTTTCTCTCACAATGTCTTTGAGTTGCTTTGGTACTTTCACTAAATTGTTCATCCTGCATTGCCAGGCCTTTCTTCATCCCACAATCTCTTACAAGCTGCATACTGGGCTCAGACCATAATGCTCTTTGTTAGCTACAAAAGTCACCCAGCCAACAACGAGCTGATGGCTTCCTTGCCTCACTTACATATTGCACCGACGTTGCCACTACTTTTCACCAGTTTGGCCATTCATCAAACTCATTATATTTCGTTCACTCTCTGGGTTTCTTCCTGGGCCTTAGGTGAGTAAGGCGATGATTGTTGCCACATTTCCCAGAATATTTTTTCTTTGGCATAGTTCTCATGAGGATCAGGATTTCTCACTGTCGACATGTTCCCTGAGGCTGTCCAGCAGAAGACTTACAGTATCAACCTAACTCTAGTCACCTGTCTTTGGGTTTCCAGAGCCTCATGCTCACAAGACCATCACATACAGGGTCAAGACTAGCTAGGTCACAGTGCAGAGGATTGAGGTACTCCAGATTCCCAGTGCCACGGTGTGCAAGGCGTTTAGAGCCTCTAGCAAACCCCAGTGGCATGCACACAGGGCTCCCAGGGTTTCAGGGATGAAGAACTCGGGTTATAGTTGCTTCCAGGAAACACCAGCGTTAGGGACTGTACAGTCGCAGCTCCAGTGTGCAGGATGGCAGCCCTCAGGAGGACATAGCCGCCAGAAAACACCAGCCTCATCGACCTAATGCTCCCTGTGTCACAGCATGAAGCGCCACAGTGCCCAGAGATCTAATTGTTACAAAATACATCAGCTTCAGGGACGCAGACATCATTGCTCTAGGTATCACAGTGTACAGATGTGGAGCACTCTGCAGTACAAAGCCTCCAGGAAAGAACAACTTAAGGGATACAAGGCTCCCAGTTCGTAGTGTCAAAGTAGTCATGGCTGTAGCTTTCACTGGTGCACAGTCTGCAGGACACATCAGCTGCAGGGGTTCTGTGTATGGGCAGGCATGTCTGCAGCGCTCAGAGATCCACTGCTTCCATGCATTACCAGCTTGATGAATGCAGTGCTCCCTGCACTCAGTGTCACAGTGTCCAGGGGAGCACCATTCAAGGGTACACAGCTTCAAAGAAACTCCATCTCAATAGACCCAGCTCCCCCTTTTCCAAAGTACACAGGCTGCAGTGCTCATGGGTGCCACACCTCCAGGACACATCAGCTTCATGTAGCCACCCACTTCAAGAATATTTTTCGCTTTCAAGGTTCTTCAAGTACACAGGAAGTTCAGGATCACAGCTCTTCCAGGTTATAGGTTGTTCAAGATTACATCACAATAGAGAGAGAGTATTTCCAGAGATATAGCTACTGAAGGTGTGCAAACGGCAGAATGACACTCCTTCCTCCAGCTCCAGATTGCTTCTGCCTCCTCTATTCAAACTTGCTCTCTTTTACCCCTTCTCCTAATGTCTGATTGGAAGTGGAATGCTCTCTCCCTCTCTTTAGCCTTCCTATTGGCTTATTCCGCTGGATCCCCGCCTTTATTCTTATCAGTCCTTGCTGCTGTTTCTCATAACCAGGAAAAACCATGTGATAAACGATGGGTGGCCATTTTGGATTTCCAAATGCAGGTTTTGCGTTGGATGGTCTCTGGTGGTAAATTGCAAACATTTTCCCACAGCAAGGGGGCACCAAACCATTAAAGATACAGCAGTTCACTTCTCACCTGGTATCTATTCTCCAAGAAGTCAAAAGTTATAAATTCTCAGAATATGGCTTCATTGAAATTACTGACCCCTCTAACCGCCACTGCTCGCTAGTCCTCTCATTACAATAGTTAGTAATCATTTGCAGCTACCTTATTTTCTTCCCTTGCAAACACTCTTAATTGCTGTGTAAATCTTCCAATGGCAGGCAACGTGCATGCCACACTTTTATAGATTGTTCTCTCAAAAAAAATGTAAGACTACATTTTGTCATCAAAGTATGTATTTTGACCAGTCTGTGCTGCTCTTCAGATGGGTATTTCATATATGAGTAAGGTCAGTGCTCTAAAGCTTGACAACTGGTTCCCTGCAGATCGTCTACCAGGTACCAGTCAGGTCACAAGTGAGGATTGGCCCAGAGTCTCTGAGATTCTAATCTAAATCTGGTACACAGCCAATCTTCTCAGGATCACCCGCCTCTCTTGCAAATACACAACTTTGAAGACCTGCTACACACTGATAAATGGAACTCACATGTCAGAATATGCCACATCTGTGGAGTATTTGACATCATATTTTTAGGTGATATCCTCTTCTACTTGATAAGCCCAGGATGTGCCTGCAATCTTAAGTGTAATAACTTATTCTTTGACAAATCTCAGGGTTAGTACAATATCAATATTTCCAATGAAGCACTTTAGGCATGGGGCCAGGCTTTGCGATCTTTCATGATCGCTTCGTGACTTATCCCCTTGACTGCAAAGTTATTTCGAACAATGTGGTACATCAAAAGCTACTCGCCATAGAGTCATGGCTGAATTGAGTAACATTGGGAGGTGATTATGTATTTAAACTAAAGAAGTAGCAACCTGTGCTGTCCTTCCATTCGTAGGGAGAGTTATCAGGAGGACTGCAATTGCACTTCTCTCAACAGGCCCAGTGACCAACCTACGACTAAATTCAAATGTGAACCCATATACAACGATTTATCTACCAGGTCTTTGTTTATTTATTTAATGAAAATTACAAGGAAAACAATGCCATTTTGGCACATTTTGAGGAACCATTGTCCTTGACAATGGGTGAGAGGATATGGATATAAAACCTGGTGATGCAGGTGGGGTAGAGAAGGTGCCTCTTTAAGGCATACCTGAGAGTGACTGGTTTTGTGCAGTGCTGTCCTGGATGTGCCTGGTCGAGGATTTGAAGATATGCAGATTAATCTTTGATCCTGCCACTCCACGAGTACTCTGGTGATCACGGGAACCCATCTCACTTGTGTAGTCCCTCAGGTATGTGTACATGCACACACTGACGCTTTAAGTACCCCTTAAATCTGGAGCAGGCTCTTCTTCAAACCTTTGCTACTGTACTTTTAGATATTGCTCCCTTTGCATACGTAGCATTGAGGATGTGCTGCTGGTGCCCACAGCCACCATTTCCTATCAGGAAACTTAGCGCTGTGATACTTACGGGTTTGGGCACTGCCAATACATGCAATAAATAGCTGTTACGTATATCTGCACAACCCTAGGTTGATGGAGTATTTTCACAGAACCCTTATGTTCTTTTCCTTGGGGTATTACTTTACAGGGTGTCCAGGGTTTACAGGAGCTTTTGACACCAATTTGAACCCAGATTTCCCCAATTCTACATCAAGATCATAAATGATGTATCATATAATACATGTGGATGAAGCATTTGACATTATGTCAAATCAGATCCTACATTACAGTAAGCTTCAGGTCCATGGCATTAAGCTGCATCCCCAGTGATCCTCCCTTTCTGTCAGCTACCCACATACATTGAAAGCAAATGGCAGTGTACTAACTCGAGTACACTATTTGCCATGTGCTCAGAGACGACCTCCTCTGGTCCGCAACAAAGCAAGGAAATATAATGCATGAGCAATACATAAAAGCAGTACAATTGCTAACCTCAGACAGTGCATTATTCTGCTTGTTGGGGCAGATTAATTGCTTAAATTGTTTTCCACATTGCTTGTACATTTTACAGCAGAGTAACTGCGGCTGCTCTCAGTGCATTGTCTAGCACAAGATATTGCAAAGATCAAGCAGCAGCCAGCAAGAACTCAATAACATTCACATAGTTTCAAAATTGGTACCTATCATTAGCACTGAGCCTCTAACAAATTACTTGAGGCATCCAATTCTGAGTGGTCAATCTTTCAGCTTCCCCCAACCTATTAATCACTCTTGAATCCAGCACACCACCACTCATTTGTAAGCCTCAGTGCAGATATGCAGAACATCTGTGAATCCCCACTTTCCGCTGATTCAGCTGAACAGAAAGTTCTCACAATTTCTTCGAGGTTCAGGCCAAGTGGTTTGGGCAAGTTTGGCCTGGCAATGTATACAAGGCATGCATGGCTGAAGTGTGTGATCACTCTTGTAAGCAGAGGTCGAGGGCAAAACGTACTGTCGTAATTGAGGAAGAGCTAGAAAATGGAATAGGATTTAGTTCAGGGAGAGGTAGAAAACTGAAACGGGATAGGTTCATTCTTTTATAAAATCACCCAGTTTGTTAGAGAAAGCAGATTACATTCTGTAGCCATAACTGGGTGTCACAGACATACAACCTTATGTGACTACTGACGACGAGAGAATCCCAGTGGCAACCTTTCCTGTCATATGCACATGTGACATTTGCTGTCATTGCCTACTACTGAGGAGAAAATTCCAGAGCTAGTTAGAGGTAGGAGACTACATGACTAAGTGATTGTGGGGGTCATTCTGAGTTTGGAGGTAGCCATGGCGCTATTAGCGCCATGGCTGTCTCCAAACCTGGGTCCGGTCTGGTTGAATGGGGACTTACCGGGACATTCCGACCTGTGCAGACCCGGTAAGTCCCCATTCAACCAACCATTCCCCATTCCCATTTGAGCCCCTATACGGCTCAATGGGAATGGGGAAGGTGCTAATTACAGGCCCGCAAATAGCTGGCCCGTTATTAGAACCCTGGTCCCTTAGCGGGACCTACAAAGGACGTGTGGTCAGACCACACGTCCTTTGCAGGTCCCGCTAAGGGAACTCGGAACTGGGCGGTAAGGGTTTAACGGCACCTGTCTCCTTACCGGTGACCGTTAACCCTTACCGCCCAACTCGGAATGAGGGCCTGTAACTGTGTGTGCAACACCCAGAATAGCTTGTTGTTACTAGAGAGGGGAGAGTTTGGACAATGTGACAGGGTCAGGGACTTGGCCCTGTCAATGGAGATAGAGACCCCTCTCATCCTAGGGAAAGAGACCTACCAGATTTCTCTTCAGGGCCAGTCCAGCCCCAGAAGTGGGATAAGGGAAGTGGACAGGCTCTAGTCTCTGCCTCCCTCATATATGCCCTATTGCATGTGAAAGGCACGACTGCCAATACCCCATTTCCTGCTGTGTCCTATTCTGGACAGAACTATATTTATCTCGTTTTCTCTCATTGCAGGACTACCTGTATCAGGAAACCCGGCAGCAGATAAAAGTGACTGCGCTCTGAGGAATAAAGCCAACAGTATCTCAAAGGAGATTGAAGCACCAAAAATAATTTAGAAAACTACTTCCGCCATTGATGAAGACTCACTGCTTCACTGCAGTGGTGACATGGCCACCAGAAGCAGGGAATAAAGAAGGCAAAAGTGAAGGAGAGAGAGCGAGATTGAGAGAGGGAGTGGAGTGTCAGGGTGCTTGTCCTGAGGATAATCCGGTAGAATAACTGGCAGCGTCGCTGTAGAGTTCTTCCTACCAATGTACCCCTTTGTATTTCTAATCAAAACTACAAAGGGATCAATTAGCCGAAAGATGGAGATCACTGCATCTGTAGATTTAGCAAGTTCAGACACCGCAGTCGCTCTCAGGTTGGAGACTCCAATATAGTTGACTGCCTAAATGAGAAGGCCTGAGTTCAAAACAAGGTAGTCTCCCAAGAACAATACCAAGAACATGAATACCAGAACTAAGCAAGAACAAGAAATAGACAGGGTGCAAGAAGGAACGAGGAGATTAATGGTAGCATACTTAGCACTGTGGTCTATGGTGAAAACACTACCGAGGAACTCGTACACCATCCAACCTAACCCTAACACCTCGCCGGCAAGAGGACGCCTATGCCGAAGTAGTCTCTAGTCCAGGTTACTATCCCAACGAAACGAGGACGCCTAACGGCTTATGTGACAATGATCACAGTCTCTAGTCCAGGCGCTTAGTAATGGGATGATGTAGGTTCGCTCTAGGCAGCAGTGGAGGCAAAGAAAACACGGCCACCCAATCAGCCGTAGCGGATTGGAAGCCGTTTCCCCATCGATGGCATGTGAGGGATGCAGATGATATCCAGGAAGAGAAGGCAAGTCGTTGGACGGTCCGGGGTCAGTTGCATGCAAACAATGTAGGTGATATCCGAAAAGAGGAAGCAGGTTGTTAGATGGTCCGGGGTCAGCAGCGTGCGAGCAAACAGGTAGTATCCTTATTGAGAAAGCAGTTTGATGGGAGGTCCGGAGTCAGTGGCGAGCGATCAACAAGAAGGTAAGACAAATCAACAATGCAAAAACAGGTTAGAAGAACAGTCCCGAGTCGAGTGCCAGCGGGAGAGCAATTAGACAAGGAGGGCAAGACGGGGTCAAAGAACAAGAGCAAAGAACAAACAACACTAGCCTTGATACAAAATCAGAAGCAATGAGTGCGGCAACCCAGAAGAGATTATAGCGGATGAGCGTGTCTCGCTTTCGCTTGACTCCTCCCCTGCGGAACGCGATAGCGTTACCATCGTGGAGGGGATGCCACAATCACCATGGCAACAATGCTGTATGCTTCCTAAAGTAGTGAGTATCTGGACGTGCCGTGATTTTGGAAGGGATTTTTCCGGGGATACTGCCGGGTGACAAAAAGGCCAATTACTGTTTGTGGCCAATCCTGACAGTTCCCCACCCCAAAGAAGGCCTCCCTCTCCGGGACCAAAAGTCAGAAACCAATAGTGGAGCATGGATGTTGTTTGTAGGTTCCCATTTCCAATCCTCAGGACCGTACCCTTTCCAATCCACCAGATACAAGCGAACCCCTCTCCTGACTTTAGTATCCAAGATACGACTGACCTCATTCTCATCAGAACCTTGTACTTTGAATGAGGAAGGACGCAAAGGTAATCTAGTAGAGGGAGGACAGGGTTTCAGTAGCGAAACATGAAAAACCGGGTGGATGTGCCAATTGTCCGGTAATTTGAAACATACACCACCAGATTGATAATGGCTGTAACCTGATAGTGACCAACAAAACGTGGCAAAAGGAAGCGCCGGCCTGGAATATGCAAGTTACGTGTGGCCAACCAAACCCAGGATCCACCTTGTAAGCGGGTGAAGAACTTCAATGCAAGTCAGCCTGTGATTTATGTTGCAACTTTGCTTTATGCAGTTGAGCAAACACTTCATCCCGAGTCTTGTTCGGATCACGCACACAAGCATTAGCAGCAGGGCTGGAGACCGATAGGTCAGGTTGTGTGGGAAGGGTGCGTGGATGTCGACCGTACATAGTGAAAAAAGGTGAAGTTCCTGTAGAAGTATGGAGTGAGTTGTTGTAAGTGAACTCAGCCATATCTAACAAGGACAACCATGAGTCTTGGTATTGCACAGTGAGACATCGCAAGTATTGTGCAAGAGTGGCGTTTAGCCTTTCAGTTTGACCATCCGTCTGTGGATGGTAGGCAGAGGAAAAACGATCCTCGATGCCTAAAGATGTGGTCAGGGCACACCAAAAATGAGATGTAAATTGGGACCCACGATCCGAGACGATAATATGAGGACAGCCAAAAAAATGGAAAACATGATGTATAAAGAGCTTGGCCAAAGCAGGAGCCGTAGGCAACCCCTTGCAAGGAATAAACAGGGCCAGTTTAGTGAAATAGTCGATAACGACCCAAATTGTAACGTAGCCATGATCGCGAGACAATTCCACTATGAAATCCATTGATATCATAGTCCAGGGATCTCTAGGAACCGGCAATGGTTGTAACAAACCGAGAGGTTTCGCCGGAACTGTTTTGCTCTGAGCAAAGGTAGCACAAGAAGCCACATAATTCAAGACGTCTTTAGACATGTGAGGCCACCACAACCATCGTCGTAATAGTTCCAGGGTTTTCCGAACTCCAGGATGAGCTGAAAATTTGGTGTCATGACACCAGTGCATAGCAGTATTATGAGTATTTTTATCAGGAAGGTACACCATTCCATTATGGAAAGGAAGACCATGCAGCACAGGCAAATTCATTTCCTGAATGTTTTGTGGGTTTACTTTAACGCAGTCTGCTAGGGCATAACATAAAGAAGAATGAATACCACAAGCACAAACCACCTGAGCAGGAAGAAGAACGGTGCATTCGTCCGTGGAGACATTATACATCCTAGAGAGAGCATCAGTTTTAGAGTGCCGTGCGCCTGGTCTGTAGGCTACCTGAAAGTTGAACATTGTGAAAAACTCATGCCAATGAGCATGTCTATGTCAGGCTGAGAGGTCCTGTGTCCGTGGAAGCTGCTGAACCCCCGACAATCCCCCTGAAATGTAATTCCCAGAACTAGATATTAATTCAGCTCTGTAAACTACACCCCAAAGGGAAAGGGGGAAGTGGATAACATAACAACACCAGGCTGACTGCGTCAAGGCTAACCAAAGCTGAACCTGCAGAGGATACAAGAAAAGCAGATACAAATCATTTTATTACTTACTTAACCTTTAGAGTTGGAAAGACTTTAAATCCTTAACTAATAAGTAAGAATCATACCTGCTTCTTCTCTTTAAATTTCTTAGAGAAGCTTGTAAAGAAGCTGAAAATCTCTCTGACTTGTGTCTTCTGAAATTCACAGCAACTTCTTATTTTGGTCAAACCTGGAAAGTTTTGCTCGTTGCCTTTTTCCAAAGTTAACTAATTGTCCAGTTAAATTGTCTTTAATATTTTCTTTTTTTTTTCTTTCAAACTTTTCTTTAGTTTCCAAAACCTTTTTACAATTTAATAGAGTTTGAGAATTCTTGAAGAAACACGTGCAAAAGCACACGCGCGGATGATCTCAATGCTGAAGATTCGCACGTTGAAAACTTCCCGCGCTGAAGAACAAGCGCACTGTAAGAAAAGTCCACGCGCAGAAAACACACGCGCTTTTAAACACACGCGAAGCAGAATTCACGCGCAAACGGATTCTTGCGCAGAAAACACACGCGCTAGTATTCACACACGCTGTTGAACTCCCGCACCTATTCACATGTGCCTTATAACCCTTGCGCCAAAGAGTTCACACGCAGACTGAATTTCGTGTAAGAAAGCACACGCGCTGGAAATCAGACGTGCTATTGAGTTCTCGCGTAGAAGCACACGCGCTTGAAATCAAACGTGCAACAGAGTTCACACGCGGTCAGATTCTCGCGTTAAAAAGCACACACGCTGGTAATCATACGCGCAATTGAATTCTCGCGCCGAAACAACGCGCTTGAAAACACACGCGCTATTTTCACTCGCGAGGAATCAAAGACGTTAAATAATTTTCGCACGCGCAAAGGTTCAACGGTTAGTTTCAGATTACACGTAGCACGTGTTTAACAAATAGCGTTCACCCGTTAACCTCGCGCTTAATTTAATTTCAAACAGTTCAAAATATAAATTCAAAGAAAACATTTTACGAGTTCTCACTTAAATTTCTTTAAGATAAACAGAGCGGCAGTCTAACAATCTCTAAACAAAGTCACTTATCTCCAGAACGATTTCCTAAAGATCTTCAGAGTTTCCTGTCTTCAAATCGCATTCCTGACAGCTGAGAACTTCTCCTGAAACCCCCAAGAAAGTAGCCGCTCAACTGCTAGCGCCTGAAGGATAAAATCCACCAGGCCCAAGTCTTAAGCAGGAGCAGCCACTACACACGTCCTCTCAGCTGGGGCTTAGATGATGAAAGGCAAAGAGTGACAGTTTAGAATGTTCATTGTTGTTCTGCAATGTTTTCTAACCAATCAGAGCTGTCACTGTGAAACTCCATTTTGCCTTGGGTCAGAACCAGGATTCTGAATCAGGAAGTTAAGGCCAAACCAACTACAATAGAAAAATTCCCACCCACACAAGGCTAATCTAAAAAAGGATAATAAAAGAGAAATAAAGGGAAAGAAACTTGAATAAGGGAAAATAGCCTGAATAGGGGAAGGAAACCTGACAGTCTAGCAGTGGTACAATTCAGTGATTGTAACGCCAGAAGGTTTTGATGATCTGTAAACACCGGAGGCGGCACAGCTGTCCCTAGCAGGTGGTGGCGCCATGCAAGGAAAGCATCCCGGATACCCAATAACTCCTTCTCTGTGATTGTGTAGTGTGATTCGTAGGAAGTTAGTTTTCTAGAATGAAAAGCCACAGGGAGGAGTTCCCCGTTATCTTTACACTGTTGAGAAAGAATAGCGCCGACTGCGACATTCGAAACATCCGCCTCTACCACAAAAAGCAGATCCGGATTTGGATGCATCAATACCGGAGCTGTGGTAAAAGAAGACTTGCGACTTTCAAATGCATTCTGAGTAGCAGGATTCCAACCAAATTAACTTTTCGAACTAGTCAGGGACGTGAGCAGGGCAACAATACTCGAAAAAGACTTGATGAGCGCTGATAATAGTTTGCAAAACCCAGGAATGATTGCAACTGTTTAAGATTCGTAGACGTTGGCCAGTCCAGGACTGCTTTAACCTTTTTGTCACTCATTTGAATGCCTTTGTCAGTGATATCATATCCCAGAAACTCAACCAAAGTGACATGGAATATGCATTTCTTCAGTTTCGCGTACAAGTGATTTTCACAAAGTCTCTGCAGAACCGTAGACACGTGAACTATGTGGGTCGAGAAAGAGAGAGAATAAATCAAGATGTTGTCTAGGTACACCACCACATAGGTATCTAATAGATCCCGAAAGACATCATTGATGAAGTGCTGAAAGGTAGCAGGAGATTTACATAGCCCAAAGGGCATTACGCAGTATTCGTAAAGACCGTATTTGGTTTTGAATGCGGTCTTCCACTCATCTCCAGCACGCATCCTAACAAGGTTGTAGGCACCCCTCAAATCGAGTTTTGTGAATATTTTGGAATTGCCCAATGGATCTAACAAAACCGAGATCAAAGGGATAGAATACTGGTTCCTAACAGTAATGGCATTTAACTCACGATAATCGATACATGGACGAAGATCCCCTTCCTTCTTTGGTACAAAGAACATAGGGGAGGCCGCAGGGGACTGAGACGGGCGGATAAAACCCGTACTGAGAGCCTTGTCAATGTATTCTTTCAGGATGGCGTCTTCTTTGACTGTCAAAGAATACTCACTGCCACTTGGTATTTTTGCACCAGGAACCAAATCAATAGGGCAGTCATAGGGTCGATGAGGTCTCAAGACTTCGGCTCCTTTCACATCAAAAACATCTTGATAATGGCAGTATTCCGTGGGTAATGTGGTAGAAACCAAAGCCCCTACTGAGGGTGCAATGTGAATGAGAGCGCGGCATGGATTTTCAACAAGACATTGCTTACTTTGACAATGTACATCACAGACGGTAGAGACAAACACTACAGTCCCCTTGACCCAGTCGACAGTTGGATTATGCCGCTTAAGCCAAGGTAAACCCAAAATGATCCGAAACTGGGGTGCAGTGATAACATCAAATGTAATGGTTTCTGTGTGTCTGGAATCCGTGATCATGGACAAAGGTACTGTTTGCTCAGTAACCAAACAAGACAGGAGGGACGTTCCATCAACTGCAATACCTACCTCAGGATGTGCTTTGGCATTGAAATTAACACCATTTTCCCAAGTGTAGGAAAGGTCGATGTAATTCCCAGTCGCACCTGAATCTAATATTGGTTCCCCAATCCAAGAGGGTCCTGACAGAGGCTGAAAAGAAGCCTTAAGCGTGACTGGATTAACAGATACAGGGTCCTGAAAGGTGTGACTCAGTAGCAGAACCCCATCTACTACCGAGTCATGGCGTTTCCAGACTTCTTGGGTTTCTTTGGACACATCATGAGTAAATGTTCAGCGGAACCGCAATAGAAACATAGATTGTTCAGTCTCTCCTCTCTCGTTCACTCGATGTCACTGGTCCCCTAACGGCCCCTATTTGCATTGGTTCAGGAGCATTAGATGAGGCAGGAGAGGGAGTGACTAGAACTGGCATTATGCTCCTTTTTTCTCCTTTCCTTTCTGCTCGTCGAGCATCAATCTGTAGGACAAGATCCAGAAGTTCATGAAATGCGGTTGGTACCACGGGGACTGTACTTAAGGTGTCTTTAAGGGAATCCGACAGACCCTTGAAGAACAGTGAGGCTTTCTTATCCTCAGGCCAGCCTGTCTCGGCAACCAATTGATTGAACTTGGCTACATAACTCAAGAGGGACAAATCGCCTTGTTGGATTGCCAGTAACTCTAACTCAGTTGCTTGGGTTCTGTAACGAGTATCGAACACACGACCCATCGCCTCCAACAAGGCATTGCATCAAACAACAAAGGGCTACCATCCTCCAATAATGGGTTAGCCCAAGTGGCTGCAGTACCGGCCAAGTGGGATAAAACAAAAGCCGCCTTTGTGGCTGAATCAGGAAAGGCCGTAGGATGACACAAAAAGTGCAAACGGCACTGTTTCAAGAAGGTGCGATATAATCTGGGGTCACCTTGAAACCTCTCAGGAGGGGCCAAGGGGAAATGTGTGGCCATAACCACCAATGGTTGGGCGGCTCCTTGGGGATTAGGAGCAGTAGCACGGGCAGCTGCCACAGGAGTAGGTACCAGTGCTGGTGGTGAGGCCTGGGCCTGTAACTCATCGATTCTCCTTTGAGTAGCAGCATGTGTGGCCGTCATTCAGTTCACAATTCTGCCATGAGTTGCATGAGGTTAACCGGGGTATCATTAACATCCATCTTTCAGTATGTTGGGCTTCTGATTATGTCAGGGTTCTGGTCCTGAAGATAATCCGGTAGAAGAACTGGCAGCGTTCTTCCTACCAATGTACCCCTTTGTATTTCTAATCAAAACTACAAACGGATCAATTAGCCGAAAGATGGAGATCACTGCACCCGTAGATTTGACAAGTTCAGACACCGTAGTCACTCTCGGATTGGAGACACCAATATAGTTGACTGCCTAAATGAGAAGACCGGAGTTCAAAACAAGGTAGTATCCCAAGAACAATAACAAGAACATGAATACCAGAACTAAGCAAGAACAAGAAATAGCCAGGGTGCAAGAAGGAACGAGGAGATTAATGGTAGCACACTTACCACTGTGGTCTATGGTGAAAACACTACCGAGGAATTCATACACCATCCAACCTAACCCTAACACCTCGCTGGCAAGAGGACGCCTATATGGAAGTAGTCTCTAGTCCAGGTTACTATCCCGATGAAACGAGGTTGCCTAACGGCTTATGCTCCAATGATCACAGTCTCTAGTCCAGGCGCTTAGTAATTGGATGGTGTAGGTTCGCTCTAGGCAGCAGTGGAGGCAAAGAAAACACGGCCACCCAACCAGCCGTAGCGGATTGGAAGCCGTTTCCCTGTCGATGGCATGTGAGGGATGCAGATGATATCCAGGAAGAGAAGGCAAGTCATTGGACGGTCCGGGGTCAGTTGCGTGCGAACAATGTAGGTGATATCCGAAAAGAAGAAGCAGGTCGTTGGACAGTCCGGGGTCAGCAGCGTGCGATCAAACAGCTAGTATCCGTATCGAGGAAGCAGTTTGATGGGCGGTCTGGAGTCAGCAGAGCACGACTAACAAGAAGGTAAGACAAATCCACAATGCAAAAATAGGTCAGAAGAACAGTCGGAGTCGAGTGCCAGGGGGAGAGCAATTAGACAAGGAGGGCAAGAGGAGGTCAAAGAACAAGAGAAAAGTAGGAACAACACTAGCCTTGATACAAAATCAGAAGCAATGAGTGCGGCAACCCAGAAGAGATTATAGCGGATGAGCGTGGTCTCGCTTTCGCTTGACTCCTCCACTGCGGAACGCAATAGCATTACAATTGTGGAGGGGACGCCACAATCACCATGGCAATAATGCTGTATGCGTCCTAAAGTAGCGAGAATCTGGACGTGCTGTGATGGGGATACTGCTGGGTGACAAAAAGGGCAATGAGTGTTTGTGGCCAATCCTGACATGGAGTAAGGGTGAGAGTGGAGGGACGGTGTAAGGAGAAAGAACATCAGGGACAGGCATGATTGTTCCCAGTGAGAGGGACTGGGTGTTTTTAAGGCACAAGACCACATTGCAATACAAATCCCAGGAGTTGTCAAGATAGGTTCCCCATAGAAGTAGCCTGGGGGGATCAAAAAGAAAAAGGGAATACTTTTGTTCCATCACCCTAGATTGAGTTATAGAAAGTCGGAGGTGTTGCCGATCTCTAGTTGCCAATGTTGGATATAAAGTAAGCCTGGGTAGGGAGATAAGAAGCTTATGGGGGGGGGCGAGAGAGGGACAGGCTTTAGGGTGCCACATTTCAGTTACATATTGTCAAGGTTCTCAATCATATGAATTATACAAAATAAAAACCCTTGAAACATTCTCTGAAATCTGGGTGTTCTTAAGGCCATCTGTGACAAGTTCTGACTAGTTTGGGAAG